>NC_141085.1:2433625-2806125 GCF_041138505.1 Cibotium barometz
ACACTCTCACGCATGGACACACGTGCAACATATCGAGATACGTACACTTGCACACATACTCAAGCTTGCACATACACACACAAACATATATATTATGTGCATGTGTAAGAGAGAGAATATACATACACACACAGGTATATATATTATGTATGTATGTGTATCTATAGGTATGTAAGCATGTATATATAAATAGATTTATATGTATATCGAAAAACACATATATGTTCATGCATACACACACACACACACACACACGCATACAAACACACATACACACACTTGCACACATGGACACACATGCAACACATGGACACACATGCAACATATAGAGATATGCACACTTGCACACATACTCAAGCTTGCACATACACACATGTGTATACATGCACACAAGCACATCATGCAGAAGGAGTCGGCCAGCACCTCCCATGCACCTCTAGTATATTCGTCTCGCGATAGAAGGCTGTAAACAACTTGGACTATTGGACTTTCGTCCTCGTCCTCTGAGCAGGTTCGTGAAAGGAACAGTCAGATTTGAATAATATTTCATTGACTTTTTAAGGAGGACAGTGAATCCCAAGCATCCAAAAGAGATCATGTTCCTACATAGAAATTCTCAAGCTCTCTCTCTCTCTCTCATGCACACACACACACTCTCTCACATAGAAACTCTCTCTCTCTCTCTCTCTCTCTCTCTCTCTCTCTCACACACACACACACACACACACACACTTAAATAGATTTACACACATGTATATAATTTTAATTAATTAAACTTTAGATTAAATTTTAAAGGTAGGGATGAGTGGTGAGGTGTGCTCACTCTCAAATAAATGCATCTTACATGTAATCTCTCTCTCTCTCTCTCTCTCTCTCTCTCTCTCTCACACACACACACACACACACACACACACATGCACATGCACATGCACACCCTCTTTCTCTCACATACACATGCACACACTCTCAAATGTTGAAACTCTCTCTCTCTCTCTCTTACACACACACACATGTACACACATGCACATGTACTAATGCAAACACACACTCTTTCCCCCTACACACTCTCACACATAGACTTCTATGTCTCTGTCTCTCTCTGTGTTTCTCTCTCTCTCTCTCTCTCTCTCTCTCTCTCTCTCTCCCCCCCCTCCACTCACACACACACACGCTATCTCTCTTCTCACACACACTCTCCCACATATAGAAACTCTCTCTCTCTCTCTCTCTCTCTCTCTCTCTCTCACACACACACACACACAGATACATTCATGCACACACACAAACACACTTCTTTCTCATGCACACGTGCACACACACACACACACTCTCTCTCTCTCTCTCTCTCACACACACAAACACACACCCACATGTAAATATATATTATCTATAATATTATGTTTTATTATATTTAAAGACGTATACCTATATATACATGTGCATTTATAAAATAAATAAACACATATACACATTTATTTTTAATTAATATTAAATTTTACACGTGGGGATGCATGATGAGGTGTGTTCACTTTTAAATAAGTGTATCTTATATACAATGTCTTTTGTCTTCTCTTTTGCATACATATGTATGATGAGGTGTGTTCACTTTTAAATAAGTGTATCTTATATACAATGTCTTTTGTCTTCTCTTTTGTATACATATGTATGTGATTGTGTGTGCACATACACACGTATGTGTGATTGTGTAATGTCTTCACGCATGCATGTATTGTGCAAGTGTCTTGATTGTGTGTATGTGTTAGTGTGTATTTGTTGTGCGTGCGTGTGTGTGTACATGGTGTGTATGTTTTTATATATGTGTATCCATAGCGAGTGTCTGCATGTACGTGTGTGTGAGCATGTGAATATACTCGTGTGTACATCTATGTGTGTGCACGTGCATTGCTGGCCGGCTGATTTACAGCTGAACAAAGGTTGGATAGAGGTTAAAAACAGAGAGGAAGAGCTGGTCGTGGGGATCTAGATAGTTTTCCTTTCGACCGGGGTTTTGCAGGCTTGTGTACAACTGCTGGTCACTTTCTTCTAAGGCTACTAAGGGCTAGTTGATTGCTGAAAACAGCCTTTGAGGGCTGGTCGACTTGCTCTATGAGCCAGAGAGGAAGAAGATGATGTTGAGTTATCCCGGGCTGATGTGGGAGTGCTATGGGTTGTCCATAGTTGTCTTGCATGTGCTTGATGTCGGGAATGCTCACTTGTGCTGAGAATTGTCAGCAAATTCAGTTTATGTGATGTTTTCTTGTTTTCATATTGTATTGGAAGAAACAGGTGCAGCCAGTGGTGAATCCTGGGCACCCGCAAAGTTGTATTGGAAGCAGACTCCTTTTTGGTAATCTAACCATAAAAGGGGGGGGGCAGTCAGCCCATCTTTTGGCCCCTAGTGTGGTGTACTGTGCAGATTTGCCATCTTGTTTTATTTGGCATGCTTATGTGTATTTTCAGATTTCATGATTGATTAGATTTTCATGATGATAGCCAGGTCAAGTGGCATACTGAGGAGAAAGAAATGTATGCGGTTATACACGCATTCAAAATTTGGAGACATTACTTATATGGATTCAAATTAGTTTCACCGAGATTAGTGTTGACTTGTATGATTCCTTAAGAGGGCTTGTCTGACTGATCAGGATTTCAGTTGATTCAAGTTCAGGGTCATACCACCTATTAGGGTGGCTAGTAGTCAGTACTCGATTCAGAACGAATTATTGTTCCGGGATGATAAGAGTTTGTGTACCGGACTGTGCCGAGATTAGGAAAAGGATCCTTTATCAATGTCGCGACTCTCCTACAGCAGGTCATCCAAGGATACAACAGACCTATGATTCACTAAAACGGATGTTTTAGTGGCGTAAGATGATTTGGAAGTCTAGGAATGTTGGGTGAAATGTCATCAATGTCAGGTGAATAAGGCTGAGCGCCTTAGGGCTGGAGGTATGTTACATCCTCTGGAGATCCATGGATTTTATTGTCGGATTGCCACGGACCGGCAAAGGGCATGATGCCATCTCGGTGGTGGTAGACAAACTGACAAAGATGGCAAGGTTTTTATTTACAAGGTAAACCATTAGAGCAAGTAATTTGGCACAACAATTTGTTGAGCAACTTTTCATTTTACCCCCCCCCCCTCGCACGGCAAACATATCCTTCTATTAGTTATATGAAAACCAGCTAGTAGGCTGAATTATAAACATAGAACCTCTGAAAGAGCACACAAAACCCAGGGGAGGTGTCATATTTTTGACAATGCACATGTGGAGGAACACCATGGAAGGGTAGGTACAGACCCTGGTGTGTGTTCCAGGCATGGTTTAATACATGTGGAAGGACTTCATGGAAGGATTGAGATCCTGATGTGAGCTGGTGGCATGATTGGTTACATGTGGAACGGCTCCATGGAAGGATTGATATCTAGGTGTGAGTTCCTAGCATGACTCAGTACATGTGGAAGGGCTTCATGGAAGGGTGGATACCCTGGTGAGAGTTCTTGGCATGCTGATTAAGTCTCATGGAAGGATGGACACCCTGGTGAGCATTCTTTATACCTGTATGGGCAGTGCCCAAGAGTGTTCGGTACAAGATGAATAAGTTGGGAGATGGAATCCAGAATATTATGCATTAAGCATTTGTGTGTGTGTGTTGACATGCATGAATGACTTGTTTTGACTGTCTGGACAATGCCCGATATTTTTGCCTGCGATTGTCCATGGGCTCCAGGGATGCCTTGAAATCTTGTGGACGCGTGTGTGCACACTTGTTTGGGACTAAGGCGGTGGTCTTATGTGTTTTGCAGGTGGTAAGTGACCCCAAACTCAATTTACAGCTTATATTTGATTATGCTAAGGTTTATGAGTGCAGGTGTTCACATACACTTAAATTTGGGCGGACAAATTATAAAGTGTTCACACACACTTATGTTCGAGTGGACAATTTTTAAGGTGTTCACATCAAAAGGGACCAATTTTTAACAAAGCTTGGCCAATACTCAAAGTGGGCAGTCCTCAAGCCAAGAAAAGCTCCACGAGTTGCTATTTTGGGGGAGGAGGGCCAAAATCAGCTAGGCGCCTCCTTTTCGAGCTCTTTTTGGCTGTAGAGCATGCAGGGCTTGGCCAGTGTGAAAAAGACATGCAAGTGAACTAGAGAGAGAGCTGGTTGACCATGAGCAAGGGTGTTTTGTAGCTGGGGGACTGCCTCCATAGTTGGAACAGCAAAAAAGCAATTCTTCTCTCTCTCTCTCTCTCTCTCTCTCTCTCTCTCTCTCTCTCTCAGCATGCGACCATATGCCTGGCACCTCTACAGGGCTGGTCGACTGCTGTATAGTAGGTCTTTTGGCTGGTTATTGATGCTCTTAAGGCTCGCGATCCAAGGCAAACCACAGAGCACTCATTTCATCTCTTGGGGTGACTTTTACAACATGTTTGTGGGCTGAAAACAGGGTTGTGCAGTCCGATTTAGCAAGGTTCTTCGCTACAGAATTGAAGGTAAATAGTCTCTGAACCTGCATGAGGCTTGTGGCTCTAAGGGTGGAACCTTCGGGTGGCCAGAGCCAAGGTTTTCATGCCTGGTTATTTAGGACAGCATCACTGCTAGAGGGTATGATCACGTACTAGGGTGTGGCTGTGCCCGAGAGACTCTTGGAAGCTTGAGATTGAGTACTCAGGCTACTGTTTGATTTGTTTTCATCTTATTCTGGATGTATTTGGTGTTAGTTTGAAGAGTGTTTACTCTCTGGCACCCGTTCTATTGTACTGAACACTGTTGGTAATAAAGATACCTCAAGGGAGGCTGGCCTATCTTTGTGCAGATTTTTATATTGTTGTTTTAGTGGTACCAAAGTATGTTGAATGAGATGCTGTCAGATGCTATGTATGATGCCATGATGTTATGTATGGGATAAGGTTTTCTATGTACACGCTTCCGTAATTTGTGACAATGGTATCAGAGCGAGGTTCTCTAGTCTGTGGTAAATCGCCTTGTTGAGGGTAGCAGATAGAGCGTTCCGGGCATAGAAGATTACTGTGTTGGTAGAAATTTTGATCTCCAATCATGGTTGATCATGTGAGTGATGATGAACATGTGATGAATACTCTAGATAGACAGATGCAGGATGAAGTTCCTAGGGATATACAAAACACCCCACTTACCGCACCACTTACAGATGTATTATCTGAGTTGGAAACTCTGAGACGCCATACCGTGATGAGACTGTAGCATTGAGGGCTGTGCAAGAAGATCCCGATGTACAGAGGGTTTTGCTGTCTAAGAAAAAGAGTAACACAGATGGTGAGGTTTTTGAGGCCATAGCTACCCAGTTGGGACGAATCCCAAGGAATTGGCCAAATCTTATTTGCAAGAAAAAGGAGAGATGAAGAAGGATGCCACTCATGCAAACTCTAAGGAGTCTGATGGAGCCCCTCCTCTCATTCTTGCCATCCCTCTCGGAAACGGGAACACTCTAAGCATGAGGGCTCTTTTCACTCTTGGAGTAAGAGAGACAAATCTGTTTCCCCTAACAAGTTACGCAGCAAGAAGAAGACCCGAGAATTTAAATCGGGGGATAAGGACATAAAATTTGAAAATTTCCATGGAAAGATGGATACTACAAAGGCTCTTTCTTTTGTCAAGCAATTTGAAATAGCTTTTTGTGATGGAGATTTCACAGAGAAGTCTAAGCTGCGTCATGTGGGCATGCACTTGAAAGATACAGCCAGTGATTGGTGGATGGCACTGCAGCTCTCTCTTGGATTGATTTTAAGAGGCAGTTCTATGCACAGTTTTTGCCACCAAATTTTGCCGAGAATGTGAAAAAAGAATGGGATTGGCTCAAGTAGGATGAGGGAGAATCTGTGCAGTTTTATGTGGGTAAATTTTGGAAGGTGCTGCTGAGGGTAACCCCCTTCATGTCTATTGATGAGGAATAAAAGAGAAAGCTTGAAGTTGGCTTGTAATACAGGACAACCTAGAGGTGTACCCGAATCAAACACTTCAAAAACTCATTCATTTGGCTATTGTAGTGGAACAGTTGCATGTTTTACCCAAAAACAGGCCATTTTCAGATTCATATAAAGGCAAAAAGAGGGCTGGTTATGACCAGAAAAAGGAGGGAGAACCCCATAAAAGTGACTAGAAAGGTTCTTTCTGAAATAAAGGCAAGCTTGCCTAAGAAGCCGGGGAGTAAATTCTTGGATCTTGGATTGTGTAAACAGCAAAGGCTTGAGTATGTTCGAGATGAGAAATGTTTTGGATGTGGTAGCAAGGACCACTTATATCTTAAGTGTCCAAAGAATCCCAAGAATACAGGGGACAAAGCTGAGAAGCCTAATGTGAACGTAATTTCTAATGTTCAGGCAAATATAGGGCAGTCTGCTGAGAGCAGAACCATATGCAAGGCTTGGGGGCAACTGAAGGATCAGCCCGCTCTTTTCCTTTTTGATGATGCATCCACAGATAACTTTATCTCTGAGAGGAGATGGCTGCAGCTATTGGGTTCAATGTATCAGATTATGGTATGCAAATGAATGCTGATGCTGCCTTTGGTGGTAAAGGGGTTAATGTAACTCCCATCATTGGGAAACTCCGCATTCATACCCAAGGCTATTTAGATCATGAGAGCTTTTTGGTTGCTCCTCGTGAAACCGGCCTCTGGTAGAAACCAAAGTGCGATAGACTAGCAGTCACCTATCCAATTGTAGTCCAGACAATTAACAAATAAACAAGAGCTAGAATGCTCCACAACAAAAAGGAGAACGGCACCTGTTGGCCTCAAAGCTTGGCACCCCTTTCAGTATTTCTTTATTCAATTTCAATGGAAAAGCTTAACTGAGTACAACAAAGCCAGTCAAGGAAAAGAAACCTGCATGTCCAATCTGGCAACCCTCAAGATCTCTTAGCATAGAGGATACACATACAGATATGTGTCCCACAAAAGCAACACACTACTGTCTCCTCTAATCAACCAAGACAATGCAACAGGGAAGCCTTGAGCATGCATCTGGCTGTTCCATGATCATAGCTTCAAACTCAGCCAAAGAACAAATCCACCATCTAACTCTGTTTCCACCCTTCAAACTGCCACACCCCTGCCAGAAGAAACAACTATGAAGCAGTCATAAGCCAGTGGAAAGAGAGAGAAAGATATTCATTAGATTCACTACTGTCCCTCAGTCCAATCCTCCTAAAAAACACCAGCCCTGAGAGTATAGGGTATCTTGTCCTGAAATTGCAGCCACCTGCCTTCGCTCTCAAGAGCTCACATGAGGGGAAGAGAAGAAGAGAGAGAGAGAGAGAGAGAGAGAGAGAGAGGGATTAAACTTGCACCAGCTGCCTTGTACAGTTCTGCACCAGCCGACCTGCGCCAACTGACCAGCAGCCGCCTGTACCTGCTGGCCTGCACCGCCTGTACCCGCCTGCACCAGTTGACCTGCAACCGTGTGCGTCAGAAAACCTGCAACAACAGCCGCCTGTATGAAGTGCCGCCTGTACCAACCTGTGCCTGTAGCACGTGTACCAGTCGCCCTGCAGTCGCCTGCGTCAGAAAAACTATAGCAGCAGCTTGTATGAAGCGCCGCCTGTACAGCCTGTACCTACAGCACCTGTATACCTGGCTGTGCCTGTCCCAGTCTGTACCTGCCTCTACCAGTCGCCTTGCAGCTGTTGTACTATACGGCTCCCCTTCAAGCGACCTGTACCAGCCTCTCTCCACGCAGCCAGCCCCCCTCCATAATTATCCTAGTGGCCCTTAAAGTTTTTAAAACATTCTAAGGGCCACCCAAGGTTATAAACCTTATAAAGTTTAATCCCTTGGTCCCCCTTCACACTTGGGGTTGTCCACACATGTTGCCTTTTTGTCTAGACACCCAAGTATGAATCTTTAAAAATTTATCTTGCTCACTGACCACCATGCCCACACTTGTGCTGTTCCAATTTCATAGGGTCATGACATACCCCCCTCTTGAAAAATGGCAAGCGTCCTCGATTGCAATTTGGTGATACAACAAGACATCCAAAGTGAAAAGTACAATATGGCAAGATCAGTGTTCCAATCTCTCTAAGCCATGCATATGTAGCAACATTCACTATCTGCAAACCAATGGTGTAGTAATAGTCCAAGTTGTATACCACTGTGAACCATACACAACCACAACATCCAATGTGACTAGTACACATATATCATAGAAGTCTCATAAACAGATGTACTGTCAGCCATCAGTACCTTCGGGTGAGACAAAAGCTGCACCAAGCGACCTCTAGATGTCATCTAAGCCTGTCTGTATCAAGGGAGTGGAGGTGCTACCCCCTCTTGAGCATCAGGTAATGCTCCAGACCCATGCTCTGCGCTGAACCTGAATGAGCCGTAAAAAGAGTCGGCTCCAACTCAAAGGCATCGAGATAAAGCTGCAAAACCTGAGGTGAATCTGCTAAGTCACCTTCCTCCATCCACTTCGCATCCATCGGTGAATAATTCTTGAACTCCACAAGATAGCGACGGGAAACTTTACCTCGTACCTTTCTTTCCTTATGTGCTAGTATCTGCTCTGGAATAAGAACCTCATTAAGTTCCTCAACTTCTGGCTGAGCCTCATTTGATACATCCTCAGGCACATCCCCACGGAAAGGTCTAAGTAGACTCGCATGAAATGCATTGTGAATCCTCCAGTGATCTGGTAGCTGCAAACGATAGGCCACCTCGCTAATCTTTTCCAATACCTGAAAAAGTCGATAATAGTGCATGCTCAACTTAGGGAATAAGCGCTCTTTACCCTTCATCTTTTTGAGCCTAGCTTTCTCATATCGCAAAAGAACCCAATCACCCAATGTAAACTCTAATGCACGTCTGTGAAGGTCTGCTGCTTTCTTTTGCTTTTGCTGAGTTTTCTGGAGTGCCAACTTAACTCTCCGATAAGCTTCATCCATGTTCTCCACATACTGGTCAGCCTCAAAGATCTTAGCCTTTGTGTGCAAAATAGGTGGTACCTTCTTCCCTCCTTCCACAATCTCAAAGGGCGCCTTGCCGTCGAGGTATGGACGGTGTTGTTATAAGCAAACTCCACCAAAGGAAGATACTTTTCCCATTGTTGCATGTGCTCTAACACATAACACTTAAGAAGATCTAACACTGTGGAATTAGCCTCTTCCGATTGACCATCTGTTTGTGGATGAAACGATGATGAAAACTTGAGAGTTGTACCCATGTTGTCAAACAACCCTCTCCAAAATAAACTTGTCATCCGTGGATCATGGTCACTAATGATAGATGAAGGCAAGCCATGATACTTGAAGATGTTTGCCATGAACAACTTCACCATATGATCAACTTTGACCGTCTTACGCACGGGAATGAAATGAGCCTGCTTACTGAACCTGCATATGATAGTCCAAATGCCATCATTCCCCGTTTGTATCCTCGAAAGATCAAATATAAAATCCATGGCAATGCTCTCCCATGGTCTATCTGGAATAGGTAAAGGCTGAAGTAACCCTGGTGTCTTTTGACAGTCAAACTTCACCTTTTGACGTACGATGCATTGCCTAACAAAAGCATCAACATCTCTTCTCAAGGTCGGCCAATAAAAGAAAGCCTCAACTGCCTTTACCGTGGCATCAATACCTCTATGACCTGCATACGGTGGAGCATGGCTTTCAATCATAACCTTGAGTCGTAAACTGCCTGGTAACACAGTCTACCATGTATCGACAAAAAGCCATCCCTGAGAGTATAATGATCATGCCGTCATCTGATCATAGAGTCTTCCAAAATCCTCATCCTGGGCATTCTGCTCTTTCATCTCATCAAGCTCATGTTGATAAGCAAGTGAAATTGCTGAGACCTGTGGCTTGTGTGACAAAGCATCTGCCACACAATATTCTTTTTGCCTTCCACATGTACAATCTGAAAGTGGAACATAGACAAAAAGTTGGCCCATCTCATATGCTTCTCAGAAAGTTTAGTTTAGTTTGCGTGAGGAAATAACGCAAGGTCTGATGATCTATCTGCACAGTGAAATCAGCCCCAAGCAAATAGTGTTTCCATGTAGAAAGAGCATGAATTACAGCTAACATCTCTTTCTCATAAACCTGTAAATGCTTCTCGGCATTCTGTAATATACGACTCTCATAGGCTATCACATGTCCTTCTTGCATGAGAACTGCCCCAATGCTGTTCCCACATGCATCGCACTGGACAACAAAAGCCTTTCGGAGATCCGGTAATACCAATACGGGATCCGAAGTGTAAGCTTTTTAAAGGCTGCAATTTTTCGATCAGCCCATCAAAAAGGAGTTCCCTTCTTAGTCAAAGCATGAAGGGCGAAGCAATCTCAGCAAAATACCGTATGTACCGCCTGTATAATAGAAACACAATCCCAAAAAGCTACGTACATCATGCACGATCCTCAAATCTGGCCAATTGAGAATTGCTTCCACTTTTGAAGGATCCATACGAACTCCATGTTTAGACACGATATGCCCCTAGAAGTGTATCTCTTCCAAGAAGAACTCACTCTTCTTACCATTAATGACCAACCTATGCTTCCGGAGTTCTTCAAACACAATGGCCAAATGCTTCCTATGCTCCTCCTCTGTGCGTGAATGCACAATCATATCATCAAAGAATGTGCCCACAACCTGATTTTTTTTGCTCGCTGAAGCTCCCGCTGCTCGCCCATCGCCGCCTTCGTTTCTTGCTCCCCCCCTTCTGCTCGCCGTTGCGCCCCCCCCCCCCCCTTCGCGGTCCTGCCTGCTTGCGCCCCCCCTCCTCGCTGCTGCTGCGCCTCCCCCCTTTTTGCCATCTCATCCCCCCCCCCTCCTAGCCTCTTCGCGCCGTTTCACCCCCCCCCTCCCTCTTCGCCCATTCGCCCTCCCTCCCCCTTTTTTTCGCCTGATTCGTCCCCCCCTCTCCGCCTGCTTGCGCCCGCCTCCTCTCAGCACTGCCCCGCCCCCCCCCTTCTTGTTGCTGCCGCCCCCCCCCAGGGCTTCTCCTTGGGGTTTGTTCGCCCCCTCCCTTCGCTTTCTCTTCTTCCGGTCTTCCGCCTCCTCGTGTGCAGCCCATTTCTTGCAGGTTCCCCGTTTTCGCCTCGCCTTCGCCTTCGCCTGAGCTTCAGACTCTGATGGAGACTCCTCCCGCCTCGCCTCAGAGGGACTCATCCGCAGCCCCCTCGCCCGCCCCCGAGGACATCCCCATCAGGCTTTCTCTTTCGCCGGAAGAGGAAGCGAGCCTCACCGCAGAGGTGGAACGCCTCCAGGCTCATTCCACCATCTGCCGTATAGTCGGCACTCGCCCCAGCAGAGGGGAGATCAGGGATCTTCTTCAGGCCCGCCTTCTAGCAGATGTGGGCAAGATCCTGGATGTACAGCTCTTGGGCCGGGGACATTATCAGATCGAGTTTGAGGCCGCCCAGAGCGTGGCCAAGGTCCTTGCCATGAGTCCTCTGGACATCAGGGGTGCTCGGGCTTTCTTCAGGCCTTGGCAGCATGGATTTGACCCAGCTGCGGCGGAGCAGGGAGAGCGCCTCTTCCATATTACAGTTTGTTTCCCTGGTCTCCGCCGGGAGTATCTTCCGCTCCTCTCCAGGCTCGGAGCATTGGTGGGCTCGGTTCTTGAGACGGGCCCCTCAGCAGCTTCAGTGGTGGCCAGAGCAGCTGGGCTACCTTCGGTCAGAGTGTTGGTATCTGACATCTCCTCCCTTCCTAAGGTCATTCAGCTACCTAGGATAGGGGGGGGGGGTGGATAGATCAGAGAGTGGAGTTCTCGGGGCTCCCGAACCAGTGCTTCATTTGCAGGCAGGTTGGTCATCTGGCCAAGGCCTGCCCTCGCAGGAGACCCCGACCCTCACCACCACAGCAGCAGGCTACTGATGGCCCGCCCACAGATTCGGCTCGGCAGGCTGCCTCCGGGACACCTGCCCAGGCCACAGAGACCTCGGAGTGGCAGCCTGGACAGGGGCGCCGCCGAGGGAGACAGCCACAGCAGCACGCCCAGAGACCGCTGCAGCAGCAGCCACAGTCTCAGCCT
Organism: Cibotium barometz; assembly: GCF_041138505.1. NCBI lineage: Eukaryota > Viridiplantae > Streptophyta > Polypodiopsida > Cyatheales > Cibotiaceae > Cibotium > Cibotium barometz. The sequence goes on from NC_141085.1 coordinate 2,445,651, forward strand.
CACTGGGTTCCCGTGAGGAACAGTTTTGCTCCCCTGCAGGAGGAGTCCCCTGCAGCGACTGAGGACCAGGAGATGCCAGCTCCCCCTTCTTCACCCCCCCACCCCCGTCCCCTCCCACCGCCTCTTCTCCACCTTCGCCTCCTCCCGCCTCCGCTCCGGTTTCGGCAGCGGCTCCCTCTCCACCTCCCTCGCCTCCCCCTCCTCCCCCTCCGCCCGCCTCACCTTCCCGGGAGACCCTGGCAGTTCCCTGGCGCTCACCTGCAGTCCGGAGAGCGCTGAGCACTGACCTCGCTCGAGCATCACAGAGGAGACCTATGCCGATTAGGGCCTCACGGATTTCATCTATCCGCAGTCGGCTGAGTCGCCTTGGTATTAGACAGCGCTCGGAGGCCTTTGATTATACCTTTACACGGCTTTTTGGAGCAGAGGGCCCCCATGAGCCAGCACCCATTCGAGTACATGTAGTGATACCTCCGGCCCGCGGGGAGGAGGCACTAGATTCGGCGGTGGCCTTCTCGTTCCCTCTATGTGGACCTTGTGATCGGGAGTGGACTCTAGAGCTCGCTCTCAGCACTTTGAAGACTCAAGCAGTTGAGTTTTCTCACCACATGAGCGATCTGGAGGTGACTGATGTGATAGGCCGACTTTGGGAGTTGGCTCACTTTTTCTTGGATCCCGGGAGTGTGGATACCTCAGGGATTCGGCATTTGGTCGTGCGTATAGTGGCAGACTTGGCGCGCGACCCTGGCTATGTGAGTATACACGAGGTTTCTCTATCAGAGCAGGAGGCAGTAGCCATGGGCCACAGCCACTGGCGCCTGATCCGGGATTCTTGCAGTACACCGGGTGGGCAGATTCGCAGCCGTTCGGATGGGGACTACTCTCCATCCAAGCCGCTTGCGAAGGCCCGCCGTACGGCTGAGACAGCATCCACCTCAGCAGGGCATCCATGAGGATCATCTCATGGAATGTACAGGGCCTTGGCGGAGCACACTTTATACGCTATCGAGGTTGTTTGAGGCAGGAGCTTCAGAGATGCCTGGTTGGTGGCAGCATTGACATTCTGATGATGCAGGAGCACCATTTGGGTGAGAGCAGGATCCGGAGATATGGTTCGGTGATGCCTGGTAGATGGGACACTTTTTGGTCTGCAGGGTTTGGTCCTTTGGGTGGACAGGGAGGAGTATGCATGGTTATTGCAGATGTATGGCGGCAGGACATTGTGGATCGAGGGATCATTGTGCCTGGTAGAGCACAGTATGTCATTTTGAGGATACATGATGAGCTATTGGGTGTGCTCAACATCTATGCGCCCAATCATGCTAGTGCCAGAGCAGAGTTTTGGACTCAGGTTACAGATGCATTGCCAGAGGCCGCACATTGGTGTGTTGGGGGAGACTTCAACATGCTCGAGGACCCGGCAGATAGGGTGGGAGGCAGTCATGTTACAGTGCATGGCACGGAGCTTGCAGCTTGGGACCGGTTTTGCATGTCACTGAGGATCACAGATGCATGGCAGCATGGGGCTTTCTCCCGGTCTCAGGACAGTCTTAGTTTCTCTCGGTCGGATCGCCGGCAGGGAGGGACTAATCTATCTCGGATTGATCGCTTTTATGTGGGCGATTGGTTAGGGGAGCGAGGGGGCTCCGTCGGCATTCTTGCTGGCACCTCATTTTCAGATCATGCGCCAGTTATATTGACATTGGAGGAGGGGACACGGGAGCCCAGCTTGTAGTTGAGGATCCCAGAGAGGGTACCTGCAGATCCCAGTCTCGCTGAGGACATTGAGAGGATCTGGCATGATAGTCAGTGCTCTGACCAGGATGCAGCGGGCCAGTGTGCCCAGGGCCTCATTGATCTTAGCTCTTTTCTACATGCTGCAGCTTTGACACGACTGGGAGAGATTCGCGAGCGGGAGCAACGGCTGAGACGCAGCCTTGCTTCGCTACAACGCCTTCAGGAGCAGCAGCCTGCATGTGAGTGGGTGGCGTCCCAGCTGTGCCAGGCACGCCAGGAGGTTAGAGAGGTAGAGGAGCAGAGACATGAGTTTTACTATCGTCGTCAGGCCTCTCAGTGGACGCAGCTTGGTGATAGAGTGACTGGGGAGTTTTTTGAGATCACTGGACCCCGTCATGCGCGAGCAAGAGTTCGCCAGCTTGGTAGACCGGATGGATCAATAGCTACTGAGCTCGGGGAGATCAGAGCCATTGCCACTGCTTTTTACAGTGACCTGCTTTCAGCGGAGCCTGCCACTGAGGATCGAGATGTATGCAGACAGACTGTGTGGGCCCATGTGCAGAGGAGGGTCACAGACCATATGCGCACAGTTCTAGGTGCGCCTCTGTCAGAGATTGAGCTTGCCGAGGCCTTGAGGGTCCTGCCGCGACATAGTTGCCCAGGGGAGGACGGACTGACGCCGGCCTTTTTTATGCGCTATTGGGACCTTTTGGGGCCAGGCCTCCGCAGGGGCTTTCAGCATGTTTTGGACACTGGGGTGATGCCGCAGAGTTTTTCAGAGGGCTTGATCTATCTTATCCCCAAGGGGGAGGGAGTATCGGATGACATTCGGCACTGGAGGCCTATTACGATCCTCAATACTGTATACAAGGTCTTGGCAAAGGCCTTGAGTTTGAGGATCCAGCCCTTCCTGGGGGAGTTGATTCATGCTACTCAGACAGGATTTGTCAAGGAGCGCAGTATCCTTGACAACATCTTTACTTTCTGGGAGGCGACGGCCCGAGCCAGGTTTCTTGGCGAGGACTTGGTCGTGATGCTTCTCGATTTTGAGAAGGCATACGATAGAGTTGACTGGGGATTCTTAGAGGGCACTATGCTACGCCTGGGCTTTGAGCCAGGATGGATCAGAGGGGTGGCAGCTTTATATTCCACAGCTCGCAGCCAGGTGCTGATTGCAGGAGGTCGGGGGCCGAGTTTTGAGCTGACCAGATCAGTCCGTCAGGGGTGTCCTCTCGCCCCTTTCCTTTTTCTCTTCTTTGCGGAGGCTATGAGTATGTATTTGACGGCAGAGGAGGTTGGTTTGAGAGGACTCCAGCTCCCAGTCCGGGGGGAGGACTTGCTTGATGCTGAGTTTACAGACGACACGGGCTTATTTTTGCATGGCCAAGAGGCCAATCTTATTCGGGCAGAGCAGTCGCTCCAGGTTTTTAGTGCAGCTTCGGGAGCATTGATCAATTGGCGCAAGACAGTGGCCTTTTGGATCAGTAGTGCTCCCACTCCGGCATGGAGCCCGGACCCCGGTTTTAGATGGATTCCTCCAGGCACAGCAGTGCGGTATTTGGGATGTCAGATTGGCCTCGATTTGTCACCTGAGCAGCAGATTGCCCCGCTTCTTCTGAGCATTCGGAAGAAGCTATTGTATTGGAGTACAGCTCGACTATCCTTGGCTGGGAGGGTGGTGGTGGCAAATCAGGTGCTGTTAGCGACTATGTGGTACATTACGTCTTGCTGGATTTTCTCGAGCTCTTGCATCAGCCAGGTACAGAGGCTGATCAGGAACTTTCTGTGGTCTGGGCGGGACGGTCAGCCAGCTCGGGCAAAGGTTGCATGGGCAGTCATTACACTTCCGCTGGCTCAGGGCGGTTTGGGCATTATAGATCCAGTCGATCAGAGTAGAGCCCTATTGGGGAAGCTTATTGTTCGGGGGTTGCTTCCAGGCGCTGAGCCTTGGAAAGAGCTCCTCTTGCAGCGACTGCAGGCCCGGGCGCCTCCTGCAGGGGGTACTTGGGCACCAGAGATTCGCTGGATCTTCATAGAGATGAGGAGGACAGGCCTCAGTAGAGGATGGGAGGACAGATTTGCTTTGAGTATCCTGAGAGCTTGGGAGCTGCTGAGACCGGGGCTCTCTCAGCGGCCTCCTTCTTGTGTTGAGGAGCGGGCCAGGCAGCCGCTCATCTGGAGCCCAGCGGTTCGTACAGAGCAGGGTCATATGCTAGGTTCTCGGCCTCGTCTAGCCTGGGGACCTTTAGCGGCAGGCCCAGCTCGTAGTTTTGGAGACTGGCAGGCTTTCTGCAGTCTACCAGAGGAGACCCAGGTGGAGAGGCTGAGTCACTTCAGAGGGGGGTTGATTATGAGGGATGATATTCAGGAGGCACTTACAAAGGAGTGGTTCACACCTCTCGAGCCAGTGGCCCCACGGTGGATGGGAGCCTTTACACAGTTGGAGATCCTGATTGCTGTCAGAGCTAGCACTGAGGATGGCAGATGCCTTTATTATGAGATTCAGGATGAGGGCAGACTCCAGAGAGTGGAGGTGGAGTCGCCTTTGGTTGCAGAGTGCACCTTTCAGAGGATTCGGGTAGTGGCTGCCGCTTCTCGGAAGTGGCATATTGACCCCGACCCTGCTGACGTGCTCCCGGATTGGCGCATATGGGCATATGCAGCGCGCCCCTTGGCCCGGCTATAGTGGGACCCCGGGGAGTACGAGTGGCATGATCCTTATGCATCCCTTGAGGCCACAGAGATCACCTTTTTCCAGTATACTGTTCGGCTGGGACGACATATTTTGACGGCGAGGAGGACGGTTTCTCCAGCGGCAGCGGGGCATTGGCGATTGCAGGGACTATCACAGGAGTTCCTGGAGGATTTTTGGGCTCGGCTCTGGGCTAGTCGACAGGCCCGCAGGATCTCGGCTTTTCAGTGGCTGGTCGCCCACAGGGGCTCAGCAGTTGGCACTTGGCTTGTTTACAGCGGTCTTCCGGCGGCCTGCGTCCGATGCGGCCACCCTATGGAGACACAGAGACATTGCCTTTGGGACTGCCCTCAGGCACAACAGATTTGGCTGCGGATGCTGCGTATTCTGGCCCCCCTCTCTCCAGAGGGTATGTTTACGTGGGGTGCCGCTGCTTGGTCGACTTCGTCAGGGCCTGCTATGGGCTATGAGATGGAGCAGGGCAGTCAGGCCATCAGATTTATTAGGGGCCAGCCTCGCCTGGTTCCGGCGCTGGATTTCTCGTCCGCCAGCTGGACACAGGAGAGGGATTTACGATGGGAGCTCCTCAGCAGCCTCACCATCTGGTTCACCTGGAGGGCCCGGTGCTTTACGGCCTTTGAGGGGAGATTAGAGCCACCAGCAGAGACTGTTCGGGGGATTTGGCAGGAGTTGATCCACACCCTGCGAGGACAGTACGACCGCATCCGGGGAGACTCAGATGAGGCGATCTTACGGCGCCAGGCCTTTCACACCACTTGGCGCTGCGGCCCATTCTACACCCTACACACGGGATCCCCCCGTTGGCACTACAGGCCACCTGTTTGGCTCTTCCCCCCCCCTATTGTATGATTTAGCCGCTCAGTTCTTTAGACTGATGCTTGTATTTTGCAGCACCTAGGGAGAGTCTCCCGGGCTGCCATGATGTATTCACTGCTCTTCTCTCTGTTAGGAGCAGGAGAGATCTCTTTTGTAGCCCTACGGGCGGTTTTTTTTTTACATAACTAATGAAAGGATCTTTTCTCGGGAAAAAAAAAAAAAAAAAAAAGAATGTGCCCACAAATGCTCTATGAGGCCGGAAAATCCTGTCCATCATCTTGTTAAATGTGGCAGGAGCATTTGTCAAACCAAAGGGCATAACCAAGAACTCATATAGCCCAAAAGTGGTCCGAAATGCTGTCTTATGCACATCCTCGGGTCTAATGTGTATCTGATGATACCCGCTTTTCAAGTCTATCCGACTAAAGACTGTGGAGCCCTGTAAGCGGTCCAATATGTCATCGATCCTCGGATCAAGAACTAACCCTGCATCTCTTCACCACCTGGCTGTTCCCCAACAAGATCAGGTTTCTTAGACTTGGGCTCCCCTTTAGTGTCAGAGTCCTTTTGGGACGTACACTTGGGACAATTAAAAGACATATGTCCCTCCTCAGTACAGAAAAAGCACTTCTGAGCATCCATCAAAGCCTGTCTCTCCTCAGGAGTTCTTTTGGGCATTAGTAACTTCTTGTACCGCTTCTCTGTAGATCCTTTTGCATCATGCGAAGCATGCCCTGACTTTTCAGACTTCTTGCTTGAGCTTTTACTTCCTTTAAATCCAGATGAGACTCCAATGAGTAACGCATTTGCCGTCATAGCATTCTCTATCATCTGCGACATATTTGTTACTGGAGTCTTTATGCAATAGTCACACACTTCCTTGGGCAGCCCACAACAATACTTCTCAACTTGCTCAGACAAAGGCACTGCACGATAAGAAGTAACTAGGAGTAAAGCTTCCCAAAACTTCTTATTATAATCCTCAAGATTTTCACACTTCGATGCATCCAACTTATGCCATGCTGTCATTACATCCACCTCAAAAGTAGATGTGAGCCACACGGAAGAGAACACTTGTTTAAACTGTATCCAAGTAGATGGTGCTATGTCCTGCAAAAGAAGAGTGGACCACCACTGCAATGCATTGCCCTTGAGAAAAGTCGTAGCTTTTCTCACCTTAGAGGATTCTGTGCAATTTCCACTAGAAAAAGCGGCATCAAACTGCTGTAAAAAGGTAAGTGCCTTTAGCTTGTCTTTGGCCCTGTTGAACGTGTCAAATTTCACTGTAGCTCCCCCTTCCTTATAATCCTTCGCCTTACCCATAGGCGTTAGATTATCGTAAGGAAGTGGCTTCACAAGATTGCTACCCCCAGCATTCATGCCCATCATAGGGTCAACATTGCCAGTTCTCACACCTGGCATACCATACATTCCTCCTATGTTTCCAAACATACCACTATGCATACCGGGTTGCATGCCCCATACATGTTTCCTTGCATTCCGGGCTGCATGCCCCCATACATGTTTCCTTGCATTTCGGGCTGCATACCACCATACATATTCCCTTGCATACCAGGCTGAAAATTAGCTCCAAAATTCCCTTGCATACCCATGCCTCCCTGAGGGTAACCCCCAGTCATAGATTGGAACACAGAGCCACCACCAAAATAGCCTGGATGCGTAGACTGCTGCGGGATAGGTGGCTGTCCGAAAAAGGAACTCTGTGAGTTTGCACCATAAGTGTTTTGCATGTTCGGAAACTGTCCAAAAGAAGGATCCTGTGGGAAGGTACCACTATTTCCCTGAGGTGGGTTCCTAGAACGCACTTTCTTCTTCTTCTTCTCAGGCTCAGAACGGGCTCTCATAAATTCAGCAAACTTCTCACTTTGAGTGAGCTGCATAAACACATCCATTACCCCTGCCAAACGGGCTTTAAACTGAGCATCATCTTCCTCTTTACTAGGCATGCCTTCTGGCTGCGTTACATCCTCATATTGTGCATCTTCTACAGCCTGTTCTCTTGCAAGAATATCCTCAGATTCATTTCTCTGAGGAGAGGTCTCTTGCTCTTCCTCTTCATCATAAAAATATTCATCTTTTGTGTCTGACATGCTGCTGAAATTTTTAGCGATGGCTTTTCTCGAGACAACCACGAGCTCACCCCCTTAAGAAAGTTGATGATGGGTCCCCGGCAACGGAACCTTGAAACCGGCCTCTGGTAGAAACCAAAGTGCGGTAGACTAGCAGTCACCTGTCCAATTGTAGTCCAGACAATTAACAAATAAACAAGAGCTAGAATGCTCCAAAACAAAAAGGAGAACGACACCTGTTGGCCCCAAATCTTGGTGCCCCTTTCGGTATTTCTTTATTCAATTTCAATGGAAAAGCTTAACTGAGTACAACAAAGCCAGTCAAGGAAAAGAAACCTGCATGTCCAATTTGGCAACCCTCAAGACCTCTTAGCATAGAGGATACACATACAGATCTGTGTCCCACAAAAGCAACACAATGTTGTCTCCTCTAATCAACCAAGACAATGCAACAGGGAAGCCTTGAGCACGCATCTGGCTGTTCCATGATCATAGCTTCAAACTTAGCCAAAGAACAAATCCACCATCTAACTCTGTTTCCACCCTTCAAACTGCCACACCCCTGCCTCTCACAAAGGGCCAGAAGAAACAACTTTGAAGCAGTCGTAAGCCAGAGGAAAGAGAGAGAAATATATTCAGCAGATTCACTGCTGTCCCTCAGTCCAATCCTCCTCAAAAACACCAGCCCTGAGAGTATAGGGTATACTGTCCTCAAATTGCAGCCACCCGTCTTTGCCCTCCAGAGCTCACACGAGGGGAAGAGAAGAAGAGAAAGAGAAATGAAATGTTATATTAATGTCTTCAAAAGGTCATAATGACCTATGAGACCAAAAAGTTACATCATGGTGGATGTGATACAATGTTTGGATAAAAAACCAGAAAATGAAAAATAAAGATGATACTACTGGCATCTAGAAAATGAAACTGGAAGTGGAGGTAAACAGAAACCCTTATAGGGTGTGAATATAGTGAGGGGGGTGGTACGCTATGGAGGTGAGTGGAGTACAGTGAGGGGATACAATATCATGTGGGACGGGGGGGTACACTATGGAGGTGCCTCCATCTCATAATATGTGCCGCATCGGACGCTGGCGGATCTCCTCAATATCCTCTGTGGTCAGCACCCTGACTGGGTGTCCCGCATGTCTCGCAAGAATAATCCGAATTCGCCGCCGCTGCAACCTCTGTCTATGCTGGGATGCCCTCCTCCGTAGTCGTGGGCGTCTGGACCACCCAAGCTCAATCGCACAGTTGCCCTATACAGTTCTGCACCAGCCGACCTGCGCCAACTGACCAGCAGTCGCTTGTACTTGCTGGCTTGCACCGCCTGTATCCGCCTGCACCAGTTGACTTACAGTCGCTTGTGTCAAAAAACCTGCAACATCCGCCTGTATGAAGCGTCGCCTGTACCAGCCTGTACCTGCAGCACCTGTACGAGTCGCCCTGCAGCAGCAGCCGTATATAAACACAAAAGCAAAAGCTAAAGATAGGTTTTGGGGAAACCTATATATTTTCCTTAAGCGGGCTTCTAGTAACACATCTCTCAAGTTCTCAAGCTCTCAAGCCAAGCCCCTTATCGAATGTGAAGGCTTGCCGGCTCTATGGAAGACACCGATGCCGTTCTTTCGACGATTTTGTGTCAAAATCAGATTTATTAGAATTTAAAGTTGCTCTCGAAGCTTCTTCCTCGGAACGTCAAGCACAAATCGCCGCGCAGATGCAGGCTTTGCAGAACTCCATCTCTTTGTTGACCACTACCCTATCTACTCTTTCGGGTATGGATACCTTGGCATTTGCTTTAGGCCCCAACATTACCTCGGAACAGTTCGGGGGCGAGCAAAAGCAGCGTACCAAGGAGATAGTGGACACTTGGCTACATAAGTGGCAAGTCCATTTTCAGTTCCATCCATATGACAATGGGAAAAAGATCCAATTAGCAGCAGGTTTCCTCGTAGGCAAAGCGTTGCTTTGGTGGAAGGAACTCAACCCTAAACCAATGACTTGGGCACAGTTTGAAGACGTCTTTAAGAAAGAATTCCTCAAGAAAGAGGATGACTATGATATTGTTGCCCGGTTTACTACTTTGACCATGATCTCGCAGAACCTCACTTATGAGATATACCTCCAGAAATTTAGGGACTTGCAGATGAAAGCTACGAAGATGGGTCCCACAACTCTTTCAGGGTTCTTCGTAGCCAGTTTACTCGACTCATACCGTTTACAGGTTAAAAATAACAAATGCAAAACCTTGGACGAGACCATTCATTCCGCTCGTATCTATGATGATACAATGGTCTCTTCCAAGTCTAAACCCGTTATCCGAGAAGGGGAACAAGCACAAAAGGAAGTTCTCCACACCAATGGCTAGCATGACTGAAGAAAAGTCTTCAGACCAACCTTTAAAGAATTCAACTTCGACACCAGCGAAGAAGAAACGTCTCCTTAAAGCTTTGAAGCTCAAGAAGGAGGGACATTGTTTCATCTGCGAAGAAAAAGGACACATGCGTAACGAGTGCCCGAATCAAAAGGGTGCAAAGACCAACGCAGGACCCAAGCCAAAGGCATCTAACCAGTTGTCTTTGACAGGTACGTCAGTTAGTGTACTTTCTCGTCCTAGTACATGTTCTGATTGTCTGTTCAACTCTGAAGTTTTTGACTTGCATGATCTTCTCCGAGTATATGGAGAAGTGAATGGCCATAAAATCCACATTCTTCTAGATCCTGGCAGCTCACACAACTTTGTTAACTACAAATTTGTGCAGAAATTGGGTCTTGATACGACACCCAGCGATCATACTTATGAGGTATGCCTACCTACGGGTCGGCAAGTATGGGATCGAAAGGTGGAGATACTACCTATTCGGATTCAAGACTACAAACATACTCTGGAATGCTATATTATGCACCTAGAACATGTAGACTTGTTATTAGAGATTGAGTGGTTTAAGACTCTTCAAGTCCAGATAGATTGGTCTAGTCATATTTTTTCTTTTGAACACAGGAACACCAAGTATAGTATCTTAGGTGATTGTATACATCCCTCTCAGGGACCTCTTGTAAATACAGTTGATTTTGGTAATATAATGGATTCTTCTTTGTATACTGCTTTCCATTGTGTATTGATTGCACTTTCTTCATTTCTCATACCTTCTATGGATGTCAATGAATTAAGTGTATTTGAAAGCAAAGAATTACAGAAGATACTTGATTCGTTTCAAGATATATTTCCTAAGGAACTGCCATCAGGCTTACCACCTGAAAGGGCAGTAGATCATTGTATTGACCTGGTCCCTGGTGCTCACCCTGTTAGTATACCACCTTACAGGATGAGCCAAGCTGAGGAAGGTGAGTTGGCTAAACAACTCGAAGATTATTTGAGGATGGGCCAGATTTGTCCAAGTAATTCACCTTGGGGTGCACCTGTGTTGCTTAGGAGAAAGAAGGACAACACCTGGAGAATGTGTATAGATTACAAGAGACTGAACAAGCTGACAATTAAGAACTGCTATCCTCTCCCTAGATGAGATAACTTGATTGACCGGTTAGCAGGAGCGAAATATTTCACGAAGATAGATTTACGTACTGGCGTCAAATCCCTCGTGGAACGCTCCTGGTACAAGACTCGAAACCTGCAAACAAACCAAACAAACGAGACGGGGGTGCAGGCCTGACTCACCGCCCAATCTTGATAGCCGTAGGCAAGCCCACAAGACTTGGCTGTCCCCACCGAGCCACGAGCTGAGCTAACTAGATGGATGTACCGACCAATCTCTACCTCGTGACGTCCCATACCGCCATGAAGCTACCCTCGCGGGCCTCGAGACTGCTGCCAGCCTCGGCTACATGAAGCAGGTGCACGTCTGCACTAGATCGAGGCTCCTGACCATAGAGCTCTCACAAAGTCACGTGAGACTCTATATGACTAATGACTAACCTTGGCCACCCTTTTATAGGTTCTTGGCCGGTCATCGGGCATCCACACTATTACAATAGAGGCAACGTAAGCAGTAGTAGGCACACAAAAACGTACTTTATTCATGAGAGAGCCTGAATATATAGGCTAGAGATTTTTTACAACTGACATCATTGATGATCCATGAGATGGAATCCAGATCCTATAATCTCTCCCCTGATTACTCCACGATTCTCTCCACACCACACTTGTACTCTCCTAGATTCTAGCCTACACACACATGGGCATACTGCCTTACATCATAGATTAGATCACTCACACTAGCACACTCTTAAGCACACCTCTATTCCTATGTTCACCATGTGAACTGATGCTATCACCCCTATACATTTTAGTCCTCTTGAGTTTGATTTACCAACACCCCCTCTCAAACTCAGAATGTACAATAGTTTAGGCATGACATGACTTGGTCATCCATGACCAACGCAGGGACGTGGTTTTTCAGAGGTGTGGAAGGTGTAGGAGACTTGGGTCAGAGGTTTAGCCATGACATACAAAGAGTTTACCTTTGGGATTGGTATGCAATATCAAGATGAGGTTAATGTGTAGGGGTTACATCTTTATTCAAAATAGATGGTCATCAAAAGAAGAAGGAGTGTTGGAGACCCCCTTCTTCTTCACTTCCATGTTGAGATTCTGGTGTACTTCCTCTTGATGCTCTTGTTCTTCTTCAGCATGTTCTTCATTGTCGGTGATGCACATGAGATAGGCCCTTTGAGCTTTCTTCCTTAAGAAACAGTCTTTCTCTTTGTGGCCTGGCTTGTGGCAGAAGTCACAAATGATAGTGTCATTATATTTGTATTTCCCTTTGCCAAAGAATCCCTTGTTGTGGTACAGTACATCTTCTCTTTCAGATGATTTTGGAGATTCTTGCTTGAACTTATTCTTCTTCTCCTCCTCAAGCAAAGAAGCTTCAATTTCTACTAGTTTCGGATCCGGCATATTGGTGAGGGTTGTTACAACATTGTCATATTCAGGACTAGGAAGAGATTTGAGCAATACACCAATGGAGACATCCTCATCAATGCGTAAATCAATACCCGCAAGTTGAGTCAAGAGACTTTTCATGTAATTTAAATGAGAAGCAAGTGAGGTTTGAGGCTTCATTTCAAGACGGAAAAATTCAACCAGAAGTCCAAACTTAGAACTCTTTGACTTGGATCCAAAGAGTGTATTCAGAACATCCCAGGTGTCCTTGGCATTATTGCATTCATCCACATGATGGATGTAAGTGTCATCCAATTCTAGCTTGATTATGGCTTGTGCTTTGTCGTTGCGAACTTCCCATGCATTGGCTTGAGCAGGATCCCGAGGTTTCTTCTCCTTTCCATTTGCAATATTCCATAAACTTTTCTTCATGAGGACCAACTTGATCCTAGTTTGCCATGTATGAAATCAAGTTCCAGAGAACTTGAAGCTTAAATCATTATCCTTTGAAGGCATCTTGACCAGAAAAAAAACAAGAAAACAATGTCTAAAGCTCCTAGCAAACACCCAAGAATTAACGGAAAGAACTAGTCTTCTTTGGTGCAGAAGAAATCACCATCCTCATACAAATGCATGTTCATAGCAAGGAACTTTGAGAAACCAAGACTTTTGGCATAGTGATATCCGAATGGTTTTTTTCCTTTGTCTGATACTCCTAGAGTCTTTTGGCTGGTGTCTTCTTGACTTGATACTTGGCTCGCCTTTTTGACTTGGTCTTCTTTACATATGCCTCATTAGATGAACGGTAGGAGCTTGTCATTTGAAAATAACTTGATACAGCAGTAATTAAATATTTTCCAAATGCAATGACATACTCAAGAACAGCATTACTTCTCTCTTTTGAAGATCAGTCCACTGTTTGACTTCAAGGGCATGGATGGGCAGCAAATGAGGTCGCCCTGCTGGAGGGAAGAAGCAGAAACAGCAACACTTTGAATAATGTCGATTTGAAGCAGCCTGGGTGTCTTGAAGCAGGAAAAAAAAGCATTACGACTGGTTTTTTCTCCATTTGCAGGCTGAATGCTCAGCTTCTGAAGTTCATACGTGCCGAATGCCTTCGTTTTGAAGTCGCCCAGCTGCTCCTAGACGTCGCCCAGCTGTTTTGATGCAGGTTGTAGACTAAAAAGAGGCAGCCAGAATGCGGGCAGCAGCAGTAGAATCAGAGTATTTGCTTCGATCATTGAAATCGCCCTGATGAAGGCTCTCTCTGGCTGAAAGGGTTTAGGGAGGCCATTGTGGCTCCGATACCATGTTACAATAGAGGCAACGTAAGCAGTAGTAGGCACACAAAAACGTACTTTATTCATGAGAGAGCCTGAATATATAGGCTAGAGATTTTTTACAACTGACATCATTGATGATCCATGAGATGGAATCCAGATCCTATAATCTCTCCCCTGATTACTCCACGATTCTCTCCACACCACACTTGTACTCTCCTAGATTCTAGCCTACACACACATGGGCATACTACCTTACATCATAGATTAGATCACTCACACTAGCACACTCTTAAGCACACCTCTATTCCTATGTTCACCATGTGAACTGATGCTATCACCCCTATACATTTTAGTCCTCTTGAGTTTGATTTACCAACACACACTTGGGCGCTCGCCCGTCCTTACTTGGGTGCCCGCCCGTTAGTCTATCCCTAACTCAGCTCGCCAATATGTCATGTGCATAGTGTGTATCTACTGTGTGCTACACGCACACAAGACTAGCTTCAAGGTTTGGGGAAGCTTGGAGCTAGGCACGCTGATTGGCGAGCTGAGTTAGGGATAGGCTAACGGGCAGGCATCCAAGAGTGGATGCTAGATGACCAGCCAAGAGCCTATAAAAGGGTGGCCAAGGTTAGTCATTAGTCATATAGAGTCTCGCGTGACTTTTTGAGAGCTCTATGGTCAGGAGCCTGGATCTAGTGCAAATGTGCGCCTGCTTCATAAAGCAGAGGTTGGTAATAGTCTCGAGGCCCGCGAGGGTAGCTTCATGGCAGTATGGGACGTCATCACGAGGTAGAGATTAGTCGGTACGTCCATCTAGTTAGCTCAGCTCGTGGCTCGGTGGAGACAGCCAAGTCTTGTGGGCTTGTCCACGGCTGTCGAGGTTGGGAGGTGAGTCAGGCCTGCACCCCCGTCTTGTTTGTTTGGTTTGTTTGCAGGTTTGTTTGGTTTGTTTGTTTGGTTTGTTTGCAGGTTTCGAGTCTTGTACCAGGAGCGTTCCACGAGGAGATCCTATGGGGATTTGACAAGGTGTGTACTCTAAAAGTGGAATAGCCCCCTCTCCATAATTGTCCTAGTGGCCCTTAAAGTTTTTAAAACTTTCTAAGGGCCACCCAAGATTATAAACCTTATAAAGTTTAATCCCTTGGTCCCCCTTCACACTTGGGGTTGTCCACACATGTTACCTTTTTGTCCGGACAACCAAGTATGAATCTTTAAAAATTTATCTTGCTCACCGACCACCATTCCCACACTTGTGCTGTTTCAATTTCATAGGGTCATGACACCTCTTATGGGATGTGATGTTGTTGGGAATGCCTTGGCATGCTTGTATGGAGCTGAAGGACTATAAGTCCAAGAAAATTTCTTTTTTGCATAGAGGTAGGGAAGTGGTCATAGATGCTTGTGCTCCAGGAAGCACCATACCTATTGTCAGTCATGTACAAATTCACAAAGTAATGAAAAAGTCTACTTGTTCTTACTTGGTTTTTGTCAGAGATGAAGTTGGACATGCTAAAACTCATGAAATGTGGATCATTTGAGGCATGGGAGATTAAAGTTTTTGCATGGTTTTAGCGATTGCTTTTGTGATGCTTTGCCTGGTGAGTTACCACTAGAGAGACCCGAGGATCATCGTATTGATCTAATCCCGGGTAGTTCTCCTCCTAACAGGCCACCTTATCGGGCGAGTGCCAGTCATCAGCAAGAGGAGATTATGATGCAAGTTAATGATTTGCTTGAGAAAGGGCTAGTATGTCCTAGTTCTTCTCGTTATTGTTCGCCAATTTTATTGGTATAGAAAAAGGACGATTGCAAAATCTGAAAATGAAACATAGAGAGGAAATTTGCCCATCTCATATGCTTCTCTGATAATTTAGTTTGCGTCAAAAAGTACCACAAACTCTGATGATCCATTCTGACAACAAATTCAGTCCCAAGAAGATAATGCTTGCATACAGTAAGGGCATGAATCACTGCGAATAGCTCTTTCTCATAAACTTGCAAGTGGAGTTCTGCATGTTGAAAACGCCTGCTCTCAAAAGCAATGGCGTGTCCTTCCTGATTCAAAACAGCTCCAATGCTGTCCCCACATTCATCACACTCAACTGAGAAAGGTTTATGTAAATCCGGAATAACCAATAGCTTTCAATTTATGAAAAGCTTCCTTCTCTACATCATCCCACTTAAAGACAGCTTTCTTCTTAGTGAGGTCATGCAAAAGCAAGGCAATCTCAGAAAAGTGTCTGATAAACCTCTTGTAATATGCACATAATCCAAGAAAAATTCTGACTTGGTGAACCGACTTCAACTTTGGCCAATCTTGAATAGCCTGTATTTTGCTTGGATCCATGCGTACCCCATCCTTGGATACAATATGGCCAAGATAATGAATCTTGGATAAGAAGAATTCACTCTTCTTACCATTTATGTAGAGCTTATGCTGTCTAAGCTCTTCAAAAATTGTCGCCAAGTGTTCTCTATGTTCTTCCTTATTCTTTGAGAGGACAATGATGTCATCAAAGAATGTGCCAATAAACTTGCGGTATTTTCTGAATATGCGGTCCATCATTCGATTAAAAGTGGCGGGAGCATTAGTAAGCCAAAAGGCACTACCAAAAACTTATATAGCCCAAAAGCAGTTCGGAAAGCCGTCTTATGGACATCCTGAGGTGCCACTCTAATCTGGTGGTAGCCACTTTTGAGATCAATGCGGCTAAAACAAGCAGCTCCTCCCAATTTATCCAGAATATCATCTATGCGTGGAATTGGAAACCTATTTTTAATCATGATTTTATTCAAGGCACGATAATCCACACACATGCGATATGATACACCTGGTAAAAAGAATGTAGTGGCAGATGCTCTTTCTAGAAGACCACAAGTACATGCTGTCACTGTTGCCTATCATCATGATCTTTTTGATATATAAAATTCGTATGATACGGAAGAAGATTTTCAGCTTGTATGGGCTGATTTACAGCAGGGTATTTCAGCCCCGAACTATTGCATACAGGATGGATATTTGATGATGCAAAATCGCTTATGTGTGCGTAAGGATTTATGGGGTAAGGTGATGGATGAATGCCATGCATCGCCATATGCAGGGCATAGAGGAATTCTTGCCACTACGTAGGCTTTGGAAAGGTACTTTTTTTGGCCAAACATGCGCAAAGACATAGACATATATGTGCGCGAATGTATGGTTTGTGAGAAAGTGAAGTTTGACAGGCATAAGGCACCCGGTTTGCTTCAAACCGTTGCCTATTACGGATCAGCCATGGGAGTCCATAGCTATGGATTTCATCATGGATTTGCCTAAAACGCAACAGGGGAATGACGCCATATGGACCATCATAGACAGGTTCAGCAAGTAGGCTCATTTCATTGCTGTATGAAATAATATTAAGCCTGAGCACATGGCGAGGATATTCTTGGCCCAGATTTTCAAGCATCATGGTATGCCAAAGACGATTGTGGGGAATCGGGATCCAAGAACCACAAGTTTGTTTGGGCAGGCTTTATTTGATATATTGGCACAAAGCTGAATTTTTCATCAGCTTATCATCCATAGATGGATGGGCAGAGTGAAATTGCAAATTTAGCTGCACTTGATTCGCTCAAATGCTATGTGGCTGAGTGGAAATCAAGTTGGGAGAAGTACTTGCCTCTTTCAGAGTTTGCTTATAACAATACAGTGCACACCTCGACTGGGAAGGCCCCTTTTGAGATTGTTTATGGCAGGGTGGTTCTTCCACCTATTCTTTGGACAAAGGATGAAATCTTTGTTGCGGATGCGTATGTTAGAGATCTGGATAGAGCTTTCTCACAAGTAGGGACAGCCATACGAAGAACACAGGAAAAGCATAAGAAGCTGCAGATAAACATCGCAGGCAAATAGATTTCAAAGAGGGTGATTGGGTGCTTCTCAAGTTTGAGAAGGCATGCCTTCGGAAGCAACCTGGCAAGGAAGGCAAGTGTCCAAAGTTGTCTCCCAGGTACTATGGGCCTTTCTAGGTATTGGAACGGATTAATGAGGTGGCTTTTAGGCTTGCTTTGCCTGACCATTGGCACATACATAATGCTTTTCATGTTACCCTCCTAAAGAAATATGTGGGTCTTGAGCCACTGGAGCTAGTTATTGAGGACCAACCCGAAATTGATGAGCTTGATGAAGTGCTTCAACTGGAACAGATTGTGTTTCATAAGGAACGGAAAGCTGCTGCTGGTGGCAGGCTTATCCACAGGTTCCTTGTGAAGATCAAGAACTACCCTGCTCTAGATGCGAAATGGGTAAATGAAAACTACTTCAAGGATTATCCAGATCTTTTGCAGGTTTATTTGGCCGCATTTTAGTTGCGGGGACAACTGATTAGAAGCCAGGGAGATGTCATATTTTTGACTATTCACATGTGGAGGAACACCATGGAAGGGTAGGTACAGACCCTGGTGTGTTCCAGGCATGGTTTAATACATGTGGAAGGACTCCATGGAAGGATTGAGATCCTAGTGTGAGCTCTTGGCATGATTGGTTACATCTGGAAGGGCTCCATGGAAGGATTGATATCTTGGTGTGAGTTCCTAGCATGACTCAGTACATGTGGAAGGGCTTCATGGAAGGGTGGATACCCTGGTGAGAGTTCCTGGCATGCTGATTAAGTCTCATGGAAGGGTGGACACCCTGGTGAGCATTCTTTATACCGGTATGGGCGGTGCCTGAGAAGGGTTCGGTACAAGATGAATAAGTTGGGAGATGGAATCCAGAATATTATGCATAAAGCATTTGTGTGTGTGCTGACATGCATGAATGACTTGTTTTGACTACCTAGACAATGCTTGGTATTTCTGTCCGCGATTGTCCATGGGCTCTGGGGACACGCCTGGAAATCCTGTGGATGCATGTGTGCACACCTGTTTCAGACTAAGGCGGTGGTCTTATGTGTTTTGCAGGTGGTAAGTGACCCCAAACTCAATTTACAGCTTATATTTGATTATGCTAAGGTTTATGAGTCACATACACTTAAATTTGGGCGGACAAATTATAAAGTGTTCACACACACTTATGTTCGGGTGGACAATTTTTAAGGTGTTCACATCAAAGGGGACCAATTTTTAACAAAGCTTGGCCAATACTCAAAGTGGGCAGCCCTCAAGCCCCGAAAAGCTCCACGAGTTGCTATCTTGGGGGAGGAGGGCCAAAATCAGCTAGACGTCTCCTTTTCCATGGCTGTAGAGCATGCAGGGCTTGGCTAGTTGTGAAAAAGACATGCAAGGGAACTAGAGAGAGCTGGTCGACCATGAGCAAGGCTTTTTGTAGCTGGGGGACTACCTCCATATTTGGGACAGCAAAAAAGCGATTCTTCTCTATCTCTCTCTTGAAGCAGGCGACCATGCCTGGCCCCTCTACAAGGCTGGTCGACTGCTGTACAGCAGGTCTTTTCGCTGGTTATTGATGCTCTGAAGGCTCGGGATCCAAGGCAAACCACAGAGCACTCATTTCATCTCTTGGGGTGACTTTTACAGCATTTTTGTGGGCTGAAAACAAGGCTGTGCAGTCCAATTCAGCAAGGTTCTTCACGACAGAATTGCAAGTAAACAGTCTCTGAACCTACATGAGGCCCGTGGCTATAAGGGTGGAACCTTCGGGTGGCTAGAGCCAAGGTTTTCAATGCTGGTTATTCGGGACAGCATCACTGCTAGAGGGTATGATCACGTACTAGAGTGTGGCTGTGCCCGAGAGACTCTTGGAAGCTTGAGATTGGGTACTCTGGCTATTGTTTGATTTGTTTTCATCTTATTCTGTATGTATCTGGTGCGAGTTTGAAGAGTATTTACTCTTTGGCACCTGTTCTGTTGTACTGGAACACTTTGTTGGTAATAAAGATACCTCAGGGGGGGGGACTGGCCCAACTTCAGCCCCTAGTGTTGTGTCTTTGTGCAGATTTTTATATCGTTGTTTTAGTGGTACCAAAGTATGATGATGATGATGCTGTGAGATGCTATGTATGATGCCATGATGTTATGTATGGGATAAGGTTTTCTTTGTACACGCTTCTGTAATTTGTGACAAGAGGATAGGCCCCTCCATAGCTGGCCACTCAAGTTGTATGGGTTGCCTTGCGACATAGTGAGTGACAGGGATTCGAAGGTTTCTAGACACTTCTAGTGGCTAGTTGTCCAGAAATTCAAGACTATGCTGAGTATAAGTTCCTTTGATCATCCTCAGTTCGATGGACAGACAGAGAAGGTGAATGAGGTTTTGGAGGATATGCTTTGTGCATACGTCTCCAGGTGACCATCTGATCGAGAGAGGTACATCCCGAGTTTGCCTACAATAGTGCTAACCATTCGGTTTTTGGTTACAGGCCGTTTATGTTGATGTATAGTTACCAACCTAGATCTCCAGTAACTGTATTGGGACTTAAGGGTATTAAGATTGATGCGGCTACGGATTTCTTAACGGATATGTAGGAGATGCTAGTCAAGGCACATGAATCTATCAGAAGTGCTCATGATAGAGCATGGTTTTATGCTGATAGGAAGTGTTCATCGAGGGAGTTGTCCAAGAGAATGCTAGTATATCTACGGATACCCAAGAATTTTGAGACGTCGCGGACGGGGAAGGTTGGGAAATTGTCCCCTAGGTACTGTGTGATAGAATGCACAGCGGAAGATGGAAAGTGGAAACACAGGGGAGAGAGATGGAGAGGAAACACAGGTGTATACTTGCTCTCAATATCACCAAACAAGAATACAAGTCTCGAGCGAGAGGGAAGAAGACCTCGTATGTGAGGGACTGCAGCAAGCCAATACGCAGAGGCACTAAGGTATGCAAGAGGCACAAAGCAAGCAATAATAAATGAGTGAGGGTATGTCCTGTTAGCAATCATCTCTTGTCTGTACACTATGTTAGGGCCTCTATTGTGGGTGTGCCTGCCCGTATTTGGTGTCTTCCCATTTTTCCTCACTCTCCGTATTTTTTCCTATTTTTTTGGAGCTATTTTTTTGGAGCTGTGTGTGGGCTATCGGCTGCCCCCAGATGCCTGGCCGACTATGTTTGTGCTGCCCGACTGATCAGGTGATGCACTACTTTATTTTTGTGTTGGTCGACTGTGCATATGCTGGTCGTGGGCTACTGTTGGCTGACTCTGGGCTGGCCAACCAGCAGCTAGGGGCCATATAAAACGGCCCCTTGCCCCCACACTCTTCCTTGTATTATTATGGGATTTTATTGGTGTATATAGCAGAGTTACATTAGCTTCTCTCTCTCTTTCATCTGTTTATTGCTCTCTACAGCAGTTGTCTTCATTTCTGCTGTGCATTCTAACATGGTATCAGAGCCCTTGGTGGCTTGAAGCTTGGAGACAGTGGGACGTCGAGGGTTTGCTGATTGAAGCTTGGAGACAGTGGGACGTTGAGGGTTTGCTGATTGGAGACTGTTTGGGCTGTACGGGACTTGGAGATCAAGTAGAAGGCGGCCATCACCGTTGGACAGCCATCTTGCATTCTATTTGCAGCCTCTTCTTCTTCTTTTTTCCCACCCACCCTCCCTTTACAAGACCTTGTGAACCCTTGAGATGGCAGATTTGCTTGAGATGGTCAAGAAGCACGTGAAGATCCCGACACTCCCCATGTTACCGGTGGACCAACAGTTGGACGGGAACAACGACGGCATATGGAAGGTAATGAGGGAATCAGTTTTGGAGTCCTATGACTTGGCTGATTTCATTGTTGTTGGGGTTCCACGACTGGAGTTGGAAGAAGGGGAGTTACCCTCTATTCGGAAGGAACGAGAGACATAGGCACAGTTCTGGGATCCTGTTAATGCCCAAGTCCGTTCTTTCATCTTCCTCAATTGCACACCATAGGTGATCAATCACATAAAGCATATGATGTTGGCCAGAGGGATTTGGTAGCATTTGGCTTCTCTCTACAACAGGGTTTCGCCCATGAAGAGAATCTCCTTGGAAGTTCAGATGCGGGTGATGAATCTTCAAAGTCGTCGATGATGCGGGAGCACATCAACAAGCTGCAGGCTCTTCAACAGGAAGTTCTCTAGGCAGGGAAAGAGATCTCGACAAAGGATATGGCCATAACGTTGTTGTCACATTTTCCCTCTCAGTACTCAGCCTTTTACTTCTCTTTGATCACTAGTGGCAGGCTCAACACCATCACATGGGAGAGGATCTTGTGCCCACGGTCTTGGACCAGGAAGAGTGATTTACGAACCCTCCACAGGGCGGAGGATGAAAGGCCGTAACAACAACAACAAAAAGGGCAAAGGGAAGTCTTCATCGGAGAAGTCTTCTGAGAAGAAGACCGATTCAAACCGAGAGAAACTGAAGGCCGAGAGGACTTGTAATGATTGTGCGAGAAAGGCCACTATTGGAGGAAGTGTCCGAAGCAGACTGGGAAGAGTGCTGATTCTTCAGCTTCAGCTGCAAAGACTCTAGCCTTTGTGCACTTGGAGATGTTGGACACCGCCAAGGATACTCGGGAATGGATTCTTGATAGTGGTGCTTTCAGGCACATGACTCCTTCCTGTGACTTTTTTCAGGATTTGAAACGGCAGTCAAGTCGCATTTTCATTGGCGACAATTCCCCATACTGATTCACAGTGAGGGCCGGATGGAGATCATTCCGGATGGTAGAGGGGGGAAGCTTCCTCTCGTGTTCTTTACGTCCCCGCACTTGGTTTTCATCTATTGTCAGTGCATGAGGTGTGCAAGACTGGCTTCCGGGTGGAGTTTGAGGAGCATTCTATTGCTATATGGGACCGCGAGACTGGCTAGGTTGTTTGGAAAGACGACGTGGAGAATGGTATATGCAAATTGATCCAGAGAGGAACGAGGTTGACGTCAGCAGGGACGTGGTTTTTGATGAACATGTTCCGGTTTCCACTGTTGATGAGCCGCCACTTCTTGGAGACCTAGATGATTCTGATGATGATTCCCAGTCGATTATTCCAACTGGACAGCCTCAGTCAGTTGAGGTGGTTGAGCCCACAGCTGGAGATGAGCCCCCGCAGCAATAGGAGGCTCCACGTTCTGTTCGAGTACCCAGGTGGTTGGTAGACACCCTTCGGGAGTCGGGCGTTACGGAGCTTCCCTCCGAATGGACCACAGAGGACAGACCTTGAAGATCGCATAGAGTTTGTGATAAAAGTCATTCAACGGAGCTTTTACAGGTAAACTATGCTTTGATGTCTCGTATCATGCGTGTACCCCTTTGTATCTTGCCTGTTAAGGGTTATTGCTCCATGTACATGCCTTTGAATCAAACAGATTGTTGCTGTGTCCCATCTGTTTCTTTTTTGGGTGTGTGTACGGTGTTGGGTGTCTGCAGGTCAAGTGTTGAGTGTTATTGGTCCTAGCAGAGTGCTGGTGGTGCTCTCGTTATTGTAGTTGTGTTTCCAAAGCTGTGGATAGACATCTGTAGAGGCAGGTTTCCGTTAGTCTAGAATTTTCCAACAACGTCATCGATGGACCCGAACACAAAACTTACGGTGAATGATCCTTGTGAGCCAGTTGATGCCTCTCTGTACCGGAAGCTGGTTGGTTCATTGATCTGGTTGCTGAACACCAGATTGGACTTGAGCTTTCCTGTGGGGCTGTTGAGCTCATTTATGCAGACGCCGTTGAAGTCTCATTGGGATGCAGGATTGTGGATCTTGCGGTATTTGCAGGGTGCGAAGGATCTTGGACTCTTTTACACCACTGGAGGTGAAACAAAGGAACGAGTTCGACTCCAAGGTTGGAGTGACTCAGATTGGGGAGGAGATCTAGACACGAGGAGATCTACATCAGGCTACTGTTTTACCCTCGGCTCAGGAGGAGTTTCATGGAGTAGCAAGAGGCAGCCAACTATTGCCTTGTCGTCGACAGAGGCAGAGTACCGGGCTGCTTGTGGTGCTGCTTGCAAGGCTGTGTGGCTGCGGAGGTTGCTTTGCAAGATTGGGTTTCCACAGAAGGAGCCCACGGTCATCTAGTGGGATAACTAGAGCTGTATCGTTATTGCTCGGAACCCGGTCTTCCATGCCCGGACCAAGCACATAGAGATATAATATCACTTTGTTCATGAGAAGATCTTGGCTGGTGACATCTTGCTTCTTTATTGTTCGACGGAGGACAATGCAGCGACCTCTTCATAAAGTCTTTACCTCAGGTTATGCTCCGGCGGCACTCTAGCTCACTGGGGTTGGTTCCACATCCAGGAGCTGAGAGGGGGTGTTGGCAGTCATCTCCTGTTTGTACAACACGTCAGGGTCTCTATTGTGGGTGTGCCCACCTGTATTTGGTGTCTTCCCATTTTTCCTCACTCTCCGTTAAACCAATCGGCAAACCGACTGCTGCAAACCACATGTCGATGAAGAAACGCAGCACCAACAGTGCTGCTGCCCTAAAACAGAGCAGGCCAACAGCTGTACAGGGGGTCTCAGGGGTCAAAACCGATGATGGATGACCACAAGCTGCAGTGGAGAAGCGCTTGGAAGAGGTAGACTGTCCGGCAGCAAAACTGAGAAAAAAAACGCAGGAGGGAGAGGAGGGAGCATCCAACACTAGTCACCGGCGATCTGATACCATGATAGAATGCACAGTGGAAGATGGAAAGTGGAAACACAGGAGAGAGAAAGAAAGAAAGTTATATTAACGTCTACGGAAGACCCCAAGGGCCTATGAGACCAAAAGTAATACAATGGTGCCATGGATATACTGAGCCATGGAAGACTGAAAGAAAAAGTAAAATGAAAACATATGACAGTACATGTGATCAACAAATGCTCTTGTGTAGAGTGAGATATTGTGTGATCAGCTAATGTCGATACCCGCCACACGGCCAAAACCGATCTGATGGTGGAGTGAATGTCAGGTCTCTGTGGCGAAGAACCTCATGAATCCGTCTCTGTGTGATGGAGGGTCCTGATGCTTTGGGTCGGGGACGTCTGGCTCACAGAATGGATTGAGCTCTCTCACTAAGAACTCCTCTGGGGTGTGGGTACGGGTGGTGGGCTCTGATGTCATAGTAGAGGAACTGTTGTGGGCAGTAGATTCCGATGTGGATGTATGTGCCACAAAGAAATCTGTGATGGCTCTCTGTGAGGTGTCCTGTCGGAGCCGAGGCTGTCTCTCAGCATGCTACCTCAACACTACATCCTTGTGTCGTATGAGCTCCATCACGTACATGCACAAGCACCTCTAATCCTCAACTATATCACCCATGTGAGTGGTCTAAATCCCTCTCGGAAGAGGCAATGGAATCTCCCCCGTATCTCATAGTGAGTCGGGCAATTGAGCATATAATGGGCCTCATCCTCTACTGCTCATGTGATGCATATTGTGCATGTCCTCTCCTCATGTGGGATATCCTCAGCTCTGCCAGTCTCTACTTTGAGGCGGTTGGAGGATACCCTGAGCTGGCCGATTGTGATACACATGGCATGTGACGTGTATCTGTATGTATCTTGGGATCTCAAAGAATCCATCCTCGGAGAGTCTTAAGAAGTGATCTCTGTAGAACTCACACTTCTTACCAATCTTTGACGGAGACACCCATGTCTGGTGTATGTGTAGCCCGAGTAGATCTAACCAGATGATCCGGTTGATCTCCTGACGTGAGAGATCAAGGTATGGGGAATCCAGGCTATACTGAGAGAGAGAGAGAGAGAGAGAGAGAGAGAGAGAGAGAATGTTAGCACATTCATCCCCAGTTTCTGCCCATGTTTGTTCCTTTTGGTCCTTTTTGCATGGCGGGCTGGCCACCCTTATTTTATATATTTTTCTTGGATTTTTCCCAACCTGGATGCCTTTTTTCCAATTGGCCAGCTTCAGCATTTCTAGTCGGCCAGCTCTGCCCACCTATAAATAGGTGGGCTGGCCTCTCAGTTTTGTATCTTGCCTAGTCTTTCTTTTGCTCCCTCACTTATGAGACTATTTCTGTCTCTTGCTTGGGATTGTATCACTTCAATATATTCAGCATAGTTGCTCCATATCTCTCTCTCTCTCGTGCACTCTCTACTCAGCACACTCCAGTGCTTATTTGCTTCCACTCTGTGCACTCTTTCATGGTATCATCACTCCCGGTTCAGTGATTCCCTCTGCTGCCCCAGATTCAGGCCTATTCACAGCCTCTTCACCTCTGCGTTTTTCTCAGATTTGCAGCCCTTTAGTTGCTGTGTTTTCTGGACGGCTTCTGCTGATTGCTTTCCCTTCAGTTTGGCTTCATCGCTTTCAGCCAGAAGGTAATTTTCTCATCAGCGTTTTACTTCTACTTGGAGTTTGGATCTAGGCGACGTGTTTTTTTCAAGACAGCAGCCCCTCTTTGGCTGCGTTTTCCTCTCCAGTGGACATTCCCTTTTGCAGAGGGGGTTTTGTGGTGGTTGGGGCTTTGGTGGCAACCTTGGTACTTGTGGTGGACACTACTTCTTCTAAGATTGTACGTTTTTTTTCTTGAGGAGAGCCCAAGCTACAGTCCTAGTTGATGCCTTTCCCTCTTACAGCATATTCCCAGGCCCTGTGTGACTGCCTTTTCTCTCTATATCAAATCTGCATTTTTTGCTTCCCTCTTGTGGTGGCCTCAAGGTTGGAGGTACAATTGATAGAAGCTTTTGCGTTTTTAGCTACAGGAGGATTTTTGGGTGTTGTCTAGCCTCTTGGGGCTGCGTTTTGGTGGGAGGAAGGGACCTACATCAGCGTTTTCTGATTTGGACAATTTTTTATCTTATGAGGTTTGATCCTATTGGTTGGATCAATGATGACAGCTTCAGATTTGGCTCCCGTACCACTTTCTTGTTATTTCCTAGAGGAGGCAGACAAGTTGGATGGTGGTAACTTTCGGTCATGGAAGTTGTAGGTTACTTCTATTCTCAGGGAGTATGGTTTGATGGAGTTTCTCTCGTACAAGAATCGGTGCTTGCCGGACCTTGCCTCTGCGGAGGATGTGTCAGTGGAGGAAGACTGACGGACAAATCTATGGCTTTCTCCTCCTGAATTGTCAGGATTCGGTTCTTCGACACTTCATCTATGCTCCTGATGATGCTTCTACTTTCTATGTGTGGCAGTTGCTTTGTGACTTGTATGGTGACACCAGTGATGGGCAGATGGTTTCTGCTTTTTGGGTGCTATGCAGCTAGTGATCTTATGGATACTTCTTTTGGAGATGTTCCTGTAGAGCGAAGGATAGTGGGCTAGTTTTGCTCACTGCATCTGAGGAGTTTGTTTCTCCTGTTGCCTTGCCTTCAGTTTTTGTGCATACTTATCCTTGCCAGGATGATATCTGTGGTAATGTTTTTGAGGAAGACAGTGGACTTTCTTTGCTCATAGCTTCTGAGGGGGATTTGTCTTCTATTGCTTCACCTTTGACTCTTTCTTCGACAACCAGTGACTAAGATGAGTTGTTGGTCCCTTTGCCTTCTATGGAGGAGCCTGCTTCTACGCTGTGTGATGCTCTTGAGGAGGCTACTACTACTTCAGTTACCATTACTATGAATGTTCCTCTTTCCCTTACTCTGTGTGAGGATTCTGGATTGTGGTCAGGTGTATCCGTGACCATGCCTGGGGCACAGTGGTACTTCCAGGGCTTGAAGGATTGGGATTTGGATTTGGTTGGGCTTGTGGAGTCCCGACATCAGTTTTCTAAGGGGGCAGTTGAGTTCTTACATCTGGGGATGCCGACCTTCGAGGAGGGTGCTATTGTACAGCATTTGGCTGCTCTTGCTATACAGAGTTGGAGCAGATGGACTTTATTTCTTTTGAGGGTATTATCTTCTTGGAGCTACAGGCTTCTAGGGATTTCTGTGGCATTGTGTTTACATTTGGGTTTGGCACCGATATTTGGAGCAGCACAATGCAACCTACATGGTTGTTTTCTTCTAAAGGAGCAGTGTACCTAGCAACTTGTTCTGTTGCTTTTGTAGTTGAGTTGCTGTGGAGATTGCTTGTGGAGCTTTCCTGGTACTTGTTGTTGCTGCATTCTTTTGTCTTTGACAGAGGACGACTTCTTCGGCTTCTCAGAGTTTGTTCAGCATCTGGTGCTTTGAGAGGGGATGTTAGCACATTCATCCCCAGTTTCTGCCCATGTTTGGTTTTCTTTTTGGTCCTTTTTGCTTGGCCCTTGATTGTGGCCTGGCCACCCTTATTTTATATATTTTTTTGGGATTTTTCCCAGCCTGGATGCCTTTTTTCCAATCGGCCAGCTTCAGATGTCCAATCGGCCAGCTTCAGCATTTTCAGTTGGGCAGCTCTCCCCACCTATAAATAGGTGGGCTGGCCTCTCAGTTTTGTATCTTGCCTAGTCTTTCTTTTGCTCCCTCACTTATGAGACTATTTCTGTCTCTTGCTTGGGACTGTATCACTTCAGTATAGTCAGCATAGTTGCTCCATATCTCTCTCTCTCTCTTTTGCACTCTCTACTTAGCACACTCTAGTGCTTATTTGCTTCTGCTCTCTGCACTCTTTCAAGAAACACGTGTGTACTTTCTCTCAATATCACCAAATAAGAATACAAGTCCCGAGCAAGAGGGGAAGAAGACCTCGTATGTGACTCGTGAGGGACTGCAGCAAGCCAATATGTAGAGGCACTAAGGCATGCAAGAGGCACAAATCAAGCAATAATAAATGAGTGAGGGTATGCCTGGCTATATATATGCCCATGTAGAGGCAGCCAACTAGCTCACGACTAGGGATAAATTCCCATGACTCCATAAAATGGGAAAATAGGTGGGTAAATGATGTGAGGGGTGACCAGTCCCTGTAGCTAACATGGTTAGTCCTAAAGGCTAAAACAGGACACTACACAGGAAGCCAGCAGCAAGGGGATGAAGTCTAACACCCCTAGGTACTGTGGACCTTATCGGATCCTGAAAAGGGTTGGTGAGGTGGCTTATAAGTTAGAATTGCTTCGTAATGTAAAAGCTCATCCAGTTTCTCATGTGAGTAAACTCAAGGAGAAACTGGGAGCTGAGGATAACGTTGTTACATCCGAGGAACTAGTAGAGGTTGAGGACTTGTCCTTTGTTCCACATGAGCCAGAGCTTACAGGAGAGGAAGCTTAGGAATATGTTGTTCGTTGAATATAAGATCAAGTGGAAAGGTGTAGCACACGGTAGATACACACTGTGCACATGACATACTCTCCTTCCTCTAAGAGCTCACTAAAAAGCCAGGGTAATCTCTCTGAAGAGTAGTCAATGTCTCCCATGTAGCGTCCTCCTCAACACGATCCTTCCACTTGATCTTGTATTCCGTGATAAGCGTATTACGCAATCTTCGTTCACGAAATCCAAGAATCTTTTCAAGTTCGTGCGGAACAAATGTCATGTCCTCAACATCTATAATTTCTTGAGGAGTAACTAACTGATCTGCTCCACCCAGTACTTCCTTAAGTCTACTGACATGAAATACAGGATGAACTTTCACATGAGAAGGCAAATCCAATTCATATGCAACTGAACCAATCCGTCGTGTAATACGAAATGGTCCACAGTATCTAGGGGATAATTTCGGAGATCTACTTGTCCTTAAAGTCTCGGAATCTTTCGGAACTCGCAATTACACCATCGTTCCTTCAGAGAACTCTCTGGGTGAACGATGTCTATTAGAATAAAACCTGTCTCGGTCTTGAGCACTTCTAATAGATTCCTTCGCAACTTGTAACATTTCCTGCATATCTTGCAAAAAATTACGTGCTGCATCATGTTGAAGTCCTGAGAATCCTACTGTAAACAGGTGATCTAGGTTGAAAACCATACATAAGCATGAAAGGACTAAACCCTGTACTCGTATGCTTAGTACTGTTATATGCAAATTCTAACATAAGAAGATAATCCTCCCATGAACTCTGTCTTTTGGATACATATGCTCGAAGCATATCCTCCAAAATCTGATTCACTCTTTCAGTCTGGCCATCAGATTGAGGATGATCAGAGGAACTCAAATTCAAAGTTGTTTCCAACTTCTCAAAAACAAGTTTCCAAAAATCACTCGTAAACTTAGAGTCCCTATCACTGACTATGTCCTGCGGTAACCCGTACAGTCTAAACATTTGCTCGATAAACTGCCGTGCTAATTGCGTGGCTGTAATAGTCTTCCGAGTCCGTAAAAATCTAGCCATTTTTGTCAAGCGATCTACCACAACCCAAATAGAATCATGGCCTTGATGTGTTCTTGGTAATCCGGTAATAAAATCCATGGAAATACTTTCACATTTATTACCTGGGATTTGCAAAGGATGCAACAACCCAGCTTGTCTAAAGCGTTCAGCTTTATTACCATGGAAATCCATGGAAATACTTTCGCATTTATTACCTGGGATTTGCAAAGGATGCAACAACCTAGCCTGTCTAAAGCGTTCAGCTTTATTTGCCTGACAAATCTGACACTTGAGAACATAATCTTCTACATACCCTTTCATCTTTGGCCAATAAAAAGTGTTTCACTAACGATAGTGTCCTGTGTATCCTAGGGTGTCTAGCAGAAGGGGCGTCGTGACACTCCTTAAGAATCTTGGACCTAATATCCGGGATCTGTGGTACACAAATTTTGTCATTACGGAATAGTAAACCATTCCGAATCATCAACTGGCCTCCTGCAGCCTGAATAGTAGACTGCTCAGTCATCGAGTCTTGGTCAATCAATGAGCTCCTGTCCTAGATCTTCTGCCAAAATGGACCAAAATAACTATCAATCCTGCAAAGCCCTCTCAATGACTGAAATAAGTCAGTAGAAATCTCGGTGAACGACAAAGTATTCACCTCTCTAATCCGACTAAGTGCATCTGCAATACTATTCATGGACCCTTTCCGATAACGGATCTCAAAATCAAAATCTTGCATTAACTCTGCCCAACGAGCTTTCCTGCCTCTCAAATCATCCGCATCACACACATACTTGATTGACTGATGATCAGTCAATACCACAAACTTGGAGCCATATAAATAATGTCTCCAAACCTTGAGAGCATGAGTCACAGCATAAAGCTCCTTCTCAAGGGTTGGCCAACAGGATTGAGTGTCGTCTAGCTTTTTACTTTTAAAAGCAACCGGTCTACCATCTTGAAATAGTGCAGCCCCGATAGCATAGTCACTGGCATCAGTTTCAAGAACATAAGGCCGACTAGGATCGGGTAATGCTAAGATAGGTGCTTCCTTGACTTTATCTTTCAAAAGTCTGAAGGCCATATCCAAATCGTTATTCCAAGTGATAGGCTGATTTGACTTACGTCCACGACCTTTCAATAAGTCGGTCATCGGTAGTGTGAGCTGAGAGTACTCCCGTACAGATTTCCGAAGAAAAACAACAAAACCGAGAAAAGAACGAAGTTGTTTCACTGTTCGCAGTATAGGCCAGTCCAGAACCTTCTGAACTCGGTCATAGTCAATGCTCAATCCATCTCTAGTGATCTTGTGTCCCAAGTAAATGATGTCGGTCATAAAGAACTCACATTTACTTAACTTAGCATATAGTCGATTCTGTCTTAAAATAGATAAGACAATCGTGAGGTGTCTGACATGATCCTCAAGAGTATGACTATAAATCAAAATATCATCCAGGAACACCACCACAAATTTCCCCAAATGTTCACGAAAAAGATCGTTCATCATTTGCTGGAAAGTGGCTGGAGCATTGGTTAACCCAAAAGGTAATACGAGAAACTCGTAATGGCCATACCTAGTCCGAAAGGCGGTTCTTTCGACATGCCTTTCATGAATACGTATCTGGTGATAGCCAGTACGTAAATCTATCTTCGTGAAATATTTCGCTCTTGCTAACCGGTCAATCAGGTCATCTGATCTAGGGAGAGGATAACGGTTCTTAATGGTCAGCTTGTTCAATCTCTTGTAAACTATACACATTCTCCAAGTATTGTCCTTCTTTCTCCTAAGCAACACAGGTGCACCCCAAGGTGATTTACTCGGACGGATCTGGCCCATCCTCAAATAATCTTCGAGTTGTTTAGCCAACTCATCTTCCTCAGCTTGGCTCATCCTGTTAGGTGGAATACTGAGACAGGATGAGCACCAGGGATCAAGTCAATACGATGATCTATTGCCCGTTCAGGTGGTAAACCCGATGGCAGTTCCTTAGGAAATACGTCTTGAAATGAATCAAGTATCTTCTGTAATTCTTTGCTTTCAAACACACTTAATTCATTTACATCCATGGAAGGGATGAGAAAAGAAGAAAGTGGAATCAATACACAATGGAAAGCGATATACAAAGAAGAATCCATTATATTTCCAAAATCAATTGTATTTACAAGAGATCCCTGAGAGGGATGAATACAATCACCTAAAATACTATACTGGGTGTCCCTATCCTGAAAAGAAAAAATATGACTAGACCTATCTATCTGGACTTCAAGAGTCTTAAACCACACAATCCCTAATAACAAGTCTACATTTTCTAGATGCATAACATAGCATTCCAGAGTATCTTTGTAGTCCTGAATCTGGATTGGAAGCATCTCCACCTTGCGATCCCAAACTTGCCTTCCCGCCCGCAGGTAGGCGTACCTCATAGGTATGGTGGCTGAGTCTTAAACCAAGAACGGTCACGAGGAGATCTGTGGGGATTTTACAGTGGTATCAGAGCATACCTCGTGAACGAGCAAGTCGGTAGGTAGAGAAGAAGAGGTTGAAGAAAGGTATGTGTTAAAAAGCTTGCTGTTTTTCTGTGCATACTGCTGTTTTTAGATTCAGTATGTGTTTTTCTTCATCAAAGAAACCCATGTTGATGGGAGGTGGTAGTCTAAGTAGGGTCGTTTGCTTTGCAAAGAAGAGGAGAGACTCGTTTCTGCAGTCGCATGAACGTAGAGAGAGGAAATAGAAAAAGCATGTTGCTTTTCGTTGAACGAGTGAGAGAGAGCACGTTTATGAGAAGGAGGCGCCGACGGGTTTGTGCGCTGGCGAGTGTTGTAGGCGATGGCTACCGGTGGCTCTACAGGCGCCTAGGCTTGCAAGCTAGGCGGCCAGGCCTGGCAAGCGAGGCGGCCAGGCTTACGTAGCCAGCCCAGGCAGCGCCTACGCCAGGCGGGCAAGTGCCCCGGCCAGGCCAGAAACACAAAAGCAAAAGCTAAAGATAGCTTTTGGAGGGCTTTTAGTTTTTTTTTGGAAACCTATATAAACCCCCTTAAGTGGGCTTCTTGCCACACATCTCTCAAGTTTTCAAGCTCTCAAGCTCTTAAGTTTCCTTGCACTTTCCTTGTGCAAAGATCAAATTTTCTCTCTATGTACCCTCTTCACAATGTCGACCCAAGAATTGGAGTTGGAGCCCCTTGTGGAACGCGAAGGCTTGCCGGCTACGGAAGGTACCGATGCCGATCTTTTTGACGATTTTGTGTCAAAATCAGATTTCCAAGAGTTCAAAGTAGCTCTCGAAGCTTCTTCGACGGAACGTCAGGCACAAATTGCAGCTCAGATGCAAGCTTTGCAGAACTCCATTGCTCTATTGACCACTACCCTCTCTACTTTCTCGGGTATGGATACCTTGGCCTTAGCTTTAGGCCCCAATATTACTCGGGAACCGTTCGGGGGTGAGCAAAAGCAGCGCACCAAGGAGATCGTGGACACGTGGCTACATAAGTGGCAAGTTTCATCCATATGATCATGGAAAGAAGATCTAGTTAGCAGCAGGTTTCCTGTCCGGCAAAGCTTTGCTTTGGTGGAAGGAACTCAACCCTAAGCCAACGACTTGGGCAGGCACAATTCGAAGACGTCTTCAAGAAAGAATTCCTCAAGAAAGAGGATGACTATGATGTTGTTGCCCGGTTTTCAGCTTTGACCATGACCTCGCAGCACCTCACTTATGAGGTCTACCTCCAGAAGTTTCGTGACTTGCAGATGAAAGCTACAAAGATGGAGCTGGAATGCTATGTTATGCATCTAGAAAATGTAGACTTGTTATTAGGGATTGTGTGGTTTAAGACTCTTGAAGTCCAGATAGATAGGTCTAGTCATATTTTTTCTTTTCAGGATAGGGACACCCAGTATAGTATTTTAGGTGATTGTATTCATCCCTCTCAGGGACCTCTTGTAAATACAATTGATTTTGGAAATATAATGGATTCTTCTTTGTATACCGCTTTCCATTGTGTATTGATTCCACTTTCTTCTTTTCTCATCCCTTCCATGGATGTAAATGAATTAAGTGTGTTTGAAAGCAAAGAATTACAGAAGATACTTGATTCGTTTCAAGACGTATTTCCTAAGGAACTGCCATCGGGTTTACCACCTGAACATGCAGTAGATCATCGTATTGACTTGATCCCTGGTGCTCATCCTGTCAGTATTCCACCTAACAAGATGAGCCAAGCTGAGGAAGATGAGTTGGCTAAACAACTCGAAGATTATTTGAGGATGGGCTAGATCCGTCCGAGTAAATCACCTTGGGGTGCACCTGTGTTGCTTAGGAGAAAGAAGGACAATACTTGGAGAATGTGTATAGGTTACAAGAGATTGAACAAGCTGACCATTAAGAACCGTTATCCTCTCCCTAGATCAGATGACCTGATTGACCGGTTAGCAAGAGCGAAATATTTCACGAAGATAGATTTACGTACTGGCTATCACTAGATACGTATTTGTTGTAAAAATGGGGGAGAGACAAAGATAAACTGAAACTGAAATGAGAGCAAGACTAGAGGAAAACACAAAGCATAGACATACCTTGAGATGAGTGTAGACAAGACACAAGATTGATTCTTTCATTGGTGTGACACCCACAATATATAGGTGAGAAGTACAAGATAGAGTAGAGTGACTTATGGGACAATTATAGAGGTGCCACGTGGCATACACTGAGATGACCAAGACTAAAAGTACTCCTAGTGAGCACTTATTTCCAACACCCTCCTTAAGTGGACACTAGGGAGAAAGACAGAAAGACAAGACTATGACATGACAAAAGATAAGACCAAGACAGAGAGACTAGACAAGGATTGAGAGACAAGCTAGAAGACAAGATGGACAAGACTAGAAGACAGACATAAAGACTGATAGACTGAGAGACAAGACATGAGAGACAAAAGATCCTGAGACACCCCTCCTCAAGTGATATCCTCATATGGGTCCACAAGGGTAGGGACAAGAGTGGATCATAGACAGACAGAGAGAGAGACAAACAGCCAGTAGAGTGGTCCCACAGAGAGAGAGACTTTCAGATAGACATGAGAGAGACTGACAAATAGAAGATAAATGGGGACATAGACAAAATGCCAAGAGAATGTGGGTAGCTAATCCACAAAAGAGAGGCATATAGACTGATAGATAGAGTGTCAAAGACGTGTGACAGGATAGACATGTGACAGGATAGACACATAGACAGAGAGACTGACAGGATAGACACATAGGATAGACACATAGACAAAGAGACTGACTGATTGTAGATAGATAGAGAGATGGACCTAGATAGATAATCCCTCCTCAAGGGCAATCCTCCTGCTAGAGTGGGTAATGCAGGGTGCCTATTGGATAGGGACAAAGATAAGTCCATGTAGACAAATAGACACGACATTACCCCATGATCTACATCATTGGTGATCAATGGTGGTAGATAGCATGAAAGCATAGACAAATATGAGAGAGATGGGAAGGTCTTACCATATTTGGCAGTGTCTAATCCCGTACATGAGAGACAGATAGATGAAGGGAAGGTCTTACCACTTGCTGAAATGCAAGGGCAGTGTCTAATCCCATGAAAATTGAAAATTAAATTTTATATTTTGAGTATTTTTCGAAAGTAGAAGACTGAAAATTACATCTAGATATCCTGATTTGATTACTCCAGCTTGAGTAGGTCTTCCCTCTTTCAAAACCATATCTTTGACAGTCTATCCAGAGGGATAAACCATGAATGCTGAAAGTAATCATGAAGCATGGAGAACTTGCTAGAGTCGTGAAAGTGAGTGGGCATTAGGGCCAGGCTGAGGATTGTTAAACGAAGAGCATCCATACCTCGAAATTTGCAGAGCCAGGAGCAGCCTTTATGCTTGGAACAGACCAGCAGGAGAACAAGAGTAGAACAAGACTTTGACGATGTAGCTTAAGGTACAGCTCAAAAGTGAATGCTGAGTGATAGTGATCTTCAGTTGATGCACAGGACCAGTCTACACGAGTGGCAAGGAACAAGAGCCACAAACTGGTAGAGGCTAGTGGTTGCAACCATAAACAAGGACTGAAGCATCAAGACAGGACCGGATTCTTCCAGCAAATGATCAAGGCTGTAACTGAACTGGATAGCTGAAACAAGGCTGCTAAATATTTTCAACTGTAGGGCGGGGAAGATATTTGAACATGATGATGCCTTCGATGAAGGTCGCCCAGAGTGATGTGCCCCAAACCGTAGAAAAGCTGAGGAGGTAGGTCAGGCGGAGAGGCACCATAGTGCTGCTGTTGGTAGAGGTGCTGCCCACATCCTCGAATCCAGAGGTGAGGGGATCCAGGGAGGAAACCACCACAACAAAGTGTGAGATCCGCTCCGGCCAAGCCAAGCGGATGCACGCTGAAGCTGGGCCAGAAGTTATTGACAAGAAAGAGGGCCGAAATATTGGACTCCCCAGGTAAGAGCTTGTAGGGCGGATCTCAGCCAAAACTGCCACAGTGCCCAAGGAGTGCTGCGCAGATAGAACAAGAGCTCATAGGCAGGTTTTGAGCGCACACAAAGCTGAGTCGACTGCACTAGGCCAGCACAGGAGAGTGGCAACGGTTGGTGAGGTCGAGACTCGATATGCAGCACGAACAGGCTGGAGTCATGGACGTCACAGCAGAGGAAGGCTTTGATACCATGTTGTAAAAATGGGGGAGAGACAAAGATAAACTGAAACTAAAATGAGAGCAAGACTAGAGGAAAACACAAAGCATAGACATACCTTGAGATGAGTGTAGACAAGACACAAGATTGATTCTTTCATTGATGTGACACCCACAATATATAGGTGAGAAGTACAAGATAGAGTAGAGTGACTTATGGGACAATTATAGAGGTGCCACGTGGCATACACTGAGATGACCAAGACTAAAAGTACTCCTAGTGAGCACTTATTTCCAACAGCATTCATGAAAGGCATGTCGAAAGAACCGCCTTTCGGACTAGGTATGGCCATTACGAGTTTCTCGTATTACCTTTTGGGTTAACCAATGCTCCAACCACTTTCCAGCAAATGATGAACGATCTTTTTCGTGAACATTTGGGGAAATTTGTGGTGGTGTTCCTGGATGATATTTTGATTTATAGTCGTACTCTTGAGGATCATGTCAGACACCTCACGATTGTCTTATCTATTTTAAGACAGAATCGACTATATGCTAAGTTAAGTAAATGTGAGTTCTTTATGACCGACATCATTTACTTGGGACACAAGATCACTAGAGATGGATTGAGCATTGACTATGACCGAGTTCAGAAGGTTCTGGACTGGCCTATACCGTGAACAGTGAAACAACTTCGTTCTTTTCTCGGTTTTGTTGTTTTTCTTCGGAAATCTGTACGGGAGTACTCTCAGCTCACACTACCGATGACCAACTTATTGAAAGGTCGTGGACGTAAGTCAAATCAGCCTATCACTTGGAATAACGATTTGGATATGGCCTTCAGACTTTTGAAAGATAAAGTCAAGGAAGCACCTATCTTAGCATTACCCGATCCTAGTCGGCCTTATGTTCTTGAAACTGATGCCAGTGACTATGCTATCGGGGTTGCACTATTTTAAGATGGTAGACCGGTTGCTTTTAAAAGTAAAAAGCTAGACACTCAATCCTGTTGGCCAACCCTTGAGAAGGAGCTTTATGCTGTGATTCATGCTCTCAAGGTTTGGAGACATTATTTATATGGCTCCAAGTTTGTGGTATTGATTGATCATCAGTCAATCAAGTATGTGTGTGATGCGGATGATTTGAGAGGCAGGAAAGCTCGTTGGGCAGAGTTAATGCAAGATTTTGATTTTGAGATCCGTTATCGGAAAGGGTCCATGAATAGTATTGCAGATGCGCTTAGTCGGATTAGAGAGGTGAATACTTTGTCGTTCACCGAGATTTCTACTGACTTATTTCAGTCATTGAGAGGGCTTTGCAGGATTGATAGTTATTTTGGTCCATTTTGGCAGAAGATCCAGGACAGGAGCTCATTGATGGACCAAGACTCGATGACTGAGCAGTCTACTATTTAGGCTGCAGGAGGCCAGTTGATGATTCGGAATGGTTTACTATTCCGTAATGACAAAATTTGTGTACCACAGATCTCGGATATTAGGTCCAAGATTTTTAAGGAGTGTCACGACGCCCCTTCTGCTGGACACCCTGGGGTACACAGGACACTATCGTTAGTGAAACACACTTTTTATTGGCCAAAGATGAAAGGGTATGTAGAAGATTATGTTCTCAAGTGTCAGATTTGTCAGGCAAATAAAGCTGAACGCTTTAGACAGGCTGGGTTGTTGCATCCACTGGTCATTTCTATGAGGCCTTGCATTGCAGACATCATTTAGGATTTTTACACCATTTTATGAGTCTTTTTTAGGCTTTTTATAGCATATTTATGCTTCACGACTGCCGTCGGCTTGCTACAGCTGGCCGACTAGCTCATATGGGACATATATAAGGAATCACACTCTTCTCATCATTTCCCATCTCATTCTTGCATATTTGCTGGAGGTCATTGGCTGTTGCAACAGTCTCTTATGCTTGTAAGCACGTACAGGCTAGTTAGTTACTCCTCAAGAAATTATAGATGTCGAGGACATGACATTTGTTCCGCACGAACCTGAAAAGATTCTTGGATTTAGTGAAAGAAGATTGCGTAATACGCTTATCACGGAATACAAGATCAAGTGGAAGGATCGTGTTGAGGAGGACGCTACATGGGAGACATTAACTACTCTTCAGAGAGATTACCCTGGCTTTTTAGTGAGCTGAGGAGTGAGCTCTTAGAGGAAGGGGAGTATGTCATGTGCACAGTGTGTATCTACCGTGTGCTACACGCACGCAAGACTAGTTTCGAGGCTTGGGGAAGCTTGGAACTAGGCAGGCTGATTGACGAGCTGAGTTAGGGAAATACTAACGGGCGGGCACCCAAGTATGGACGAGTGTGGACGCCCGATGACCACCAAGAGCCTATAAAAGGGTGGCCAAGGTTAGTTATTGGGATATAGAGAGTCTCGCGAGTTTGTGAGAGCTCTATGGTCTTGGAGCCTGGATCTAGTTTAGACGTGCACCTGCTTTACGTAGCCGAGGCCGGTAGCAATCTCAAGGCCTGCGAGGGCAGCTTCGTGGCGGTATGGGACGTCGCGAGGAGGAGATTGGTCGGTACGTCATCCTAGTTAGCTCAGCTTGTGGCTCGGTGGGGACAGCCAAGACTGTGGGTTCGCCCACGGCTGTCATAGGTGAGTCAGGCCTGCACCCCCTTGTTGTTTGTTTGTTCGTTTGTTTGCAGGTTTCGAGTCTTGAACCAAGAACAGTCACGAGGAGATCCGTGGGGATTTGACACAGGGCGGTGGAGAAATCGACTTGGGAGACAATTGTTGCTAGTCTAGAGCGAAGATTCCCGACTTTGTTTTCTATAGAAGAAAGGTCATAGGAGGGGAAGTATGTTATGTACCTAACGCTAATCGTCGGGATTAGATCCTAATCTAGGTAGGTTTGGGGAGCCTTGAGATTAGAGGGAAGATTGCATGCAAGTTACAGGTGGCTAGGGTTTATTATTATTGTTAATTCATAATTACTGGCAATTTATGACTTATGGTTATTTATAGCGACATTAGTTACTATATAAGTGATTTATGCGTTATTAAGTTGATAGATTTTCTCACTTGATAGTTGGTTATGTACGTGGACTAGAGTAGTCTTTGAGTCACAGTGGAGATGTGGAGTACTAGTCACACTAGGAGATCCACCCGCATGTAGTTACACTAGAGTAGAAGTAGTTCCAATCATACTGTCTAAAAATAGACATAATGGCTTCACACTAGTAATCATCATGTCCCAAAAAAGAGCTTTTGGAATTAATGATGCTCTTACATTATAGCTAATCATGCTTAAGGAGCCAAATGGTGAATCTCTTCCCTCTTCTAAACAATTAGCTGCAGCTAAAAAGTGTCAAGATAGTTGTCCAAGAGCTAGGGATATTCTCTCAGGGTCCGCCCATCCAACCACTTTGCATCCATGGATAATTGCGGAACTTAACCAAGTATTGCTGTAAACGGCCTTCATGCAACATCTTTTCCTTGTGGAAAACAATTTGCTCAGGCTACAAAATCTCTTCCAATTCTTCCACCTTTGGTGGATCCTCCATTATTGGCTCAATGGGTTTAGGTCCCACATGTTTGCGAAGGAGGCTAACATGA
The DNA here is from genome assembly GCF_041138505.1 of Cibotium barometz. Lineage (NCBI taxonomy): Eukaryota > Viridiplantae > Streptophyta > Polypodiopsida > Cyatheales > Cibotiaceae > Cibotium > Cibotium barometz. Next base: position 2,485,515 of record NC_141085.1, read on the forward strand.
AAGGCATTGCGGATCATCCAATGATCTAGCAATGCAAGCTTATAGGCCACTTCATTGATCTTCTTGATCACTTTGAATGGTCTGTTGGAAAGCTTGGGGTGTTTCCTTTTTTACCAGGCATTATCCTGAGCCTTGCTTTATCAAATTTCAGTAGGACCCAATCACCAACTACAAAGTGCATCTCTGTTGGATGCTTGTTGGCTACCTTTTTGTGTCTTTCTTGAGACCTCTCAATGCTGTCTGCACCTTGGCCAAGGCACCCTACAAATCTTTTACATACTCATCCACTGCAAATATCTCATCTTTGGTGTGGAGAATAGGTGGTAGTACCACCTTTCCATAGATCACCTCAAAAGGTGCCTTGCCTGTAGATGAATGCACAATATTGTTGTATGAAAACTCTACAGGAGGAAAAACTTTTCCCATTGCTCGGCCACATAACACTTAGCAAATCCAACACGGCTGAATTTGCAGCCTCACTCTGTCCAACCGTCCATGGATGATGCGACAATGAGGTGTAACATGGGTGCTTACGGAAGCGTGTTTATGATTGGTTGATTGCGATTAGCGCCTAATCAGAGACTTAAAACCATGCACAACAAAACTACTTCTTCATGCTCAATACATAGAAATTCGAGGCCGAGCTAAATGTATCAGCATGAAATGGGCCTCCTCATCTCGTTTGACCATTGTGAGTACCCTACACATGTGAGGCCGAAACAAGCATTGCACTTCTGTTGACCCTTGCACACCCCCCCTCCCCCTGCCCCCCTATGGTGCATGAATGCCCTCTACACGTTGACTCCCATGCACCTCATGTAGCCTTCTTTCCGGGCTCCGATGAGTCTCTATATAAAAAATGATATCCCTTCTCGGCAAAGCCACTTGGGTCAGACCATTAAGTCCCATTGCCCGTCATGCAGGGGGTCTTTTGTTATGATGACCCGGACTATCATGCCTCATGAACCTGTATCAATGCCAACCTTCCATTGCTCCACCTGCAAAGGGGTGAGATCATCCCGATTTGCCGTAAAGTCCTGACAAGATCATCCCTGAATTTGAGCAAAAGAGGCCTCTCCCTGGTCATGTCTTTCCCTGCCAGCCACACATCAATGAATGGCGTGTCATCCATGCCCATCTGTCTGCGTAGTTGTTCACTGGCTTTTATGTCCTTAGCAACTTCTATTCGTTGAGAAGTTGTTAAGTTCTCTCTCTTGAGGCTTGCATTTTCAGTTTGAAGCTTTACATTGGCATCTTTGAGCTCTTGTACATGGAAGGCCAGGGCTGCTTGTGCTGATATTTCCCCATCTTCCCTTGCATTCTCTATAATGGAGGCATTAAGCGTGGTAAACTCTTTCTAGAGGTTCCCTAGCTCCAATCTCTATGCATCCCTACACGATGCTGTAATTTCTTCCGCTGTTTTTGAAGCTCCTTTTTGAAGCCTGCAATTTCCTCCTCTTGCTGGAGGAAAATGTCCTTGATTGCCACTAGGTTGTCTCGCATCATTGGAGCCAACACGTGTTTCAGGTTCTCCACATATGATTTTCCAACCCCTGTATCAGCTCCTTCAGCCTTGCCATATTCACGTCCCAGAGGAGTCCTAAGTGGGCAAGGCCTACTCCATCCTACATGCGTGGCGTCCCCAACCCACAGCATGGAGGATCTCCACCACACACAGACAGATCCACGACGACATGACATGCCCTCACCAAAGCCACATATGCCATCAGGAGGCTTATAGAGTCAGGTTTCAGTTTTCACATTTTTTCCATGGCAGTGTATTGTGCATGTTAATGATTGTCATTTGCCTTGGTGCAGGCCATGTTGTTGAAGCTGCTGTCTGGTATGGTGTGGCGGTGCATTTCAGAATTTACCCAATCATTTATGTCATGGCTATATTGGTTGCTCTTGACAGCAGGTACTCCAGAAAGGTCACATCAGCTAAAGCACTTGATGCTGACTCGTTGAGACTAAAGTTTGATGATACTAACACAGTTAAAAAAGACCAACTCAATTGCTTTCAACTGTTGGTGAACCTTCTGAACAGAAACAGGATACTTTTTGGGGTTGTTTCTGGAGGTGTGTTTTTCCTCCTAACAGGTTTTTCTTATTGGCTTTATGGGGACCGATTCCTACATGAAGCTCTGCTTTATCACCTGACTCGAACTGATCCCCGGCATAACTTCTCCATCTATTTTTATCACATATATCTGCACCATGGCTACAGTTTTACTTTTGTAGAAAGGCTCCTCTCATTTGTGCCACAGTTTTTGGTGCAGAGTGTGCTGACAGCATACTATGCCAAAGATGTCCCATTCTGCTTTTTCATACAAACAGTGGCTTTTGTGGCCTTTAATAAGGTCTGCATCTACACTTTTGGATCTCATGCAAGGAACATTGCAGTTCCAAACACCTTTGATTAACGACTGTTAACGTTTCTTTTGGCATTTTCATGCAGGTCATCACAGCAAATATTTTGTTTGGTTTTTCTGCCTCTTTCCTCTCATTTTGCCATGGACAACGCTGACATTACAATGGAGAGGGATATCGTGTATGCTACTATGGACTGCTGCACAATTGCATTGGTTAATGTGGGCTTATGCTTTGGAGTTCCAAAGCAAAAATGTGTTCTTCCAGCTATGGCTGGCAAGCATCACTTTTTTTTGCTGTTAATATCTTTGTTTTGTCTATCATTATACGGCATCATACTTTTGGTCCATTAATTAGAAGCTGTACGATTTTCGAGGAGGACAATGTTCCAAAGAAGGAAAGCAAAAGACATTGAGCTCTACTTCTGGGAATGTTCAGTGTGGGTTGAGTGTTCAGGGGTATTCTGCTTTGGTGAACAAGCTTATTGAGAAAGAAAGGTGGGCTAATTTCTTAATCACACAAGCAATAACCAAAAAGGATTAGAATCAAACCAAAGTGAGGATCTTCCATACCTCAAGCTGCAGCGTTCACTGAAAACATATTTCATATCAAGTCACGAAACTTAACAGCCTTGAAATTTAGGAGATTTTTCTTGACAATTTGCAGATTCTTGAGCCAAAATATAACTAAGATACCTTCAGTTTTGTGAATTTTTAGAATTGAAAAAATGAAATTTACTAGTGAAAGTGAAAATGTTGCAGGTCCAATTATCTACAGTTTGCAGGTTTTCTATGAACAGTGCATGGGAGCTGCATTTTCAGGGCCATGTCTCTCAGAACGTTTGCCAAAAAAGGCAAGGGCTGTTCTTTCCTGGCACGTCTCAAGATGCAATGTTTTCGAGCGTAATTTTGACAGCCATGTATGTGGAACCCTTTGTGACTTGGTCTACATAGAAAGGGATGGGCGAAGGTTGAGAAGTTGCAAAATACTATGCTTTCTAGACCTATTTGGAGCAAACAGTCAATCACTCACTACATTAGCCTAGCTGAACATGTCACCCGATTGCTCAAGGTTGATTGCAGGCTCTCGATGATCACCTGATCTGTCTTGATACGATCTCAGCATTTGCACTCTGCCTATCTCAAAGATTGCATTGACATCCTCCATATGGCTGCTGGCAAGTATATAAGTATTGATGCCTCCTTACTAAACATGAGTTCAATTGCACCATTTGGATCCATGTCCTCTGAATGTGGATTTACACATCTTTTGAATGCAGATTGAGCCATAGTATCTCACTACAAGGCTGGGTTTCTACAATGATTATTTTTAACATATTAATGTGTGTGTGTTTCCAGCATATTACTGTAGATGGATTCATCCTTGCGAAGTGATGTGTCACATGCTTTGAGGATTGCTATTAGTCAAATCAAAGGTTGAAAATAGAACATGAAACGTGAGGAATTTGTGGGAAGCAATAGTCATAAGAAGCTCATACCATGTGGATGATAAAAAGTTGGCAAGGTTGGAAAATAATGGAGCACCACTGTTGGAGATGCTATATCTATTACGAGATCGGGAACAAGTTTGTTTTTCTAAGGGTTTGGGCCATCAGGTTGTCAACTTGGTCACAACCTCATTGATTAAGTTGGGCCTATGACGAAGATGGGAAGGCAAATCTAGAATGTTACTGTGATTGAGTGGCCTTTATCATATGATAGGAAGTGAAGGCAAAGTCAAAAGATTTAAGTCATGTCAAAAGCTTTTGGATGCACACAAGAATGGGTTTAACCTTTGTAATGGGAAGCTCTATGGTGTGTGGGTAAGTGTAACCATTAGATTACCGCCTAGGGTAGCATTGCAAATGTGGCAAGGCTAATACTGCTTGACAAGGAATAAAAGAACTAAAGGTATTAGTGAATTGTGGACTAGAGACTTGCTAGAAGCGCCTTTAACTCATCACTTTGTGCGTAAGTCAATTTCTCAACTTTCTAATTGACTATACACCCAAGATTCTAATATCGGTATCTAAGGGCGGTTTCAACCTTTATGTATAGAGCGTAGAGTCGGTCATGTGTTTAATGATTGTCAATTTTGACTAAGTATTTCAAAAGTACGAACACAATTGTCTAATCAAAGATTAGGACCTTTCACATCCCTAGCTTTGTTTGTAATAGACAATAAGGTTTATGAAGACAAAAGACCACAACAATAAGAGATGCAAGTTTTGGCAGTATATGATCTTAAGCTTATGTTAATCTCATTTTGGATTAACAAGTATGCTTCTCCAATTGAAGACATTAATAAGTGTCATGAAAAAGCATTATAAAAATTGTACATCATGAGATATTAGTCACCCAAGGTCTTAGTTAAGTAAGTTTTGGACGCCCAAGCGTGAATAAGAGCCAATTGTATATAAGACATTTTTTCATAATGAAAAGACATAATTTCCCTGTGTGCTATTGAGAGCTCTTCCTTGTGTCTTGAGGGATTGAGAGAGCATTCTAGCATTTGTGCCTCTTTTATGCTTGTATGATTTATGCTTGTGTGGAAGAGAGAGAGTGATTGCCTTATGCGATGGCGTGATCGCGCGACTCCACGGTGACAGCGTGGAGGTGGAGCTTGGAGATTTGGAGCTTACCAAGTGAGCTTGGAGACCTCAAGAGACTCGAGTTCGAAGCATTGGTAAGTGTCTTACGATAGTTGTGTTCTATTGCTCTTCCTTTAGGTGAATGCATTGAGTTTTCTCTTGGAGGTGTGGTAGTCCATAACATTTTTGGCGTCGTTGCTGGGGAAACACCTTTGTTTCTTTCTTCGTCTTGGAGTTTCAGCTCTTATTGCATAATAAGATTCATGATTATCTTTGCATTCTGGTAATACATTATATAGAAATAAATGGATAAGATTTGTGTGGAAGTAAAATTGTGAATTGGTTGTGTTTGATGTGTATGTGTGTGGTGGAGTCGTCTTAGAATAGAGCTTCACTATTTTTTCTAGTTAATTTAAAAATTTGCATCATTGGAATCATCAACGTGAACGAGCAGGTTGATGTTATGCTTTTTTTTTTAAAAAAATTCACAAAAATCGAAAAAATAAGGAGTCATTGATTGTGCCTTGAACTTGTATTTCACTCTTTAGATGTGGCATAATCATTTTGGAAACTATTGGATAAGTATTTTGCACCCAGAATTACGTTAGTTGACGCGGGAAGTTCCCAAAAAGTAGGTTGGTTTTTTCATACGGATGAGTTTAGTGAAACGGTCCGTGCTAAGTTGTAGACCAGACTTATTCCCATAATTTTAAGTACCAACTTGACTATATTCTGACGAAAAATCAGAGAGCTACAACGGTTGTAAGTTACAGGTTTGTACTTGTATACAGGGAGCCAAGACAAGCTGAGACATGCAAATGTCTACAAGGAGTATTAGTTCTCTTATTGTTTTCCTTATATGGTTTAATTATTTCATGAGAGAGAGAGAGAGAGAGAGAGAGAGAGATTAAATATGGTTTGTAAGAATTGCAGGATCTTTAGATGAAGCTCTCTTTTCTTTCTATGTTCTCTTTTCTCCTCTGATGAGAAGTTGTATAATTGTATCAAATTACTTCATATCTTAATAAATTATTAAAATATTCATATATGAGATCGCAGGTCTTACATATAGGAGAGCAGATTGGATCCAATGTTTTGGTCTTGTGTTCATAAATATTTTTTCATTTAATTCTTCTTTTAAGGTTGATGTATTGACTTATAGTTAACTTATTTACAGTAATTTGAAAAATTTGTTAAAATCTTGTACTTAAAGAAAAGGTCTTGTAATAGTAGTATCAGAGCTAAAGGCCAAGTACAAGATCTTTTCACATACTTAGAGAAAGAAAATCAAAGATGTGGGTTATGGACTAATCTATTAATAATTGGACTATAGTTTTTTTAACTATTTTGCAGAACATCATTGTAATCGAATCTATGTAAGGTGCTACCTTTCTACTCTTAACTCAATCTTATGATTGTCAAGTTTCATATTTATTATTCAAGTTTATTTTAACTTCAAATAGAAATTAATCTTTTCATCATTATCTTCTTTGACATTAAGGTAAGCACATATATTTAGACTAGTTGATTTGAGCCATTTCAAACCTAAGGATTGCTTTCCTCAAATTTGACAGATTCTTGCTATAAATATCTTATAAAGGTATTTATACAAGCCTTATTGAAATTATGCCTTACATTTTGTATAAGTTTATTTTATTTGGCCTATGGTGGATCAAATGCAAGAATCAACATGATTAGCATAAGCAATTAGAAAGATTAGTGCTCAATTAATGTAATAGCATTATGTAGGCGTGGATACTCAAAAACCAGAAAATTCTCATTAGGCCAATCCATCAATTTATAGCTTTTACATCCACAAGGTGCCAAGCACCCACTCCCCACTGATTTCTCCTTGATTTGTGCCACCTCCCCTACATCTGGGGTCACCTTTTCCTAGAATCTTTTCACACCCCTATATTCACTTATGCTACCCTTGATTCTCTCATCCAGTAGATTCTTCTCACCTTTTCACTGCTACCCACTCAATTACGAACTCCCTTTTACAATCTCTAGCAGCGGCATGTTCCCCCACACACCCATTCACTTGCATATTTCAACACCTCCCCTCCTCAAGTGAATAGTTCTAGCAGACCTGGACTCTATATACCAAGTTTCTCCCTTACTTGGTAGCTCGCGACCAGTGCCTCAAGTCCCTAACTCATAGTCCTTGACACACACTCTCTCTATTTGTCCAAGGATACTACAAGTGCCCATAACTTTGACTAAAGTGCTCACACATACATCTACCACATTCGCTACATCATCGATGGCTCAGAGGTCGTTCTACTCTATTGGGGCAGGTTACATTGGGTTGTGGGGTTTCTCTCTTTCTCTCTCAGAGAAGATGTTCTGACTCCTCTACCTTAGGAGTCTCCATGAAGTTTGCCAATAATATCAAACCTTCTTCATTTGGTTTGCTGTAGCAATCTCTAGCCATGTGTCATGGCTTCCCATAGTTGTGTTAAGTGAAGGTCGTTCCTCCTCCCCTGCCTCTTCCTCTTCCTCGTCCTCGTGCGAGGCCTCCCCGGGTGGTGTAGAGTGCTTTCTCCTCTCTAGTTGTTGGGCCCAATCCTTTCTTCCCTTTGACCTTGTTCTCTTGCTCTAGTAGAGCTCCTTCTATCTAATACAACTTCAAATCTGGTACATTCTTTAAGGTTTCCACAATGTTCTCATAATCTCCCCTGTCCACACTCTTTAGAAGCACTGCTAGTGCCTCGTCATCTTCTACTTTCTTCCCAATGGCTGCAAGTTGTTGTTTGATGCTTTTGTATTTGTTCAAGTGTGTGGTTAGAAGTTCACTTTCCTTCATGTCAAGTTTGTAGAATTGTATTAGCAGGTTTATCTTTGAATTCTTTGCTTGAGTGCCAAATAATTTGTTGAGTTCATCCTATGCATCTTTAGCTTGTTGTATCCTCGCAATGTGGTGAGAATGATTTCATCATTTAAGCTACGTGCAATGAGTCCTAATGCTTTCTCATTTCTGTTCTTCCACTCATCCTTCCCATGCTCCTCTGGACATTCCTAGATTCTTTCTCATGAGCAAATACATGGTTTTTGTTTGCCATGTATGGAATTGCTCCTTGTTGAATTTAGCTACTTCTTGTGCAATGCTCATGATGATGTGAAGGGGGTCTTACCTCTTGATCCAATTCAAGATTCAAGGGCAGTGTCTACCCTTTTACAACTCCAATTTGGTGTTTAATGATGATTACACTAAGTTTACAAGCATGAATACATCAAAAATTTACATAAAGCCAAGGATAGTTGGTTTTGTACTGGATGGTTGGGACATCAAACCTATTTTAAATTGCAATATGAAGTGATAAAGGTCTATATCAGATACCCAATGGTGAATTTGAACCATCAATTGCACCAAACTTCAGTGACTAGTACTAATTAATCACTAATTAGTGAGCTTAATCTCTTATTTTATGTGCAAAAAAAAGAATGTACGGGGAGGCCAGATCTGGTGCCTTAGAGTTCATATAAGCTCAAATCCTTTTAAGGGCATCAATAGCAGTTAGTCTAGTAGAGGATCAAGCCCAAAAACATAAGATTTGACCAAATAATGAATGCTTAATCTCTGTTTTACCAAAGTCACTTGCAGATTTGATCCAGAGCTTGATGTAGCTTCTACTTGACAAATTTAAAAAATCTGAGGCCACCGTGTTCAGCACACCCAAGAACCCCTTGGGCTAGCTCCAATGGTTCCCATTCAAAGACGTAACGGTGATTTTGTAATTTTTCTCAGAAAAAAAGGCGCCAGCAAATCGATGCTTTTCCTGATTGCATTCGTCGGCGGTTTGAGGTATTGAGGTGCCATGCCTAGGTACCAAGATGCTTCCCGGCTGCATTCGTCGGCGGTTTGAGGTACTAAGGTGCCATGCCTAGATACCAAGATGTTGGAAAGAGGGTGTGTGAATTTTGTAGGCAATAGAGCTGTGTGGAGAGATCTAAGCTCCACCGAGCATGGGTACTACAGAAAGTGAAAAATGGCTTATAAGGCTATTAGCACCTAATTAGTAATTAAGAAGGTGATTAGGCTTAAAACAGCACCTGAATTCTAATCTAGGCTCTAATACCAAGTTGAATTTGTAGCATTGTGATGGGCTATGGTGGATCAAATGCAAGAATCAACATGATTAGCAATTATAAAGTGATTAAAGTAAGATTAGTGCACAATTAATCTAATAGCATTATGTAGGCATGGATACTCAAAAACCAAAAAATTCTCATTAGGCCAATGCCTCAATTTATAGCTTTTACATCCACAAGGTTCCAAGCGCCCACTCCCCCCACTGATTTCTCCTTGATTTGTGCCACCTCCCCTGAGGGCACCTTTTCCTAGAATCTTTCCACACCCCTATATTCACTCATGCTACCCTTGATTCTCTCATCTAGTAGATTATTCTCACCTTTCACTGCTACCCACTCAATTATGGACTCCCTTTTACAATCTCTAGCTAAGGGCTTGTTCCTGCACACACCCATTCACTTGCATATTTCAACAGTTGATGATGTAACAACTGAAATCCTTGGCCATATTTATTATGACATTTGTAATATGCTACCCTTGGTCATACACATGATAAGCCATGGTCACCCAATCTGATGTTCATTGGGTGTGGTCAAATTTGTGCTAGGCCACAGTAAACTAGTTTCTCTGTTGAGTTGTTTGTGCTGCTAAGTGTGGTTGGACAAAGCCCCATGACATTGGGTTATTCTGTGCATGCTTTCCATGGTGCCAGGGCTTCCCAATGCCTTATGGAACCTCTACATAATCATTGATACTCCTAGGGACTTGCAAAAGGATCATTTTTATTCCCTACTAATGCACATTGTGAGCAAGTGTTATGAGCACGCCATTGATCAAATGACATATGTTAATGAGGAAGGTAACACCTACACTTGCCGAGGAGGCAAGAAATACAAAAATATCTAGGCAGGGGGCATTAGACCACCCTTAGCCTACCAGAGCGAAAGAACAATAGGAGGAAGGGAAGCGAGAACCTCTCAAGAGGAAATCACTTCAAGAAGAGGTAGTCAAACATCCAATGAAACCTAACCCAGACGTAGAGCTACTAGCCCACCACATTTGGATAGATGGTGTATAGAGTGTGGCATTGATTAGTGTCTGCCCTTTTAAGCCAACAAATTAAAATCCCTGAATGACTACATTGTCACCTACCAAGGGTTGGGAATAGTTAATATTTCATGTTGTTTGACATCATCTTTGGATGACAAAAAAGCAGTACCATTGAACATTGTGATAAGTGCCTAGACCAAGAAATTGTAAGATCAAGCAACCCTATCCATACCTTCATCTGCGTCAAAGCCCCTAAAAGCAAAAAAAAAAAAAGGGAAAAGAAAGAGCAGGGATGGTAACAAAGAGAAAGCAAAGGTAGTGCCAAATGAGCCAAAAATAAACCATTCAAGCTAAGAACTTCCCAAAGTTCTAAGGTGGTAAGGGAAGCAAAGGAGAAGGGCACAAGGAACCTACCATGTTACTTTGAGATGAGGATGCTCTAAATTCCTCTACTTAAATTACCTTAGAAGAGTGGGGAGTGGGAAACCCTAACGAGCTAATAGAAGAACTTAAGGAGAAAGCATGGAGCATGTGTTGCAAGCCCATAGGGATTAGAGGCACAAAAAAAACTAGGAATCCGATGGTGGGTGATCCATGATACATTAAGATTAAAGGTGTTTTGGAACCTTCAATTCAAATCACTTTGGACAAGGAACGAGGGACAAAAAGAAATGACCGATCAATCCTGATAGATAGAATTGATGAGCTCCTGGAAATGGCCAAGAATGTAGTGGAAGGATGATATAAACCAAGACCCAAGCATGGGGAACCCCTTCCCCAAAAGCTACAAGAATACCCTAACCTAATAAAGGAGATATCAAGGTTGAGTTAAGAACATGACTCGATCCTATGGGCCTAGTTAGAAATAGAGGGATCACGACAAGACCTATCATCATGATGTTTCCATAAAAGATTCCTCCACTGAGATCCCTAGAGCTAATCATAGAAGCATCTCTAGTATCTCAAGCTGAAAATTGCAAAAAGATCAATAACCAAGGGACTGCTCAAGAAAATAATGGGGAAATAAGGGAAATGTAAAACGACCTTAGAACTAAGAAGAAAACCTAAATTGAGCCTTTTGAGCCAGAAGATACAAGAACGTAAGAGAACTATATGATCATGTCTTGAGGGAACAAGAAATTCATGAGGGGTAGCTTACACTTAGAGAATCTATGTGATAAGTCTAGAGAATATGGAGAGAATTGAGTTAGTTAGAAAGGGTGTGGTGGGTACCATGACAATTTAAAGAAAATTGATTAAGTACCATGCATTTGTACATCGACTTAGAATATGAGTCTATGAGCATAGCCAATGTGCCTTTAATAAGGCTAGAACTTAAAGAAGAAATGGGAGCCTTGAGAGAAATCCTCTCTGCCCCTGTGACTATCTTAAATGGTTAATTACCTAAAAGGGAAACCAAAAGCCTGGAATGAAGTATACCAATGCATGAAAAATCAGCATAAGCCATTAGAAAACTTAAGTGAGCCTGACTAAAAAATTGAGGAAAACCCACTAAAGATATATAAAAATGTATGTGTTAGAGTAGTGGGTAAGTACTTTGAAAGTGATGATATGAACACCACCACTCCAATCAAACGAGGCATGAACACTAAAATATTCCTAGATGGGGGAGTAGGAGTGAGCATATCCACCAAAACAATGTAGCAAAGATGGGGAAGCAAGTCCCTAAAATCTTTAAAGAGCAATGTCGTGCAGCCTAGCCTATGAGTATACCTTTGCTATTATTAACTTTGGAAGCCCCACTAGTTATGATGCTATTATTAGCTTTGGAAGCCCCACTAGTTATGATGCTATTCTTAGACACCTTTTCATGTGACAAATGATGTTAATCCATGCCTAGGGAACATCTACCTCCACCAAGAGGGTAGTACCATAGATCTGGACCTAAAAAACTATTCCTATATGGATGTGACCACGATGCCTATCAAATGACTTAGGTTCTACTACGACAACACACTCGAAGAGCTTAAAATTATGTCAAGTGAATGAGCATAGTTGTAAGAGGTGTGAGAAAGATGAGGAAACTTTAGTTACTTCACTACTAGACCATAAAGAGGGAGGAAAACTAGATGCACCTATTGGCTACAATGCGTCCTAGAATGATGGGAACCTAGCTCTGTGCAAAGATGGTAATGACACTATTCCTATCAAAACCATATCTATCACACTCACATAACCAATAGGAGCTGAACCAAATAAAAAAACCATGAAGAAATAACTCCTAGGAATGCAACTCTACCCTGTTTTGGCCTAGAGAGAGAAAATGTCTAGAGAGAGACAATCCAAAATTGAGATATCTTTGGATATAAAAATCCTCCTAGTGTCTAAAATGGATTCCCTTGAAACAAAATATCAAAATGAATTTTCCAATGTGCATTAGGAATCAATTGAAAATGGTATAAGGGACCTTAGCCTAAGGGTCTACATTTTCAGAAATTTTTGGATTATGGTCCAATTAAGGTTCCAATGGGCCAATTGGATTAATCCAAGTGTTGGGATGAGATAAATCCAAAAGAATTAAAAAAAAACCCAAAAATGAGTAAATGCTCACATAAGATGAAGAGTTGATCGAGTACAAGGTTTGAGATATTACTAAAAAAATGAGATATTTTGGAATAATGATGCATTTTTGACACCTTGGTAAGGAAAGGGAGACTCTTGAGGTAGGCACCTTTTTCACATGTGTGGAAGGGTTTTTAATTCAAAAAAATTATGATATTTTTATCTCTCCTCTTTCCTGGAGCAAACCAAATAAAAAAGGGAGCTAAACTGGTCCAAATCTTGTCCAAATTGAGTCAAACTGAACCTGGAAAATTATAGAACCTAGTTGGACTTGGTTAGTGGCCTCCCTCACCTATAAATAGACCCTCAGTCATTTGTAATTGGATATTGGAGCTATATTATGCCAATATTATATCAAAATAATCATATTTTCTATTATCCCTTAAATTTTCCTCTTTCTTGGGAGCTTGGAGCTCTCTCTCTCTACAACAACTCTTGGAGTTGCTTTTCTTCTCTTGGTGGACCAATTGATTGGTCAAGGGCTTCATTGCAATTAGAGAATCAAGCCAAACTTGGAGGTAAAATCAAATTTTATGGGTTTTTTCAATTTTCTCAATAACTTTCTTCTTCTCAATCCCTCTCAAGCTTGAGAAGCTTTCTAAATGATTGTTTTAATTCAAATCAAGATTTCCCTTAAAGTACACACACACACACATGCACACACATAGAAGCGCTCTCTCTCTCTCTCTCTCTCTCTCTCTCTCTCTCTCTCACGCACACATACACATATGTAAATATATAGTATATACAATATTATGTTTTAGATACATAAACCTATACATAGACACATACTTATACATATATACTTGTATTAAAAAATATAAATACAAACATCGACATAATTTAATTAATTTTGATTAAATTTTAATGTGCGGAGATGGGTGATAAGTTGTGGTCACTTTTAAATATATAGATAGATATATCATACACACATCTAAACACACACACACACACACAAACATATATACATATGTATACATATGTATACACACACACACACACACACACACATATATATACATATGTATACACACACACACACACACACACACATATATATACATATGTATGTATATATATATAAATGTAAATAAAAAAAAACACACACACACACACACACACATGTATACACACATATACATATATGTTTTCTATTTAATTTATATTTTATTAAAAGATACTTTTTATTCTCTATCTCTCACTCTCTTTCTCTCTCTTTTCACCCTCCCTCATTACATCTCTCTCTCTCTCTCTCTCTCTCTCTCTCTCTCTCTCTCTCTCTCTCCAGGTTTGCCCCATCTGACTCTCTCTCTCTCTCTCGCATATTCTACATATAGATGCAGATGTACGAACATGCATGCATATACTCTCTCTCTCTCTCTGTCTCTCTCTGTCTCTCTCTCTCTCTCACACACACACACACATGTACACACCACACATACACTAATTTAAACGCACACTCTCTCCTCCCACACAAACTATCTCCTACGTAGAAATTATCTGTCGTCGTCTCTCTCTCTCTCTCTCTCTCTCTCTCTCTCTCTCTCTCACACACACACACACACACACACATGTACACACCGCTCATACACTAATGAAAACACACACTATCTCCTCCCACACAAACTATCTCCTACATAGAAATTCTCAGCCTCTCTCTCTCTCTCTCTCTCTCTCTCACACACACACACACACACACACTCTTCACGCACACTCTCTCACATAGAAACTCTCTCTCTCTCTCTCTCTCTCTCTCTCTCTCTCTCTCTCTCTCTCTCACACACACACACACACTTAAATAGATTTATACACACATATATAATTTTAATTAATTAAATTTTAGATTAAATTTTAATAGTAGTAAGGGATGAGTGGTGAGGTGTGCTCACTCTCAAATAAATGCATCTTATATGTAATCTCTCTCTCTCTCTCTCTCTCTCTCACACACACACACACACACACACACACACATATGCACATGCACATGCATTTATATATACATGCTTACATACCTATAGATACACATACATACATAATATATATAAGTGTGTGTATCTATAGGTATGTAAGCATGTATACAAAGATTCCATTGAAAGACGTGAGATGAGATCTTCTTAGATTCAAATTCAAAATTGCATTGGAAGATGTGAGATTTGGCTCCTCCTCATGCTTGCAGGAGGAGTGGTTATTTTGAAATAGTCCCACCTCCTTTGCCCACGTGGAAGGAGGTGAGGTTGTGGTTAATCCTGTATAGATATATAATACATTAGAAAGCAAATTGCCCACCCCTCCACACACACACACACACACCTTCTAATATTATATAATGTGCATGTGTAAGAGAGAGAATATACACACACACACACACACACACGTATATATATTATGTATGTATGTATATCTATAGGTATGTAAGCATGTATATATAAATAGATTTATATGTATATCGATGCACACACATGTATGTTCATGCACACACAGACACAAGCACATGATACGTGCACACACATACACACTCTCGCACGCATGGACACACGTGCAACACATAGAGATATGCATACTTGCACACATACTCAAGCTTGCATATACACACATGTGTATACATGCACACAAGCACGTAAATACACTCACATACACAAGTACATGTGCACACACATGGACATGCACACACTCACACACACATATGCACCTGCACGTGCACACACATCGATGTACACACGAGTATATTCACATGCTCACACACACGTACATGTAAACACTCGCTATGGATACACATAAATAAAGACATACACACCATGTACACACACACAACAACAAGTACACACTAACACATACACACAATCAAGACACTTGCATGACACATGCACGCGTGAAGATAGTACACAATCACACATACATGTGTATATGTACACACAATCACACACATATGTATACAAAAGAGAAGACAAAAGACATTGTATATAAGATACAGTTATTTAACAGTGAACACACCTTATCGTGCATCCTCACGTATTAAAATTTAATATTAATTAAAAATATGTGTATGTGTTTATTTATTTTAGAAATGCACATGTGCACGTGTGCATGAGAAAGAAGTATGTTTATGTGTGTGCATGAGAAAGAAGTATGTTTATGTGTGTGCATAAATGTATGTAAGAGAGAGAGAGAGAGTTTCTATATGTGGGAGAGTGTGTGAGAAGAGATGTAGCGTGTGTGTATGTGTGTGTGTGTGTGTGTGTGTGTGTGTGTGTGTGTGTGTGTGTGTGAGAGAGAGAGAGAGAGAGAGAGAGAGAGACATGGAAGTCTATGTGTGAGAGTGTTTGGGGGGGAAAAGTGTCTGTTTGCATTAGTACATGTGCATGTGTGTACAAGTGTGTGTGTGTGAGAGAGAGAGAGAAAGAGGGAGAGAGAGAGAGATTGATAGAAAGAAAGAGAGTTTTGACATTTGAGAGTGTGTGCATGTGTATGTGAGAGAAAGAGGGTGTGCATGTGTGTGTGTATGTGCATGTGCATGTGTGTGTGTGTGTGTGTCTGAGAGAGAGAGAGAGAGAGAGAGAGAGATTACATGTAAGATGCATTTATTTTAGAGTGAGCACACCTCACCACCACTCATCCCTATCATTAAAATTTAATTAATTCAAATTATATATATGTGTGTAAATCTATTTAATCCTCTCTGTGTGTGTGTGTGTGTGTGTGTGTGAGAGAGAGAGAGAGAGAGAGAGAGAGAGAGAGAGAGTTTCTATGTGAGAGAGTGTGCGTGAAGAGAGAGGGAGTGTGTGTGCATGAGAGAGAGAGAGAGAGAGAGAGAGAGAGAATTTCTATGTAGGAGATAGTTTGTGTGGGAGGAGAGAGTGTGCGTTTACATTAGTGTATGTGCGATATGTACATGTGTGTGTGTGTGTGTGTGTGTGTGTGTGTGTGTGTGAGAGAGAGAGAGAGAGAGAGAGAGAGAGGCAGAGAATTTATACGTAGGAGATAGTTTGTATGGGAGGAGAGAGTGTGCGTTTGCATTAGTGTATGTGTGGTGTGTACATGTGTGTGTGTGTGTGTGTGTGTGTGTGTGTGTGTGTGTGTGTGTGTGAGAGAGAGAGAGAGAGAGAGAGAGAGAGTATATGCATACATGTGCGTACATCTGCATCTATGTGTAGAATGTGCTCGAGAGAGAGTGAGATGGGGTAGACCTAGAGAGAGAGAGAGAGAGAGAGAGAGAGAGAGAGAGAGAGAGATGTAATGAGGAAGAGGGTGAAAAGAGAGAGAGAGAGAGAATAAAAAGTGGCTTTTAATAAAATATAAACATAAATCTAAATTAAATAAAAAACATATATGTATATATGTGTATACATGTGTGTGTTTTTATTTACGTTTATACATACATACATATGTATGCATGTATATGTATATACATACATACATGTGCATACATCTGCATCTATGTGTACATCTGCATCTATGTGTAGAATGTGCTCGAGAGAGAGTGAGATGGGACAGACCTGGAGAGAGAGAGAGAGATGTAATGAGGGAGAGGGTGAAAAGAGAGAGAGAGATAGAGAATAAAAAGTAGCTTTTAATAAAATATAAACAGAAATCTAAATTAAATAAAAAACATATATGTATATATGTGTATACATGTGTGTGTTTTTATTTACATTTATACATACCTACATATGTATGTATACATACATACATACATACATACCTACATATGTATGTATGTATATGTATATACATACATACATACATACATACATACATACATACATACATACATATATATATATGTATATGTATATATATATATATATATACATATATATATATGTTTGTGTGTGTGTGTATATGTATGTGTTTCGATGTGTGTATGATATATCTATCTATATATTTAAAAGTGACCACAACTTATCACCCATCTCCGCACATTAATATTTAATCAAAATTAAATAAATTATGTTGATGTTTGTATTTATATTTTTAAATATATGTATATATGTATAAGTATATGTGTCTATGTATAGGTATATGTATCTAAAACATAATATTGTATATACTATATATTTACATATGTGTATGTGTGCGTAAGAGAGAGAGAGAGAGAGAGAGAGAGAGAGAGAGAGAGAGTGAGAGAGAGAGAGAGAGAGAGAGAGAGAGAGAGTGTGTGTGAGAGAGAGAGAGAGAGAGTGCTTCTATGTGTGGGGGAGTGTAAGAAGAGAAAGAGAGGGAGTGTGTGCATGTGTGTGTGTGAGAGAGAGAGAGAGAGAGAAAGAGAGAGAGAGAGAGAGAGAGCAGGTGTGTATATGTGTGTGCATGTGTGTGAGAGAGAGAGTTTCAACATTTGAGAGTGTGTTTACGCGATAGAGAGAGGGAGAGGGCCATGTGCATGTGCATATGTGTGTGTGTGTGAAATAGAGAGAGAGAGAGAGAGAGAGAGAGAGAGAGAGATGGTTGTAGAGAGGGAATAGTTCTTTTCTGGAACCTTGGTCAGAGCCCGCAGTAATGCGCGGGTGCAATACTAGTATATGTTAATTAATGGTATGAAAAATGCCTATGCAGTGCCCCCTTGGTTCTCTCTCTTGACTCACACCCGAAGTACATTAGATTGCCTACGACCTTTAAAGAGGTTTCAAATGAAGCACTCACTCCAACAAATCGATCTCTCTCTCTCTCTCTCTCTCTCTCTCTCTCTCTCTCTCTCTCTCGCACACACACACACACACACACGACATGAAAACAATGACTTTCAAAAAGTAACCAATCGAAGGATAGATGTGACAAAGCTGATGCATAAATGTATATACATGTGTTGGTCTATTTACTATGTGAATAATCTGAATAAGGAAGAGATGATGTAGATGATTCAAACCCTACAAGCTGACATAGTTTGATTCCTATTTCCTCTAGGGAGACTTTTATACATACTGGGCTAAGCCTAACAGATTTTCTCTATGTTTTTCAAGACATTACAGGGTTATATCAAAAGCCAAAACTAGCAAAGTTTGGGCCAAAGACCAAAAGGTGGTACCTCAAAGAAAAGTAGATTGATTACACATATGTGGCCTTTATCGAGAACCCTATTGGTTCCAGACCAATAGTTAAAATTTGGACAAAGAAAGGTGATGTTTTGGAGAAGCAGTCTCCTAAAGGCTACACAACTGAAGCCATGATTGACGCTTGTATTCAGTTAGGGTATCAAATCTCTTGGGGGCAGTCTTCTTTTGTATTAGAAGGTGACATATGGTCTTTAATTTGTGATCTCTTAAACATGGTCTAAATATAATGTTGGGAAGCTAGATGTAAAGATGTAAAGTTGCTTTTTGATAATGTACATATATATATAAACCACCATCCACACATCTATTAATACTAGATGCATCACACCCAATACAATAAGAAGGTGATGTAGCTCAATCACTTTAAGTATACAGCAAAAATCAATATCCAAATAACCATCCTCCTAGTATCCTACCGCGAAGAAGATACACATTCAAAAAATAAAAGACCTATCAAATGTTAATGTTTCAATACCTATCCCTGAATCTAGTTACTGTCTAAATGAAGTTTACGTCTCCTAGAGCACTCGACCATCAATAATGCATCATGCATAATACAATAGAAAGGTGATGTAATTGCAACAAACTTAATAAGTAGTGTAGAGGGCTTATTCTTTCTCTCATCTCTACCTACGTGCAAATAGAGAAGAATTAACAAAATGTCATAGCAACAACCATTAATCTTAGCACCTACAATTGAAGATCCCATTGAAGCTACAACTTGTGGTATAAAGACCTCATAGCATTAAGAAATAATCATGTAACCCAATCTTGCGATATAAGGAAGCCCTCAAAAGAGGCAACACATGTCTCCAAGTCACTGGAGCTCGTAGAGATGCACTGTTTCCTATATAAGTAGATACCGAGGTATTCATGAGGAACACTAATACCATGTCTCTCGGACCCCTCAGCTAGAACTCTCACCATAAATATATCACTCATTGAAAAAATACTAGAAAATATGTATCAAAAACCCCAAAATGTTCATATAGTCACAACATAAATTATTTATATAAAAAAGTATACCCGTCTTTTTGCTAACATCTAACATGATGCTAGCAACATGTCTAGAAGACAATGGTGTGCACCAAAACAATTGATCCATAAAATAAAATATAATATTCACACAAAAGGGTGTACGATGTTTAGAAGGAAACACGTCACACCAAATCATGTGTTTTGGAAACAAATAAGTGAAAACATAGAAATGAACCTAGAATTTTATTATGAGCCATATACGACGTGGATAAAACCTCAGAGCCAAAAACAAAATAAGCCATACTAAGGTTGTCCCTAAAATGGAACAACAAATAAGTAATCTCCAACATGAATGCTTCTCAATCCTTGCCCTCTAAAAAAAGGTAACACCTTCAAGTCTATACACATAAACGCTTTTAAGTCTATACCCACATACATAAATATACCTAGGTATCCATACACATGTACACATCTTCAAGTTTATACCCATGTATATAGGCACGCCTTTATGTCCATGCACACAGCAATATACACACAACCAAGATATGCAAATAGAATTTGAATACATACTTGAAATTAATGCATAGTAGCATCTAAGATCTCTTTATAAACAATATTAGCTATCATGAGCATATCGCTTTCTGGACTAAAGAGCTCACCAAAAGTAAAATCTTCACTCCATGAGAACTTTATGCTCATGATAATGCAACATACAATTGTCCATGTGTAAAAAGAGGTGTGGCCAAATACAACCCTAGAACACTCATTAGCATTTGTCCTTGTGATTTGTTTATTGTCATTCCAAATGCCAAACACACCAAAAATTACATGCGTCTCATGTTAAATGGTAATCGGGTGTTAAAGCATATCGAAGTAATTTGAGGAATAAAAACTACTTCGTGCTTATGATAATGCAACATATAATTGTTCGTGTATAAAAACAAGTGTGGCCAAATACAACCCTAGAACACTCGTTTGTCCTTGTGATTTGTTTATTGGTATTCCAAATGCGAAATGGATGGATCTCATGTTGAATGTAATTGGGTGTTAGAGCATATAAAAGTGATTCGAGAAATAAAAACTATGTTCCCAACTTTGTTACCTATGCCTCGCATTACCATTAAAAGTTCTTGCCTTAGATCTAAGTTATGAAAAGTAATATAATAGGAGCTTCAAATTTCAAATCCAAGCAATGGAGTGGATAGCCTCCCCCAAGATTGAGGGAATTTAAAACTCAACAGAGTATAGAATGGAGTTCTCTTCACTGTCCACCACAACTGAATCAATACTGAAATATTACATAACATGACTAGGCATACCATCTAATGCAATTTTGTTGACAATATCGACATCGATATTTCTTGGAGCCAAGATAGCACGTTAATGAAAGAAGGTAGCATAAGACATAGTGGTACTCAACTATGAATATATCACATCAACCAAGATTTTCACTAATGATCCTTGAAAAACGATGTTTCTTGGTAGTTCTATGTTAACCACATATTGGTTAACACATTTTTACGACAACTATGTCCGCACACTTATGTAATGGATGCCCGCACTATATTGTAAATCTCATTATTTGATAAGGGAAATGCCCTTTTAAATCCCCCAAGTATTGAGCTTCGAAGGATAGACAAGAGGATCTTGATCAGTTGACCAAACCATAGAGAAAAGCCTTGTAACTATGTTTTGGGCGCCTCGGGTCACTTACTCCCGGGTAACCTAGTGGGAAAAAGGCTTAAAACTATAAAGTCTGATTTCTCGTGTTTGTAACTTATTCTCCCATTTGTGTAATAGAAGTGCAGTGTTCTCTCCCCCTCTCTCTTGCAACTCTAATCTAGCATGTGTGGTTTGCTTCGGCGGGGGGTTAGGGTTTGGGAGTGATTAGTGCTAATCACTTGTTCTCTTTTACTTCCCTCTTGCTTCTTCTCTCCCTCTTGTTTAAGTGATTAGGCTACCAACGCATCTTCTGCAGAGATCCCACATGATCTTTGTAAGAGAGGTTGCAACATTCGTTGGATTAGAGCTACCACCTCGGGGTGACAAACAACGAGTGCGGGAGGACCCCTTCACGTTTTTAATCCTCACGAGATTACGTCTCACGGAAATCCCCTTCATGTCTTTAACTCTCATGGGCTTACGTCTCACGGAAATCCCCTTCATGTCTTTAACTCATGGGATTCCGTCTCACGGAAATCCCCCTCATGTTTTTAACCCTCACGGGATTACGTCTCATAGAAATCCCTTCACGTTTTTAACTCTCATGAGGTTCCGCCTCACGAAAATCCCTCTCACACGGGTTTACTTCTCACGACTTGTAGTTTCATAGAACTGCCAAAAACCTACACCTTCGTGCTCCATAATAGACCTGTTGAAACTAACACACCTTGTTTATTGCTCCTGCCACTAAGATAATTCTCATCCCGATTAACCTTCTTGCCATCCAAAAAGAAGAAGAAGTGGTACCTGTCCCACCAGTCTGGAGACTGATTTTCTTTACATGTACAGATGTAGACCTCAGACCCCAAAGCGGTAGAGACCCCTGTAGTAACACAGGGCAACGCTACAGGCTCCTCGGTGAGTCAGAAGAAGAAACCGACGCGGGGACCAAAGATGAATTACTTGGGCCCATATGCCCAAGCCTTCCATGGTGTAAGATTCCTCCCTCAGGCTTTTGAGGTGTACAGGTGTAAGAACCTCCTCTTCTAATCTTGTAATTATTCTCCTCTTTGAAATAAAAGAAAGATTCTATTTTACCCTGTTTTGACCTAGAGAGAGAAAATGTCTAGAGGGAGGTAATCCAAAATTGAGATATTTTTGGATATAAAAATCCTCCTAGTGTCTAAAATAGTTTTCTCTGAAACAAAAACTCAAAAAGAACTTTCCAATGTGCATTTGGAATTAACTGAAAATAAGTATAAAGGACCTTAGCCTAGGTATAGATTTTCAGAAATTTTTGGATTATGGTCCAATAAAGGTTTCTATGGGCCAATTGGATCAATCCAAGTGTGGGGAGGAGATAAAACCAATTTATAAAAGAAAAATACCCAAAAATGAGTAAATGCTCACATAAGATAAAGAGTTGACTAAGGAGAAGGTTTACTAGTAAAAAACTATGAATATTACTAAAAAAATGAGACATTTTGGGTATAATGATTCAATTTTGACACCTTGGTAAGGAGAAGGGGGCTCTTCAAGGAGGTGCCTATTTCACATGTGTGGTGGAGTTTTAAACTCAAAAATATTGTGATATTTTTATCTCTGCTCTCTCCTAGATCAAACCAAATCAAAAGGGAGCCAAACTAGGTCCAAATCTTGTCCAAATTCAGTCAAACTAAACCTAGAAAATTCTAGAAACTAGTTGGACTTGGTTAGAGGCCTCCCTCACCTATAAATAGATCCTTAGCCCTTTGTAAAAAAATATGAGAACTATACCATGCCAGTATTATATTGAAATAATGATATTTTCTTTTCTCTCTTCTCAACCCCTCTCAAGCTTGAGAAGCATTCAATTGAATGGCTTTTTTAATACAATTGAAGTTCTTTAATGAATTGTAGCGATAAAACACATAAATTTCCATTTATGCTTAAATTAAATGTTTTTTTAAAGCATGTCTCTTTCTCCCCCAAAGAATGGTCATTCCTATGACCTATTCTATATTCAAATTAAGCTTCTCATGAAGCAATTCTCTAATCTAAAAGTAATTTCTATGCTTGTCAAATTGAGGCCAAATAAGTGGCTTTTTAATACTTTTATGCTATTTAACTCATGGAAAAATTAGGAATCAAGTCCATAATTGGATATTGATCCAATTAATGGTTATTCTATCATATGATATTACTAAACTTTATGTTTTCAAAATTATTGAGAAGTATCAGTAATAGCCAGCGAAGCTATGGTAAAATTTTTAAAAAATTAGCACATAAATCATTTTCATTCATAATATGAAAAGAGGACTTCCTACCATATTCTATGATTAATCATCCTAGATTAATTGAATGATTCTCATTATAATCATGGAAAAATTAATTTTTATGTTTATGCATAAATAGTTAATTAGGAAAAAGAGAAATTTCTAGTGATTCATTTTTATGTTAAAAGAGTAATCCCCAATGATAATGGAAATCCATGTATTCCAAAAAAGTAAAAGAAAAATTGGGATGCTAAAATAATGTATATTTTATTTAAAAATTAAAGAAGGATTTTAGTTAAATTTATCTTTTTGCATAGATAAATTTAAATGATGAAAGAGGAATTCCCACCAAATTGGAATTCACATATTTAAATGAGGAAAGTGTAATTTTTAGCATATTGAAAGTAATGGGTATTTTATTCAGAGAATCACAGAGGCTCAAGAAAGAGATACTACTGCCAAACGTGCCCAGGAGGATGCAACGAGGCACTTTGAGGAGTTGGATGCTGCACGGATGGTCCGCGAAACAACCATATCAAGCCTCCTCAAGCACCACAATGACTCCCGTCTACAAGAATTGGAACGCCAATTGGCAATACAGGACCAAAGTCAACGACAAGAGCCTACGTATGACATGTGCCTACTCCTTGAGCAAGCCTCAAAGCTAGGTCAGTTGTTGCCAGTAACCCCTTGGTCCCCTCCTCAAACTCTTACTCTATTTTTGTCTACACTAACCCTCTCCTTACTTCAATATAAATCTGTCTGAGGACCTAGGCCTAGGTGAACTAACCCTCATTAAGTAGAATATTGAGTGTGATGCTAACCCCACTATCCTAATGGAAATTTTACGAGGAGATATAGTATTAACTAATCCACAGGATATCTACTTTTATCCATTGCACCCTATTGTGTTAAAACTTCATAGTTGGTGTCGGGTGCTATAAAACTTTGAAATTTTGGACAATAGTGTCAAAAAATTAGACTTGTTTGTTCCATTATTCTCGAGACACTGGCCAACTACAAGGTGGTAGCACAAAGTTATCAATCGATAATAAGCCATGGGTGGCTAGAAGTCTACAATACTCACCAGCATTTAAACTTATGTGAGTCTTATTTATATCACCCTTTCAAAATTCTAAAACTATACCCTAATATCTTCAAACATTTAGAATCCATGTTAACTAGTGTACTTTACACTTTTGATGCCACCCATATTGAATATCCTAACATAAATCCTAAGGATATCCCTGCCCTTCAAGATTTTATGAAATCTCACAAACCTAGCCACCCACCCCCCAGCTCAGGTCATGGTCTGGAAGAGACACCATCTTCATCTTCCATCTCCACTTACCCAGTATATTCTAACATTGCTAGTAAACTACTTAATCCCTATCCTAATGCCCCACCTACTAATAACAAGTATCAAGCCGACTGCATCTTTTCTACTCTTATTCCTCAACATATAGATTTTCCCACTAACCCTCTCGCCCCCGAGGAGATACTGGCACCTCACCCATATCCCCAATGGTAATCTCAGGAGGTACGCTATATTGTCCCCCAAGATAATATTGAAGCTTTTACTGATGATACAGTTTTGGAGTCATTGTCTGGTGCAGAATCTAAAGGCTTCATTCGAGCTAGCAATCCATTGTTAAAGCCGAAGTTGATGTTCAAGGTGTTAATGCAAATAACACCATTTGAGCCAACTCAAAGATTTCTACCTGAGGCCTACTCCAAGGTCACATGCCGACAAAATAGCATTATATACCATATCCTCTATGAGCACCTTGCCCATATTTAGAAGAACTACTCCCTTTGGCTTGAGAGGGTACATTGTGGTCTAATGTGGCAAGGCAGACACTAAATAGTTACCTTGATCAGTTATTGCTTCGTAGGTGGAGAAAAGCTCACCCAGTCCACACACAAGGAGGCTATGCAACTATCATTACAGATGATGCACATTCCAAGTTAGAGGATTTTGGAATACATCCAGACTGGAGGAAGGAATTCTTAACAATTCTATAATACAACCATGTCTATATGTGTGTGCCACCAACTCAACGAGTTGACCCATTGTACATGCCACTAAAGAGAAGATGGACTCCACTAGAGTTTCATGAGGCCAAGCAGAGTGACTCACATGTCTGTTACAACTTCCCAATCTTCATGCCAGCAACCTTTACAGACATACGGGTGTAAAGAAAATGGATGCTCACTTGGATACAGGCATGGCACCGTATCCCAGACCCAGTAATCGTGGCCACTATTAGATTCTTAAAATTGCTCGTGGTCCTGATTGATCAACCCAAAGAGCCATATGATGGATACGAAGCTGAACAACTGCAATTCGACATGAATCAAGGCCCATCTAATAGGGGTATGATGCTGTATTATCATCGTCTGGTGGTGTCTTCCTGCGTATATGTATGTCACATTTGAGGACATGGTGGACACAGGGTTTTGGCGTTCACATTCAGCATTCCAAAGAACCCTCAAAAAGCTTCAATCACGTCGAAACTTCTACCGTCAACACTCACGAGTTCGGTGACCAGGTCTCTCGATAAACAGGTTATGAGGACAGAGCCTACATTAGGTAGGGGGGATGCTAATCCCATTTTGGATTAACAAGTATGCTCCTCCAATTAAGGATATTAATAAGTGTCATGAACAGGCACTTCAAAAGTTGTACATTATGAGATATTGGCTACCCAAGGCCTTAGTTAAGTAAGTTTTGGGTGCCCAAGTGTAAATAAGGGCCAAATGTATATAAGGCATTTTCTCATAAAATGAAAAGACATAATCCCCCTTTGTGCTATTGAGAGCTATTCTTATGTCTTGAGAGAGATTGAGAGAGAGCATTCTAGCATTTGTGCCTCTTCTATGCTTATATATTCATGCTTGTGTGGGAGAGTGAGAGAGAGTGATTGCCTTATGCGACGGTGTGAGTAACTCTACAGTGATAGTGTAGAGGTGGAGCTTCGAGGTTTGGAGCTTAACAAGTGAGCATGGAGGCCTCAAGGGACTCAAGTTCAAAGCATTGGTAAGTGCTACGATAGTTGTGTTCTATTGCTCTTCCCTTAGGTGAATGCATTGAGTTCCCTCTTGGAGGTGTGGTAGCCCATAACATTAACAAAGAGCTGATAACCATGGCCCATAACATTCTCTCTCATGTCCTCACTTCTATGGAGGAATATGAGTCAAAGGTCCGGAGCACTATCAATCAGATGTGCACCCTGAATCAGCAAAACACGGGCTAAAATGTTGGAGCTAAATCCAAGGACTTGGAGAGAAAAACAAATGTAATGGCTTAGCATAATGTAGAAGTGCAGAACAAGCTCGCTCTGGCAGAGAAGGCCTTAGTTGAGTAGAAAGAGCGAAGTGAAGGGATGATCAGAACCCTCTCCAGTAAGAAAAACATGCTCAAAGCTCAGGTGGACAGGCTCAGAGCAGAGTTAGCGAAATCTCAAAAGCCAATCAAGGTTTGGAGCGACGCCATCCAAGGGCTAAAAGAAGAAGCATTGGAGAGCACACAACAACATTGGCGGTCACCTAGACAGAGGTCTAAGCCCTGAAGACCCAAGAAGAAGAAGAGATTTTGTGCCTTCCTCTTGATGCTAAAGCGGCAATCATTAAAATAGCAAAGGCCTGACTCACAGCAAGGTCTGGGACCAAGCACTAGAAGCCCTACTGCAAATTCAGGAACAAATATCTTGCAAGCACAAAAGGTCATCCATGACCTAGACAAAGATGATGATGCAGATAAGGAACATCTGCAACAGCAACATTATCAGCAAAACAATAATAGCAGCAACAAGCAATGTCTGGAAAATGAAGATCAACTCAGAAGAGAAAGGTTCGGAGATTGGAAAGAGTACAAGATAGCACTACAGAAGTCGATAGAGGAGACACATCCAGTCGTGGTTGAAAGGGTACAGAAAACCCAAAAAACCAAGTTGCAATGGAAGATGGAGTTGCGTGAAGCAAAAGAAGAGGTCGTCAGGCTATAAGCAAAACTTACAACGGTGAAGGTTGATGCTAAATTAGCCCACAGACAACAACCCAAAAATGTTGCCAGATGACATGCCAAGAAAAGAGCATGGAGAGCTACTGGTTGAGGTTTGGAAACTGTAGGATGCCAACCAATCTCTAACCAAAGAAAATGAGCGCGCCTAAAAAACAGACTAGCAACAGCTAAGCAGCCCCGTTGGGCCAGCATGGATAATCCATTCTTTGAAGCCTCCCATGTAATGTTCTCAGAACTGTTGAAGGCTGTAACAAAGAGTTGCCACTGTAATTTCAGAATGGATAAAGAATAAGGTCCATATTGACCAGGAAACCCCTTCCTCTAGAGCATCCATGATCTCAGTAATTTTTCTCTCAGACTCCGGAGGGAAGGAAGATGCTCCCACCAAGGATGCAACCACCAACCAGCGCCGATGTCTTGAAGTGGGGCATCGAAAATCCAAATGCAAAAAAGACACAAAGCCCACTTCCATCCGGCAAAATACGAAGAAGCCGCAGGAGGCCTATCCTAATAGCAAAATAGGGAATTCTAAGGCAAACCCCACTCCGACCTGTGGTGGTGAGAGTTTTTGACTTGCAGACTCCACAAACCGACAACAGCAGAGGTCTTGGGTGCATAGAAGAGCAGGCAAAAAAGTTGAAGAGGATGCAAAAATATGCCACCTACCTAGATAATGTATACATTCTGTTCTGCACTCCTCTAGAAATGTTCATGAATTTTAAAGTTAAATTTGTCAAGGGAACAGGCATGCTAGGTCTTGCACCCAACGCCTCAATGGCAACAGAGAGCTCAGTCAAACCACCTTCCACATCGTGAGCACCACCTTGGTACTGCACATGTGAAGGTGGCGGGCTGTAACCACCACCAGAGTAGCCATTGCCCAAGATCAAGAAGATAATGCTTAAAAGGATGGCTAATCACTATTGCAAGGAGTTTGCAAGCACACAAGTTCACAAGGGATGCATGAGTTTGAAGGTTACATGCTGCAATTAGCTCATAGTTAGTAGTTGACAGCCACTAATGTGAAGCCTAACATGGTTATAGTTCTTAGGAAGTAGTAGATTTGTGTCAAAAGTAGTTGCTTTGAAGTGATCTTGTAATGATTTTGGAAGTAACATAGTAAACAAAGAGCAATGTTGCCATTCATTATGTCTCTGTGATACTCTATGTAATGTGTTGATAAGAGTGTTGTGTCTCTATTTTAATAAACATGTTGTGCACGTGAAAGAGAGTGAGAGAGTTACGTAGCAGAGTGAGAGAAGAGGTGTTGTGCCCCACGAGTGGCTCAGTGGCGATAGAGTGCTCATTCAGACCACCTTCCACATCGTGAAGAGCACCACCTTGGTACTACAGGTGTGAAGGTAGCAGGCTGTAACCACTAGAGTAACCGTTGCCAAGATCAAGAAGATAAAGCTTAAAAGGATGGCTAGTCACTATTGCAAGGAGTTTGCAAGCACGCAAGTTCATAAGGGATGCACGAGTTTGAAGGTTATAGAGGTTGCATGCTGCAATTAGCTCATAGCTAGTAGTTGACAGCCAGTAATGTGAAGCCTAACATAATTATAGTTCTTAGGAAGTAGTATTTTTGTGTCGAGCAATTGCTCTGCAGTGATCCTATAATGATTATAGAAGTAGTACAATAAACAAAGAGCAATGTTACCATTCATTATGTTTCTGTGATACTCTCTGCAATGTTTTGAATAAGAGTACCATGTCTCGGTTTTAATAAACATGCTGTGCACCTAAAAGAGAGTGAGAGAGTTACGTAGCGGAGTGAGAGCAGAGTGAGCGCGTGTGAATTTCTAAAGTGGGGCAATGTTCTAAGTGTCACCACCATGACCACTGAGGAGTTGGTGCTCGAATCCAGAAGATCTGTGGGAGGTGGCTACATGTCTCCCACCACAGCATTGCCTGACTGGTCTGTTACTTACTCGGGCTGCATCAATAGTGGATGGATGGATCTCCTTAGAACTTATGTATCTAAGATGGAGTTGATTCCGTTTAATTAGCATGACATGTCTCACAAACTAGCACATGTTAGAATTTTAATTTTTCATACCTCACCACCACTCCCATTTTGTAGATGGCCTCACACACTTTTTGATCTCCACACCCGCATGCATATGGGAAGAATGAACTATGTAACACAAAACATTGCAATCAATGATATGTAATTACAATGAAAGACCATCATGCCACTTATATAAGTAAATTGAACACACCTAAAACATCTTGTGCCAATCATGCATTTTAAGACCATACAATTGAGTTGCTCCTTTCTTCTTTGTTTTTGTGAGTGCCCCATTTAAAGAATACACGACACCCATAGGGATACAAAAAGAGGTAATTTGATCCTTCACTCTCTTCTCCTCATTCTTTGTCAAGATCCAAGGTGCATTAGGTAAAATTACCTTCCCGTTCTCTTAAACTATTGGGGCCAAGTGGTGGGGAGGCGTTCAATCAATCTCAAGTCCTCCCGAATCGATAAAGAATCTCTCTTGCCAATTATGTGGTCCCAAATATTTGATGCTACATTTTTTGTGATGTGCATTGGATCTAGAAGATGATTGATTCTTAGCTTTGTCTAATATGGGAGACGAAATAAAATTGAGTACCTTGTCGTTTCCGGTGGTGGTGTATGGGATGATCTTTTCCACAATGCTTCCCAATCTACTCCTTTTGTAGATGGAACAAACTTCTCATGATCAATTGGAAAAAATCGGTGAAGGTCTTCATACACGACTTTCTTGAGATGCATAGGTCTCATGATGTAACAAGCAACGGCCCACAAATAGGACAAGCATTGTGACCAGAGTTCTAATTATGTTGCAAAATGCACAAATAAAATATATTTAGAGACATCTAATATTATATCATTCAAATAAAATGGAAGATGATTGAGAATAGAAAACATAGCGGAGAACTCTCCATATCCCGGAAAGTCATGCATTGTCTAGATTAAAATTGCCTTCACCTCTGTGCTACATTGTGTAAGCGGTCGGGACACGTCATGCACTTGGATGCCATGCCATAGTGTTTCAAGTTCCTCTAATTCTAGCACACCTGGACCCTATACAAAGTTTCTGTCTTACTTGGTAGCCCGCGACGACGACCAGTGCCTCAAGTCCCCAACTCATAGTCCTTGACACACTCTCTCTCTATTTGTCCAAGGCTACTACAAGTGCCCGTAACTTTGACTAAAATGCTCACACATAGATCTACCACATGGCCTATATCATCGGTGACTCCTCAGAGGTGGTTTTACTCTATTGGGGTAGGTTACATTGGGTTGTGGGGTTTCTCTCTCTCTCTCTCTCTCTCTCTCTCTCTCTCTCTCTCTCTCTCTCTCTCTCTCTCTCCTGAGAGAAGATATTTTGACTCCTCTACCTTAGGAGTCTCCATGAAGTTTGCCGATGTCGATCCTTCTTCATTTGGTTTGCTATAGCAATCTCTAGCCATGTGTCTTGGCTTCCCACAGTTGTGGTAGGTGAAGGTCCTTCCTCCTCCCCTACCTCCTCCTTGTCCTCTTCCTCATCCTCGTGCGAGGCCTCCTCGGATGTAGAGTGCTTTATCCTCTCCAGTTGTTGAGTCCTATCCTTTCTTTTCTTTGACCTTGTTCTCTTGCTCTAATAGAGCTCCTTCTATCTCATGAAACTTTAAATCTAGTACATTCTTTAAGGTTGCCACAATGTTCTCATACTCATGATTTCATCATTTAAGCTAAGTGCAATGAGTCCTAATGCTTTCTCATTTCTTCTCTTGCACTCATTCTCCCCATTCTCCTCTGGACATTAATCTCTTCCCTCAACTAGCCCCCATAGATTCTTCCTCATGAGCAAATACATGGTCTTTGTTTGCCATGTATGGAATTACTCCCCCTTGAATTTAGCTACTTCTTGTGCAATGCTCATGATGATGATATGAAGGAGGTCTTACCTCTAAATCAAATTCAAGATTCAAGGGTAGTGTCTACCCTTTTCCAAACCCAATTTGGTGTTTAATGATGATTACAACAAGTTTACAAGCATGAGTACACCAAAACTTGTATAAAGCCAAGGATAGTTGGTCTTGTACTGGATGGTTAGGACATCAAACCAACTTCAAATTGTAATCTAAAGTGATAGAGATCTGTATCAGATACCCAATGGTAAGTTTGAACCATCAATTGCACCAAAAATCAGTGATTAGTTCTAATTAATCACTAATTAGTGAGATTAATCCCATATTTTATGTGTAGAAAGTAGAGTGTACAGGGAGAGTGCAGATTAATCCCATATTTTATGTGTAGAAAGTAGATTAATCCCATATTTTATGTGTAGAAAGTAGAGTGTAGAAAGTAGAGTGTACAGGGAGGCTAGATCTGGTGCCTAGAGTTCAAATGAGCTCATGTCCTTTCAAGGGCATCAATAGAAATTATTCTAGTAGAGAATCAAGCCAAAAACATAAGATTTAACCAAATATTGAATGCTTAATCTCTGTTTTACCAAAGTCACTTGCAGATCTAGAGCTTGATGCCACTTCTCGTTACAAATTTCAAAAATCTGAGATCATAGGCATGTAGAGCACCCTTGAAAATGGTTGAGACTGAGAGGAAATAAACTAATTCCATATGTGGAAGTGTGGATCTACGTTTTGCTCTAGAAAAAAAGACGCCTTCAAATTGACGTCTCCCGGCGCGATTTGCGATTCCGAGATACCACACCTAGGTGCTAGGGTGTTGGCAAGTGGGTGTGTGAGTCTTGTAGGCAATGGAGCTATGTGGAGGGAGAGATCTAGGCTCCACCAAGTGTAGGTACTGTAGAAGGTGAAAAAAATGACTTATAAGGCTATTAGCAACTAATTAGTAAATTAAGAGGGTGATTAGGCTTAAAATAGTAGCTGAATGCTAAGCTGGCTCTGATACCATGTTGACTTTTCAGCAATGTGATGAGCCATGCTGGATCAAATGCAAGAATCAACATGATTAGCAAGTAATTAGAAAGTGATTAAGGTAAGATTAGTGTACAATTAATCTAATAATATAATGTAGGCATGGATACTCAAAAACCAACAAATTCTCATTAGGCCAACGCCTCAATTTATAGCTTTTACATCCACAAGGTGCCAAGCACCTAATCCCACTGATTTCTCCTTGATTTATGCCACCTTCCCTACATCTGGGTGCACCTTTTCCTAGAATCTTTCCACACCCCTATATTCACTCATGCTACCCTTGATTCTCTCATTTAGTAGATTCTTCTCACCTTTTCACTGCTACCCACTCAATTACGGACTCCCTTTTACAATCTCTAGCTTCCCGCACACACCCATTCACTTGCATATTTCAACACACCGACCACTCCTCTTCTATGTCTTACCATGCCAATGAATCCATCAGGACCCTCATCGTGTCATTGGTGGAATGATTGTGTGTATGCCATGTCACAATAGACGTGCATCAAAACATGTGTTTGAATGCGGGGTATGATAGGAAAATACCTCAACACCTTTTGAGAAATCATCGTACCTTGCAAATCACTTCGGTAACAAGACTCTCCATATTTTGGACATTAAGTTGTATCTTTATGAGCACCCCAAAATAGCACACAACCATTAACATCGTAATCCATGCCGCCAAGTGCCGTCAATACTGTCCTAGCATGCGCCCTTGTGTTTGGCATCTTGTTGTTTGAAGGAAGCATCTTCTTCATGAGCCTACAAAGGGTTTGAGAGAATTCCAAATATTATTTATAAAAGATATGGTATGTCAAAATTGTGAATTGCTAACACCACAAACACCAAGGACTCACTAAAAGAGTCTTGTAACACTAACATTGCTCCAACCATACATGGTTGCACAAAGGGTGGAATATGCACACCCCTCGTAGAGTGTATGCTCTCGAAAGAAGAAGGCATCATCATCATCATCGAAAGAAGAAGGTGTCGATGATCATCTATGGATAGTGGGCACCTAAAAGCAATACAAGTGTGTGAAATTACCATTCAACTTCATTAAACACAAATTTAGCTCTCTGGAATCTACCAAAAATAGCTCTCTGGATTTTTTCCAATATGCGGCTATCGATGCAGCTATAGACACGACTAGAGTTGGCACTAAACAAAATTACTATTAAGAATTGATCCTCGAGTAGATGACTCGCTAGACATACTTAAAGGAGCCCGAGTTTTTAGCAAGATCGACCTAAAGTCCGGTTATCATCAGATTCGAATGGACAAAGGAGATATCTTCAAAACTACTTTTAGAACCCAAACTGGCCATTATGAGTTTTTAGTTATGCCATTCGGTTTAACTAATGCTCCAGCTACTTTCAACAGAATGATGAATAGGATATTCTTGAAATATCAAAACTTTGTTGTAGTGTTTTTTGATGATATCTTAGTTTTCACAAAGGATCATCAAGAACACGAACAACATCTAGAAAAAGTATTCTCACTTCTTCAAGAGAATCAACTCTATGCTAATCCTGAAAAGAGCAAATTCTTCCAAGAAGAAATTAAATATCTAGGACACATTATCTTTGCTGTTGTTGATGGTATTCAAGTAGATCCCAAAAATATTGAAAGCATTACTAATTGGCCTAGATTACATGATATTCACGAACTTTGATCTTTTCTTGGATTATGTAGTTACTACAGGAAGTTCGTTAGAAATTTTGCATACATCCTTTGACTTAACTTCTTAAGAAAGCTAGATATTTTGATTGGACGAGTCGATATGATCATTCTTTCGCTGAACTTAAGAAAGTATTGACCCATGCACCAGTTCTTACATTATCAGATTTTCAACAACCATTCTTTGTTGTAGTTTACTGATGCTAGTGGGGACAAGGCTTTGGTGCTGTTCTTATGTAAGATGGACATCCAATTGTTTATGAAAGTCGTAAGCTTAAACCAGTAGAAAGAAATTACAATACATATGATAAAGAATTAGCTGCAGTTGTCCATGCTTTAAGACTTTAGAAACATTATTTTATGGGATCTGAATTCTTAATTATGACAGACTAACAAAGCATTCGTCGTTTGTTGACTCAACCATTGATTTCTGGTCGACGTATCAAATGGGCTTCATTTATACAAAGTTTCCAACCCACGATTCAATATCAACTAGGCAAAGAAAATGTTGTGGCAGATGCTTTAAGTAGACGTCCCAGTATTCACAACATTTCTGTTATTCAAAGTCAACCATTTATTCCTATGAGAGAATCCTATGATATAGACCCAATTTTTAAAAAAAATTTGGACTAAGCTTAGAAACAATAATTAGAAACCTATTGGTGATTACTCATACCATGATGGTTATCTTTTCTTCCAAAAGAGATTGTGTATTACACAACCTTTCAGACGAGGAAATGCATCAACCACCATACATGGGTCATCGAGGAGTTTCAGCTACCTTACAGCTAGTATCTAGGGAATTCTTTTGGCCTCATCTCAAACAAGATATAGCAAAATTTGTGGCTGAATGTTCTATTTGTCAGAAAATCAAAAGCTACAAAGGTAAAACCCAAGGACTTCTTACCCCTCTACCAATTCCTAACGATAATTAGGAACAAATATCCATGGATTTCATCACAAGATTGCATACTACATCAAGTCATAACGATATGATTTGGATAATAATTGACCGATTGAGTAAGCAAGCATATTTCTTACCTCTTGTAAGAAAGCTTTGACTTCTGAACAAGCCGCAAATATCTTTATCAAACAAATCTTTGTACATCGCCGGCTAATCCAAAGTCATTGTTTCTGATAGAGATTCAAGATTTTGTAGTAATTTTTGGATCACATTATTCTCCAACTTGGGCACTAAAGTAGATTTCTCAACAGCTTTCCATCCAAAAACAAATGGACAAACTGAAGTTACTAACAACACTATCTTAGATCTACTCAAAGCCTATTGCCCAACAACCAAACTCATGAGATAAGTACATTCATATTCTCCAATTTGCTTACAATAATACTCCTCATTCAACTACTAGTCAAGCACCTTTCGAAATTGTATATGGAAAACCCTTGCCTATTCCGGCAAGTAGACTTTCTCACAAAATCGAAGCTGCTGATCAATTCACTATTAATTTTACGACCATTATGAATGAAGTAAAACATTCTATTGCTCATGCTCAAGAAAATTATGTTAAGCAAGCAAATCGTAAACGTAAAGCTATATCATTCGAACTTGGAGACTATGTACTTCTGAAAATTGAAAAACGTCGACTTAAAAGTGTTGAAAATTTCCTAGCCGTTAAGCTTGCACCAAGATTTTATGGACCTTTTGAGGTGATCCACAAAATTAATAATATTGCATACAAACTTGAATTACCTTCTCATTGGAACATTCACAATTCATTTCATGTGAGTTTATTAAAAACCTTTCAAAGGACAACTTCCTACTCATCCGGTATATGAAGAACCACCTCTTATTGAAGGAGACCAAGAAATCTTACTCCCGGATACCGTCATTAACCATTAAATTACATCAGCCCGAACTGAAAACCAATATAGCAAATATTTAATAACTTTCAAAAATCATCCTCTCATGAAGATGCAAGATGGGTGCCTGAGAAATATTTTCGTGCCTTCCTTGATATCCTCCATTCTTTTCAACAAACCGGTAATTGAGGGCAATTGCAAACTCAAGCAAGAGGGAATGTTATGGGAATATATTTTAAGCCCTCTTAAAAACATTATTCTACCCTCTTAGATAATTCAGAGATGCTTGGATTATCTTTGCGTCATGACAAATTATGTTAATATCATGGGTGATACCATTATAAATATTAATAAGTTTGGTGGTTATTGACGTATGCTTGGGGTCTCCAATGTTTGTTTCAGTTGGTTCGTATGTAGGGGTGATTCCCGGGTTACTTACGCCTAGCAAACATGTGTGTGATGATGGTTTGTATGCTTATGGAATATTTATTTCACCAATTTATTGTTGGTTGTTTTATAGGTGAAGAGGATTCCGAGGATTGAGGAGAAGTCGCACCAATTTATTACTTGACACACCATTTTTGTAAACAAGCTTGTAAATACATGTGCTAGCTTGTGCACATTTTGATTTATTTTGTATAGTTTATCAAGCATAGACTTGATCCTTAATATTTGGTAAAGCGTGATATGCTTTAAACCCAAGCCTCAATTTATGTGGGCACTCTATTTTTAAAGATAAGAGAGTGTCATGCTAGAAAAGCACCACTTTTTGTATTTTTGGAGGCTATGGTCTATTTTGGAATAAAATATCTCGTAAATACTCATGTGTGGGGGAATTAGGCTATACACACATGAGGGGGGATGATTGTACCCAGTATTGGAGTCACATCTTGTGAGCTAAGTATTTTCAGTTATTTTTGAATATTTTAATCATGGTTATGTGATGTTTGATGAATTCTTGAATTTAAATCATTTTCTTGCAAATTATTTGATTTCTATTCTCCCTAGAAATTTAGGTCCCATGACACTCTCTCTCTATCCTTGTCTTTTCTAACTCTCTCTCTATCCTTCTCTTGGCTCTCCTTCTCTCTCTCTCTATCCCTCTCTCTCCCTCTCTATCCTTCTCTTTGTTAACTCTTTAGTCCTTCTCTTTGCTCACTCTCGCCTCCCCCTCTCTCTCTCTACCCTTCTCTTTGCTCTCTCTCTCTCTCTCTCTCTCTCTCTCTCTCTCTCTCTCTCTCTCTCTCTCTCTACCCTTCTCTTTGCTCTCTCTCTCTCTCTCTCTCTCTCTCTCTCTCTCTCTCTCTCTCTCTCTCAAACTCCTCATTTTGTTCTTGCTTACTCAGGATCCTCCTCAAAAGACCAGATCTCTCTCTATCTTTCCTCACTACCCTTCTCTCTCACTCTTGCAGTCCCTTTCTTTGCTCACCCTCTTTATCCTCCCTCTCTCTCTTCCCTTCTCTTTGCTCTCTCTCTCTCTCTCTCTCTCTCTCTCTCTCTCTCTCTCTCTCTCTCTCTCTCTCTCCTTCTCTTTGCTTACTCTCTCTATATTTCTTTCTCATTTTCCAACAAAGCTTACTTAACTCATGTTTTGCGTACAGATCCTTGAGTCTACAAATGCTTCACTACCTTATTCATCCACACAATACAAAAAATATCGATTCTTTATTGGTTTGTACGTATATAAACATCATTGCAAAACCCTAACATGTGTTGCTCTCGCCCTCTTTATCTTGACACAATCATAAGATCATGACACAATCATAAACAATTGTTACAAATAATATCATGACCCAATCACTAGAATATTCACAAACAAATATATTTACTACACTACAATGAAATCTTCATCAAGACACCCTTCACTACATCGAGGTCAATACAAACAATGTTCATGCCTTTTTTTTTTGCTACCGTAGCACAATCTCCACATCCAACATAAAGCTCTAGTAACACTTGCCCTTGCTTTACATGACGGCTCAACAAGCTATCCCAAAAGTCATATTCACATGCTGAGATCCACTTGCAAAGAAAACATATTCACATGCTGAGATCCACTTGCAAAGAAAACATCTCTCTTAATTCCACCAAAAAATGTAAGGCCCTTATTTAGAAGCACATGAAGAGTTAATTCCATACCTCGCCATGCTGTCCCATCTGGGCATCTGCCCTAATGCATCATGTTGCAAGGATCAATGATATAATCAAGTGAAAAAGGTTGTGTATGGTTTTGTTCAACTATGCTCATGAGGGTAGCAGCGACGAGGGTATGTATCTGCACAAGAGTATGACATGATTTTTTGTAGGAAAAAGTGATGCTCAATGGAAACCTCTATGGTTAGTGTTGTTTACCTCTTGTCCAAAGGCCCTTCCAATCTGCGTTGTACATCGCACATTCACCAAGGTGTCCAAGGAGAAGCCAAAACACTCGGCATGAGCTATAATGGTTGCCACTTAGTACACAGTACCAATGACAATAATAGAGCCATTGTCGTCATTTAAGATGGTCTCGCAAATCTGAAGCAATGCATGCTCCTCTCCATCTACGTGGCATTAATTAGAATTACACTTGAAAGAAAGTAAGAAGGATGCTGATTGGTTGCAAACCAATGTGGTATCAATACTATTGGACAAGTTTTGCTGAGACAAGTGTTTGACTTATGTCCAAGATTCAAGGCTAAAATCTTGATGGCAGGAATTGAAGGACTAGGCAAGGAACTAAAGCATTCTCAAAAGAAAAAGAAACTCAAGCATGCAGCAAATGCAAGCTGAAGAACTTCCAGCATCCAGAGATGATGAAGTGGCCAAAGTCACAATCCAACTAAACAATGTGCTCATCAATGATGCAGTACTGGATGGTGGATCTGAAGTAAGTGTCATTATTGAGAAAACTGCAGTGGGATTGGGTCTCAAATGGGAGCCCATTCCATTCAACATAAGAATGGCAGATAATAGAATGGTGGTTCCTAAAGGAATTATCAAGAATGTCCAAATGAAAATCAAACAAGTAGACTTCAAGGTCAACTTGGTGGCCATAACCACTGAAAACCACACTGGGACTTACTAGGTATTATTGTGAAGGCCCCGATTGAGACATGGCAAAGTAAAGCATGACTGGGGTAGAAATAGAATCTCTATCAAAAAGAAGGCCCCGATTGAGACATGGCAAAGTAAAGCACGACTGGGGTAGAAATAGAATCTCTATTAAAAAGGGGAAGCGAAAAGTCCATGTTGATCTTTTCGATGTAAGGGGATCAGTAACACCTACTCAAAGGCCGATTCATGCGAAGACATTTAATATGTCTAAAGCCTTTGATGATGATGAAGAAGACAGAATACTCTGTGAACATCCTGACCTGGTGCACTTGTACATGGTGCCCTTGTACATGTTACATGTGGATGAAGTGATGGGGCACTATGCGGAAGCAAAAGATGAAAACGCGAAAGAAGCAGCCAAAGAAATGAAGAAAAAGGAATCAGATTTCGCAAAACCAGAGGGCTCAAGGAGAACAAAACCGAGCAAAACCATGCAAGAGAAAGCCTCATAAGAGATTAAATGGGCCCAAAATCTGGAGCAAGAGGAAGAAATTCAAGAGATCCGTGATTGGGTATTGAAGCAAAAAGAGAACCAAAAGAAAAATGCTGCAAAATTAAGCCTAGAGTGACTACAAGAGGTGAATCTGGGAGATGAAAAAGAAGAAAAGCCTGTGAAGATAAGTCTGGAACTGGAAGAAGAATTCAAGAAAGAGTTGGTGTCCTTACTGAAAGAATACCAAGATGTCTTTGCTTAATCATATGAGGACATGGAGGGCATTGACCCTAAATTCTTCTAACACAACATCAATTTAAGAGGACGAGCCATACCCTTAGGGGGGGTGTCACTCATAAATATGTAAGTGTAGCACATGGGTTCAACATAATGGGTTTTTTTAAATACATTTTTTACATATAGAAGGGTACCATTTAAAGGGGATATTTACACATTGAATAGAAAAAGGGTGTGTTTTATTCATGAAAATTTTACAGATAAGGGGGTTTTTTAATTAGGCCTTGAACACACGTGACATAGAGAGTTTACATATAGTGAACCCCCCGAGGCCATACCAGTCAAATAGCACAGGTACATAATGAATGGATGGATTCAGTGGGTACAACAACCAGGTAAAAATGGTGCTAAAAGATAGGGAGAAAACAACCTTCATCACTAAATGGGGTGTCTTCGTTGGGAAATTGCCATGATGGTCAGCTTGAAAAATGTGCCTGCCACTTTTCAAAGAATGGTGCAAGAGATCTTCTATGATTACCTGATGAACTTCATGAAAGCTTTAGATGACTTTAGTGTGTCTGGAGATAAGGTAAAGCACATCTATCATTTGAGGCTATGTCTGCAGAGATGCATAGATACAAGGCTTAAGCTAAATCCAGCCAAGTGTGCATTTACAGTAAGATCAGGAACACTGTTAGGACATATAGTGTCAGCCAAGGATTGACCATAGATCCTACTAAAGCAACTAGAGATGTTAAGTGGCATGCTAGATTTTTAAAATATTTAGCACATGTGGCTAACCCATTGTATGCACTTACCAAGAAAGATGCAAAGTATGAATGGAATCCGGAGTGTCAAAAAGCATTTCAACGGCTAAAGAGAATGGTGTCAATTGCACCAATAGTAACCACCCTAGACTGGAATGTTCCATGTGTATGTTGATGCTTCATACAAAGCAGTGGGTAGTACACTAATGTAGGAGAAGCAAGAGGGGTATATGCAACCCATTCATTATGCTAGAAAAGCCCTCACAAGGGCCAAAAGTAACTACATCACAAAATAGAGAGGGAAGCTCTCTCTCAGTGATTTATGATGTGAACAAGTTCTGACACTTCCTCTTGGGAAACAAGTTCGTTTTCCATGTGGACCACCCAGCACTAATTTATCTAGTGAACAAAGCCTTTCTTGTGGGGAAGAGTTTGAGTTCACCATCCAGCACACACTCGAAAAAGAAAATGCAATGTGGCGGACTTTCTGTCCAGACTCGATTCTGGAGAACCTGCTCTAGATGGAGTGAATGACCAACTCCCAGATACCAACCTATTCTAGTAGCAGTTGTGGAAGTGGGAGAAAATTGGTATTATAATATGATGTAGTTTCTAGAGGATGGAACTTTCCCGGAAGGTTTCACTACTGACAGAAAGAAAAGGATTGCCTTAAAGGAGCTCGAACTTCACTATAATTGCACGGTAGCTCTACAAAAGAGGCATAGACTAGATCCTACGCAGGTGTGGCGTGGACCATGAGCAGTAAGCAATATTAAGAGAAGCACATTGTGGCATTATCGTAGGACACATGGGTGGAGAAATCATAGCCCAAAAAATTTTGCAAGTAGGCCTATGGTGGCCAATGGTCATGAGGGACACCAACAGCAAAGCAAAGCAATGTGATGTCTGTCAAACAGATGGGTCAACTCGGTGATTCTGATAGATTTCCCATCTTGCCCATACTACCATTATTTCCATTCATGAAGTGGGGATTGGATTTTATGGGACCAATCAAGCTGCCCATGAAAGATAGTAAGTGTGAATACATCATTGTGGGGTGGCAAAACTGATTATTTCACCAAATTTCCGGAAGCTAAAGCAGTGAAGAGCAATTCCGCATCTAAGAGGTGGTGAAGTTCCACTTCAAGGATATTATTGCTAAGCATGGATTGTCGGTGGAAATAGTCAGTGCGCCCAAGGCACACATTTCATGAACAAGGTGATGAAAGGGTTGATGGAAAATTACCTAATCAATCACAAGAATTCCTTAACCTATTCCCATAGTGCAACGACCAGGCATAATCTACCAACAAGGTTTTAACCAAAATCCTGAAGAAGATTATAAATGCCAACAAAAATGATTGGGACCAGAAGCTAAATGCAGCCCTATGGGCATTCCACACATCTTACAAAGTCTCAATAATAGGGTAAACACCATTCAAACTATCTATGGACTGGAGGTAGTAATGCCCATAGAATTTGTGGTGCCCAGTTTGAGAGTGGCAATCCAAAAAAACCTCCCAATGGAAGAATCTCAAGAGCACAGAATACAGGAGCTCCTAGACTTAGAAGAAGAAAGACAACTTAGCTCTCTACTATAGGCAGAGATAATGCAATGGATAAGAAAAGCTTGGATTGACATGCATCTCAAACACAAAATTTTCAAGCAAGGAGACCTGGTATTGGTCTACAACTCCAAGTTGGGATCACACCCCATCAAATCCAAAATTTGGTAGATAGGACCATTCATGGTGAAAAACCTAGTCAGTCAGAATGCATTCATATTAGAAAGCCTGGATGGTATACCTTTTCCCAAAATAATGAATAGCTTCAGGATGAGGAAAAACATGGGCAACCGGTGGTAGTTATACCAGAAGAAGAACAAGCAGAGGGCAAGGAGCTGGTTCGGAGCATCCGTTGTGGCATGATCTCACTAGCGGACAATGACGTGAAAAATCCAAGAAGTAACAGAGCCGCTGAAGAATTCTGCAAGGGTGGCCAATCCACAGAAGAACACAATTTCATAATAAATCATGGTCATGTCACTAAAGAAGCAAGTGACACACTACAAGAACAACAGATAAATAATATATATGCCAACTATATGAAATTAATGTTTTATATTGAGAAGGGATGTAGAGACACACTTACTTTTCGTAAACATCCTCTTGTGAATACTCCCATTCCTCTTTGGTGACCTCCTCTCCATATCTTTCCACCTTCTCCATTTCCTTATATAGCCAATCAATGCTACAATCCTTGGGTAGTTGAACAAGGTTGGGTAGAAACTCATAAAATCTTTTCTCTCTTCCTCATATAGCCAATCAATGCTACAATCCTTGGGTAGTTGAGCA
This sequence comes from Cibotium barometz, assembly GCF_041138505.1. Taxonomy (NCBI): domain Eukaryota; kingdom Viridiplantae; phylum Streptophyta; class Polypodiopsida; order Cyatheales; family Cibotiaceae; genus Cibotium; species Cibotium barometz. The sequence continues at coordinate 2,528,427 of NC_141085.1, forward strand.
AGGTTGGGTAGAAACCTCCTAAAATCATTTCTCTCTTCGTCTTTCGTCCTTCTTGCCTCTTCATATTGCCACCCACTTATTCATTGATTCACTATTGAGAATACAATATGTATTCACCTTGTTGAGCATTTCTTGATCCATGGGTTGGTCTCTTGATCCATGGGTTGGTCTCTTCCCTTGCCATGTGGTACATGGCCAACCAACCATGCCACGTGGTATGTGGCCAACCATGCATTTATCTTCCTCATTGCTTCATAATCTTAGCATGGAGGGATCCACTATAGAGAGAGACCCCATGATGCATGGAAGCGCCAGCATCCGCACAGACAATAAAGCGGCTACATCAGGCCCCACTCCGATGCTCAACCCCTCACATTCGATCTTATGGGCGAGCAGCCGATTTGGCGGCAACCCTTCCTACTCAAGCCAAATATTTGGGTTGAGTACTGCACAGCCCACTGCAACCTCAGCATCAACTCGACTTACCTCCCCTACGCCTGGGACCTGTTCCACATTGAAAAAAGGAGAACCCTAAGCTCCAATTGAACTTCCCATGGTTCCCCCCTCCTATGTCTCCCGAAACCCATGCATGAAGGAAAGCATGCTCACTCCAAGTGGTTGTCACATAGTCTATAAACCATTGGCAACATAACACCCATTATCTCACCAACCATGCCAGCAGCATAAGTGTGTAAGCTATCACCCAAGCGGTTCTCATCAATGTCCACCAGCGCTTGTTGACCTTAATATCTCAACCTCATCTCAACACTCCCTCTCAAGCTCAACTCCACACATTACACTCCAAGTAAGCTCCTATGTACCCAATAATGCCTTCATGAAAATGATAGCCTGATCCTCTGTGCTGACATATACCAAATCTACATCTTCTACTAGAATCTTGTCCTCATAAAATGATAGTATACCTCAATGTGCTTTGTCTAAGCATGACAGATGGGTTACTAACTAGTTGTATGATACTCATGTTGTTACAATAAATGATAAAGGCTCTATCCATGGGCTCACACATATCAACAAGTAGCTTTTGAAACCAAGCTTCCTCACAAGTTGCGATAGTACTCTCCCCCTGTACTCGACAAGGACACCGTCAGCAGAGCTGTTTCTTATTATTCCAACTCATTCCAAAAGAGCACATAAAGGCACTAGTATATCTCCTTTCTGAGACATTACCATCCCAATCAACATTTGTATACCCATGTAGTTATATCTCTTTTCCCACCTCATAAAGAAGTCCATAATCAACAGTGGACTTTATGTATCTGAAAATCCATCTAACCACATCCAAGTGTGGCTTTGTGGAGGCCTACATAAACTGACTTATAAGTCCAAAAGTATAGCTCAAATCTAGCCTAGTCATGGTCATGTAGATCAAGCTACCCACTATGCACTTGTACGTAGTGGTCCTCCAAAAGCTCACATATACTAATTAGGCAAAATATGGACTCTCATTTTTTGATTTCCACACCTTCTCTCTCTAGAAAAATAGGCTCATGGTGAATTTTTTGCAAATCAAATAAAAATTTGGCGGAGATTGCACATTTGGAATCTACTAATTGTCGAGACCTTTCCAATGATATATAGCATGATGGGAAATTTTGATTATTCAAGAAGTCCCTAAATTGGTGCTGAAGTGGCACCAATTTAGGGACTTCTTGAATAATCAAAATTTCCCATCATGCTATATATCATTGGAAAGGTCTCAATGAGTAGATTCCAAATGTTCAATCTCCGCCAACTTTTTATTTGATTTGTAAAAATTTCACCATGAGCTCATTTTTTATAAAGAGAGGAGGTGTGGAAATCCTTAGGGAGCAAAAATGAGAGTCCATATTTTGCCTAATGCCTATAGAAAGTTTAGTGTTCTACTCTACTGGCGTTGAAATAGGCTTACAACCTATCATCATACCATATTTGGATAACATGTCCAAGCCATACTACCTCTATAATAGCAAAACGCTATCAGGTGATCTCACCACCTCTCTCTATAACAAGAAAATACCACAACTCACCCAAAACTTTCATTTCAAAATTCTGCTTCAAAAGAATCCTGACATCATCGTATGTCAACATCACTATCACCACCAGCAACAATCAAGCCATCCACATAAATGACTAACAAAAGGATCCCTCTATCTGTCTTTTTTCACCTAAAGTAAAAAATTTGCATTGGATATCTAAAATCTAATGGTAACAAGATACTCCCTGATCTTGTTTGGCCATGCTCTAGGGGGTGATTACTTCAAGTCATACAACCTCTTGGCTTTGCATAACGTCCGTGTACATAAAGTTTGGATGTGCATCACTCTCATAACCTAGAGGTTGCATCATGTAAACTTCTTTTTGCAAATCACCATGCAAGAACACATTCTTTACATCCATATGATGAAAAGACTAACTAGCTCTCACGGTTTCCATTCTCACAATCGGGCTAAATGTCTCCTTGTAGATAATGCCATATGTCTATGCATAACCCTTGGTAACCAGTCACACCTTATACCTATTCACATAGATCCATTTAAGTTATGCTTGACCTTATACCACCCACTTACATCCAATTGCCTTCTTATGCTCAAGCTTGACCTTGCACCACCACCCACTTACATCCAATTGCCTTCTTATCCTCAAGCAAAGGTATTAATTCCCATGTTGCATTTGTATCCAATGATGCTGTCTCCTCATCCATGGCATCTTCCCATTTCTGATTTCTAAGTGCATGCTCAAAACAAGTGGGCTCTATCTCCTATATTGCTTTAACTATGTAAGCATAGTGATAAGCTAATATATGCATCATATCTCAACCTCTCAACAAAGTTTTTAACTCGATTAGACTTGCATACAGTGTCCTCAAAACAACCTTGGTTCTCTTTGTGCTCCAGGAGTAACCATTGATGGAATGCCAAGCTCCCCATCAAGGCTCAACTCATAGACACTAGAGTCACCATCCACATAAGAGTGACCTACTAAAACAGATCAGGCACACAAAAGGTTGATCAACCTTTTCCTTCCCTTTGTGTTATACATGTATACCAACACATGTAGTATTAAGAGATGATACATCTACATTCCTTACATTTGTCCCAACCTGCCTGACCATGGACTAACACTAGATCCTCTACAAGAAGATTATCCAGGTCCACTAAGCACTTGTGATTACTGCTCTACATGTGGGATAACATCATTACTTCTTACATCTACATCTTCGGTTGCCTTTATTGGTACGTACTAGGGTGAAAGCAAGAATTGGTATTAAAAAAAAGCAATGTTTGCAATAAGGGTGATTGAGGGCACATAAAGCATTGGCATTTTTAGAGCCTTAGAGCCAAAACTGATTTTAAAATGAAAGGTAAAGCTTTAATTTTAAATAAACCTTTGGGGACATGGGTCGTTACACTCCCCCACCTCTTTTTATTTACAACCATCATAGACCCCTTCTCTCTCTCTCTCTCTCTCTCTCTCTCTCTCTCTCTCTCTCTCTCTCTCTCTCTCCTTCTCTCTCTCTCTCTCTCTCTCTCTCTCTCTCACACACACACACACAAATATGCTAGTATTATAAGAGGAAGATGTTGAGGGAGTTTCTCTCTCCATGGGTTCAGGGATACAAGCAGTATAGGAGCTTAAAGTTTGAGTGGGTATCAACACCTTACATTTAGATTTGCAAGGTTTGGAAGGGGTACATATTGATCCTTATTCTAATCAAATTAAGTGTAGCATGCATATGGCGAGGAGGGCTAGCATTGTTGCCTTACACTTACCATTTAGCTCACCTCAAAGGAGGTCATAAGCGCATGGGAAGTAGGTAGGAGAATGGAACAAAGGGAGAAGAGGAAAAGAAAACTTCAACTGGAGCCCGAATCCGACGAGAGTACCAAGAAGGCAAAACTTGTCGACAAGATTATTTGCAGCTTAGTAAGAGACTTGAAGAGTTTTGGGAAGAAGACATGGTCCGAGATTAAGCAACAAGTGTTATGTGACCCACACATTTTGAGATTTGTGGAGGAGCAGTGTGCAAGGGAGAAATTGCTTATGGCACTTAAGGAATCAATACAGTCACTAAAGAATCCAAAATCTGATGACGGAGTATTTGTCAAGAGAAGCACACTAACTTGTTTAATCAGTGCATTGTCATCAGGGGATGTCTTTACCATCACTTATGTGTCTAGATTATTAGACTTACATCCTCAAACCCTTTACAAAGCCCAAAATAAACTATTATGCAATGGTGTGAGTGACTTGCAGTTGTGTAAGTGACCTCCAAATTCAAGTAAGCTGGATGCTATAAAGGATTTGGTGATTGGCTTTTGGATAGAGCAAACTCGGGTGTCATCGAATAAGAAAGACATTTGCCGCCAACAACGAATCAGAAGAAGGTTATATGTTGAGCACCCTATCCATTTCCTTGATGACTTTACAGGTAAGATTTAAGGTAATCAACATAATTACCAGCATATGTTTTACTACATGAGTGGCTTCTTACTACACTTTCATTAGCACGTAGCTGCACTACTTCTAAACCAAGTATGTGTTTAATGTGCTTTATCTATGCTCTTAACTAGAGAATATATGCTCTCTACCACATGAAACATGATTTATAACAAATAAAATATGTTGTATATTCTATGGAATGAGCTATAGAGTCTATAAAACATAGAAGAAGCACATCCAAGTACAACATCTTAGCACTTATACTACATCCTTTGTGCTTCTTCAAATCATTGACAGTCTTCTTGAAAGCACATGAGCCCTTCCCTATTGCTTGAAAGCATGTATCTTTTGCTTGAAAACACAATGAATCTGCTTGAAAGATTACCCCTTTTACTTTTAAGCACAACCCAATCTAATTAATGTTGATTTATTAGTTTAATTTAAATGTGCTTGATTAGTCTGGTTTAGAGTTAGCTAAGTTAAAAACTAGTATGTGGATACGAGTGTTATTATGCTTAAAAGAACATTTAAGAAGCTTCAAACCATAATATGTGTGCTTGAAAGCACATGCTATGACCTACAAAGCACAAATCCAGCACATGCTATAACCTACTTTAACCTGTAAAGCACAAAGCAAACACATAATGCTCACTCACTACATTTTATATGCTAGAAATCACAATCTGTTATCTTATTATCACATATTGTGTGCTTGAAATCACCTGTTATAAGCTACATGTGACATTGTACATGTTTTCAAGCATCAGATAGTCTTAGTTTGTGCTTAAAAGCACCATGTGGTGTGCTACAAAGCATACTATCATGTGAGTCGAACCATATTGTCGTGTGGTTTCCACCATACCTAGACGGTGAATGTCCTTTTGTGTTCTTCTTGATATGCAAGCTATGTTCTTTCATGACACATGTATGATTAGGTGTTTAAAGAAGTCCATTATATGTGGTGCCAATGTTTTCTTTGTGAGATAGGGGATAAACAAACTTTGAGAAACCGAAACCGAGTAGGAACATCTCTGAGCGAGTGCAAAAAATCTAGTAAATCAGATTTTCCATTTTCCAATGCATTTTCTGTGTTAAATTCAAGAAGCCAAAGTAGGAATCCATGGCCACAATTGATCCTTCAGAGTAGATGTACTGAAAATTTAGGTTTAGTAATAAAAATTATTTGATCACCCCACCTCATTCTTTTATACACTCTCGCTCATGCGAATTGTGACGACCTCATTCTTTTATACACCCTCGCTCATGCGAATTGTGACGACCTCATTATTGTATACAGTTGTACTCTTCCTTGTAGAAGACCTCCAGTGTAGGTCTTATTCACACGTTAAAATGAATTGTATTTTAGCCAGATGAGATAAGTTACCTTAGGCAAGCCACCAACTCCAAGGCTGCCGGGCTAGAGATCCAGTAGAGATGATGGGATGGATTTAATCTCATTGCCCCTCCCGCGCGGTACTCTGTAATTGAGCAGCCGCCTGCAGATGTTGAAAAGAAGACCTGCTTCCCTCCCCTGAGAGCACCAGCACGAAGGCTCCATAAAATTGTTTTTTAAAAAAACTCTCGAAAGGAGGCCGCGCGCGCGTCCTTCTGAAAGTTTTTTTTGCCCAATTTCGTCCTGCGCTTGATGTTGATGCTTACCTTAGGTTAAGGTAGGTTTATAGCTATCCGGCCGGACACAGTTGACGCGGTTTTAATTGTCCAGTCGGTACACAAATCTTCTTACACGTCTCATTAGTCCAATTGGAGTTCATAAATACAAAAAATTTAAAAAAAGGGGGGGGATAATTTTATCATCTTGAAATTTAGAAAGAGTGCATCTAAAATACTGTGTCATCTTAAAATTCAAGATTGTATCTTAATTATTAAAAAAAGCATAGGTAAATTGGTTTTAGATATTCGTGTTATCATAATCTTTAGAAATTAGAAGTTATGAATTTAGAGAGTGTTAGGGTGATCTAAAACAACGAGCTTGCAACTCGAAGATAAATATAAATTCGAATAAGTTGACTATTTGACAAATGCATGGGGGCACAACAAAAAGATTGAGCTTAATAATTATGAAAAAAAAGCATATAATAGCTTAATGATTATGAAAAATTCATATAATATATAGAGAGAGAGAGAAAGTCTGCGAAGTGTAGGGAGCATTGAAACTACATGCAATACGTAAAGAAACATGTTACCCATACAAATTACAAGGGGAAAAAACAAATAAACACCTCCAACTTTCTACGCTCTTTTATTTCTTGAGAAGAGCTAGATTGTGCCATCCTTGTGTGCATGGTACAAACAAGGATTCTAGAATGTGTCTAACAAATTCATGGCATGTGCAAGATGGCTCATGGCCCACCATGAACAACACAGTGAGACAAGCGTAAAGGTAAAGGTCAATGACGAAATTTTCAAAGGCCAAATAGTTAGGGTTTTGGCAATTGCAATCAACCAAATAGCTATCGTAGCAATGAGAAGACCTAACTGTGCCATCCTTGTGTGCATGGTACAAACAAGGATTCTAGAATGTGTCTAACAAAGTCATGGCATGTGTAAGATGGCTCATGGAAATTGGTTTGCCTTTCCTAGGTAACAAGTATACTTTTGCTTTGTGTAACTTCATATAACTTTTGGCAAACCTCCTACTTCTCCTAGGTAAAAATTATTCCTTTCCTAGTAGGTAACAAGTATACTTTGCTTTATGTAACTTCATGTATCTTTGGCAACCCTTCTAGTCTAGTGCATTGGTAGGTTTCATGGCCCATAATCATTTCCAAGCATTGCATAAACCTATTATTGAGGAAAATAGCCATGTTTCTAAGAAAACCCATACTTAACAATATCATAGAAGACTCATTTAGTATTTTTGTGATGGTTTGGATGGATGTGGGGATCCATCACCGTGAGCATTATATGGTTTTTGCAGTCGCTCAAGTTTGGGGCTTGCTCGGTTATGTTCACTCGGTGTCTTGTAACACTCTGTGAGATATAAGACTGTAATTTGCTGATAATTGCTTGTTTTAACACACTACCTTTGGCTTTGAATGTGTATACATATTTTTTCTTAAGGTTCAAAAAGGCAAATCCTAATTTAGATATTAGACCACGGAGTTTTGAGAAGCTAAAACCATTCTTTGTTCACATGTTGAAAGATAGAAACACTTGTTTGCTGCATACACCACATGCAGATGATCTACTACAAGGATGCCTTGAAGCGGGTACATCTTCTACATTTGGACTTCATGGATCATCATGCAGCTATGCATATAGATTATGTATATCTAATGTGGAGATAGAAAACTATGGGGCTTGTAAGCAAGTCTTCACAAGTGTGACAACATTGTGGAAGTCTTGTGTTTGTCCGAACGAAGAGAATTCAAAGTATCATCAACTGAAATGCCTTATGGGTAAATGTACGGCATGTGGGTCAGATAGGAAATTTCTTATATGTCCTCTTAAAGCAACAAGCACACAAAGACTCATCCATGTTGAAGTATTTGAGGATATTGTTGTGACCATTAAAAAGAACGGGACATCAATTCTAAAAGACAAGAACAATGTGGTGAAAGATGGGACTAGCAAAGAGGGTAATTGTGATGTTGTTGGTAGCAACAAGAAGGGAAAGGACAATAGCAAAAAGGGAAGTAATTATAGCAAAAAGAGGAAGGTTAGTAGTAGTAGCAAGAAAGGAAAGGACAATATCAGCCACCAAGAAAAGGAAAGCATGAACAAGCACGGAAAGGATGGCTGCAACAAAGAAGGACAAGACAACAACAACAACAAGGGAAAGGAGGTTTGCAATAAACATGAGAAGGAATTGAAGAGGAAGGTTTTATCTCACAAAGAGGTATCAATAGATGAGCTTTTAAAGATGCTAAAGAACCACACTACACAATTCATCAAGCACAATTTTATATAGGGATGGCAAGCGGATCAATTCAAAGAATGCTTAAAGAATTTCCCAGAAGATGTTATTGTGTCTATATTGGATTTTGCTGACAACTACACATTCAAAGTGCAGAACAAGATCCAATCGATGCATTGGTATAATGACCAATGTACCATCTTGGTACACATCACTTACCACCATGCAGCCAAAGCCACTATTGAAGAATAGAGTGGAGACGAGGATGTAGCGGAAACCTTGATGAAAGAGATGCACTTTTACATTTTAGATGATAAAAATCATGACATACTCTTCATGCAACATTGTTTTTGGTGCACGCAAAGTGGTTGCAACAAGAACAAGGCTTGACATTGAATAAGCAATGGGTGTGGTCAGATGGGTGTGTAGTACAGTTCAAGTCAAACAAAAGTGTTTAATTAAACAATTGGCATGTATAAGAAGCTTAAGATACCCAAAGCTGACATATTGACCATTTCATATAAATATGAGTAATTGCCTTTACAAAAAGAAGTATACGTCTTTACGAAAAAGAAGTATATGTATTTACAAAAAAATAATTTTTGTCTTGTCAAAAAGTATAAGTAGCTAAGTTCTGGCCAAATAAAATAATTAGTCCAGTAAGATGCAATTCCAGCATTTAGCTTCTAGGGGGGCTACCAATGGGGCTTTTCAAACCCACTACTACTTTTTGTATGCATGCACATATGTTGACACCTCATCATATGTAAGATTCCTCCCCAGCCTCTCAAAATGTTCAGCATCTTCCCCTATAATCAATCCCTCTTCAGAAATATAAAAGACCTTGTTTCTAACTGTCTTAATCTAGAGAGAGAAAATATTCTAGAGAGAGAATATTCAGATTTTTAATATTTTTGGATAGAAAATTATCTCATCTTATTAAAATAAGTTCCTCTGAAACAGAAATTCAAAAAGAACTTTCCAATGTGCAATTGGAATTAATTGGAAATGGGTATAAAGGACCTTAGCCTAGGGTCTAGATTTTCAAAAAAAATTGGATTATGGTCCAATTAAGGTTCCTATGGGCCAATAGCATCAATCCATGTGTAGGGAGGAAATAAATCCAATTTGTAAAAGAAGATACCCAAAAATGAGTAAATGCTCACATAAGATGAAGAGTTGAAAATGTACAAGGTCTATTAGTAAAAAACTATGAGCAATATTAAAAATATGAGATATTTTGGGTATCCAAAAATGAGTAAATGCTCACATAAGATGAAGAGTTGAAAATGTACAAGGTTTATTAGTAAAAAACTATGAGCAATATTAAAATGATTCCATTATGACACATATGTAAGGAAGGGGAGTTCTTTAAAGGAGGTGCATATTTCACATAAGATGAAGAGTTGAAAATGTACAAGGTTTATTAGTAAAAAACTATGAGCAATATTAAAATGATTCCATTATGACACATATGTAAGGAAGGGGAGTTCTTTAAAGGAGGTGCATATTTCACATAAGATGAAGAGTTGAAAATGTACAAGGTTTATTAGTAAAAAAAAACTATGAGCAATATTAAAATGATTCCATTATGACACATATGTAAGGAAGGGGAGTTCTTTAAAGGAGGTGCATATTTCACATGCTTGAATGAGTTTTAAACTCATAAAAATTGAGATATTTCATCTCTCCTCTCTCCTCATTCAAGTCTAGTTCCAAAAAGTTAGCTTAACTGACCTAAAAATGGTCAAATATTGACCAAACTGATTTAGAAAATTCTAGAATCAGTTTGTTTGGTTAGGAGCTTAATTTTTCCTATAAATAGAAGCCTCCTCCTTGTGAAAAATATATAGTGTTTATGCATCGTTACTCTACTCCACCTAAGCCAAGAACTGTGAATTCATTTAATAATTCACTAGTTTTTGGAGCTTCCCTCTTTCTTCAATCCCAATTAGTGGCTCCATCAACATACTAAACCAATTGATTGGTTGGGGGCCTCTACCGTGAACAAAGAATCAAGCAATTTGTAAGGTAATTAGTGAATATTGATCTTTGCTATAATTTCTCAAGGTTTCTCTCTTCTCAACCCCTCTCAAGCTTGAGAAGCTTAATTGGTATGGTTTTTTAAATGCTATTGAAGTTAATTGGTGAATAGTAGTGAAGAGTTACATAATTTAATAAATGCTATTGAAGTTAATTTTCATTTATGTTTAAATTCTAATGGTTTTTATGTAATTTCTCTCTCTCACTCAAGAAATGGTCATACTCATGACCCATTCTCAATCCAAATCAAGCTTTTCATAAAGCTTTTCCTTAACCCAAGATTAAGTTATGCTTGAGGCCAAATTAATGGCTTTTTTCTATGCTTTTAGTTTATGTATATTAATGATTCAATCCATTATGGATTAATGATCCAATTAGAGATCATTTTAATTATTTCCTTAATGATAAGCTTTATCCCTTAGAAAAATTGAGATTTATCAGTCATAGCAGCGGAGCTATGGCAAAATTTTTATAAAAATTATGCATAAAATAATTTCATTCAAAGCATAAAAAGAGGACTTCCTACCATATTCTAGGAATTATCATCCTAGATTAATTGAAAGAATTTCATTATAACCATGGAGAAATTGAATTTTAATATCATGCATAAAGGATAAGTTTTTATATCAAAAGTGTTATTTTATCATTTTTTTTTGATGCATAGAAGTATGCATAAGAGTTTATTATTTTATTATAAAAGTGTTACTTTTATCATAATTGGATTTCATGCATAGAAGTATGCATAAAAGATATTCTTTTTATACTAAAAGTGTGATTTTCATCATAAAGGGATTTTATGCATAACTTAGATGCATAAGAGAAATTCTTTTATTCTAAAAGTGTAATTCCTACTAAATTGAATTTTATGCATAGGAAGATGCATAAAAGATTGATTCAAAAGTGTCATTCTCATCTAAATTGAATTCATGCATAGGAAGATGCATGAAAGATTGAATTTTAATTCAAAAGTATCATTTTCATTTGAATTTATGCATAGGAAGATGCATAAAAGATTGATTTTTACTTCGAAAGTATTAATCTCCTTAAATGGAATTTATGCATAAATAAATGTGTAAAGAAATCTTATATCAAATATAAGAATTCTCTTATATTCTATAAATAGAAATGAGATGTGATAGGATGTGATAAGAGGTGTATAAGATGTGATAAGAGGTGATAAGATGCTTATGAAATAAGTTAGGAGGTGATAAGATGAATTAAGATGTGTATGGGATGAGGTAAGAAGTGTATGTGATAGGATAAGATGTATATGGGTTGTGATAGGGCAAGAATGGATGTGATGAAAAAGATTAGATGTGAAGGCATATGGGGTTATATGAATGGGAATGTGGATGTGGATGTATGAATGTGAAAATGGATGTATGCATGAAGATGTATATGCATAGATGTGAATGTGGATGTAGATGTATGCATGAGGATGTATATGCATAGATGTGAATGTGGATGTAGATGTGGATGTATAGATGTGAATGTGATGTAGATGTATGCATGAAGATGTATATGCATAGATGTGAATGTGGATGTAGATGTGGATGTATAGATGTGAATGTGAATGTGGATGTATGCATGAGGATGTATATGCATAGATGTGAATGTGGATGTAGATGTGGATGTATAGATGTGAATGGGAATGTGGATGTGGATGTATGAATGTGAAAATGGATGTATGCATGAAGATGTATATGCATAGATGTGAATGTGGATGTAGATGTATGCATGAGGATGTATATGCATAGATGTGAATGTGGATGTATAGATGTGAATGTGAATGTGGATGTATGCATGAGGATGTATATGCATAGATGTGAATGTGGATGTAGATGTATGCATGAGGATGTATATGCATAGATGTGAATGTGGATGTAGATGTGGATGTATAGATGTGAATGTGAATGTGGATGTATACATGAGGATGTATATGCATAGATGTGAATGTGGATGTATAGATGTGAATGGGAATGTGGATGTGGATGTAGATGTGAATGTGGAATGTGGATGTGGATGTATGTATGTATGTGGATGTAGATGTGGATGTATAGATGTGAACGGGAATGTGGATGTGGATGTATAGATGTGAATGTGGATGTGGATGTGGATGTGGATGTGGATGTGGATGTGGATGTATAGATGTGAATGTGGAATGTGAATGTGGATGTATGTATGTATGTGGATGTAGATATGGATGTATAGATGTGAATGGAAATGTGGATGAGGATGTATGTATGTATGTGGATGGGAATGGGAATGTGGAATGGGAATGGGAATGTGGATGTGGATGTATGTATGTATGTGGATGTGGATGTATGAAGAGGACGTGATAGTGGATGTATGCATGTGGGTGTGGATGTATGGATGTGGATATGGATGTGTATGTATGAATGTGGATACGGGATGTAGATGTATAAATGAGGATGTGAAAATGGAGGGTAAGCATGTAGATGTGGATGTATGGATGTGAATGTGGATGTGGATGTGGATGTGGATGTGGATGTATGGATGTGGATATGGATGTGAATATATGATATGTGATGTGAAGGAATCTGAAGTGAAGAGATGGAAAATGATGTGATTGGATGAGTACATATATAAATGGAATGTGGAATAAGTAATGTGGATTAATGAGGGATAATGTGGAAAAATGAGAGTTAATATAGAAACTGTATTTGTAAACTGTTGTAAATGCTGTTTGTAAATGGCTGTTTTATGTCAAGAATGCTGGGGAAGCATTTTGACCGTCTTGTGATTAAGGTCGTGGAGACCTAACTGATAAAGTTGCAACTGCTGACGGAGAGTCAATGGAGGACGTCTCGCGTAGCAAAGTCGGGCGAGGTCTTGACCAGCCTCGGTTCGATTAAAATGGTGAGCTTCCGGTACGGTGGATGAGGGACCAAGGAAGCGGCCTATGAGTGAAGCGCTAGGTCACCTGCGAAGGATCCTAGAGGGTGCTGACCATACGGTGCTCGGGCTCTGGGTCGCCTAGGATACCCACGCGTGCGTCGAGGAAGATATTGGAACAAGGAGTAAGAGTTGTTTTCTGAAACCGGGCATGGATCTGGTTGATTGACCTTGCTGGTCTTCAATGGATGAGTCCATGGCTCTTTTTATGGATCTGTTGGTTGATCTTGCTGATCTTCAACGAGAGTCCATCTTGATTTTTATAAGTGATTATATTGCCGAGTATTATGGGCTAGGAACTATTGAAAAGGCCCCTGAGTGGACAGGTGGTGAGCGTTCTAGTTGCCAATGATGCCATAGATACTCTGATGAAGGAATGACGGGAAATTATGAATCAACCGGATAAATTGGAAGATTGTGATCAGTGGTACTATGGTTTCATTAAAGGATTGTTTTAAAGTTAGCTGATGCTAAGAAAAAGGCAATTTCATATTGGGTGTGTAAGTGGTGTGGCTAGTTTTATATTTGCATGAACTTCCGGCTAGGGGGCCTTGGAACTCTTTTCCTTGGTACCCGGGACAAAACCTAACCAAATTCCAAATTGGATCCCATCACTACAGTGGTTGGGCAGTTGGCTAACCCATGGGATCGGATGGGGTTAGGCTGGACTGATGGATCCGTAAATCGAGACTCAAATTTTGTTATTACAATAGATAAAGTAAATCCCGGATAGAATTTGTTCTATGGATAGGAATCAACGGCTGTGCCTCTTGATGGGGAAAAAAGCGTTGATCCCAATGATCCAAGTGCAAGTTCTTCCTTGATCCGATCGAGTATCTTTATTAGTGCAGTCGGATCAGCGTGATCAGTAATGATCTTGACTACGTTAGAGTAAAAAGTTATCTTGGTGGAATCGCCCGTGCTTTTCGGGTAAGGGAAGTTTTTCCGGGTTCAGTTTTGGAAAAACCGACGGATTAGTCTCTTGTCCGGATATCCTGGACGAGGCCCCGAGTGTGGGTCCCTGCCCCGCGCATGAAGTGCTACTTCCGCTGCTAGTACCCCGAATCCGTCGCATGGTGGGGACAGGGATCTTACATCATAGGGGTTGTAAATTGGGTTGCATCTAATATACTCCATCAAGTTCTCAGCATTGTTCCAACCACTCAGCCGCTCCAACAAGGTCCTTGTCAACAAGTACCATGGATCTTGCCTCTCATCATTGGGATCAAAGTCATCGGGGCATATGCAAGAATCCCAATCATTCCTCAAGGACTTGTACCGGCTGTCATCAATGAGCAAGGTGTTGTTGTAGTTGTATTCTGGTGTTGTTGCATTTTCCTCATCTAGAGAGAACTATTTTACTGCATCATTGATGACAGTCCAAACTGAACCAATGGTTGTCACTGTTGTTGGCCTTATATCCTCTATGTGTACATCATTTAACACATTGCCAGGATGTATATGAGGCTTTTCCTCGATGATTCATGTTGGCTTCCATGTGTGGCATAAATTTCAAGCCACTAGCACATGCGACCATCAACCCATCCATGTCTACAGCGCTTAATATGCCATCCTCTTGCACTAGAGACTCTTGCACCCATTTCTCATTCTCTGGCATCAACATGCTTATGTATCTAATTTTCTTGGCATCATCATGATCTTTCTCAACATCAACACATCAACATGCTTGGCAACACCATGCCTTTCTCAACATCAGCATCACCATGCTCGACATCACCATGCTCTCTCTTAGCATCAGCGTGATCTTTCTCGACATCATCATGCTCTTTCTTGGCATCGGCATGCCTATGTATCTCATTTTATTGGACTACAGCATTTTGGCCAACAACCTCTTCTCCATTATGACACTGAAGTACAACTGGGGCCTCTTGCATAGAAACAAGTCCTCATTTGGACTCACAGCCAAATAGAGTAACTGCATTCAACAAAACCTAAAATGCTATTCATTGTAATTATAAAAAGGGAAAGAATACAGAGAGAAAAATTCCTCGTGTCGAGTGAGAAAATTTCACGTGTGCATGCTTGAAATGGGCATTTGAATAAGAATTTAAATACAAAAAAGGAAAGGCCTCTCTAATTACATCATATGGCAAATATGCCAACTCACACACATATAATTTCTTGATGGCTACAGAGCGTTGGTTTACTTGCCTTTCTTTTTCTTCTTTTGTGTGATCGGCTGACTAGGTTTATGAGGACAAGTCTTACTTTTGGGACAAGAGAGGACAAGGGAGCATTGCAATATCCAAAGCAACATCTTCTTTCCACTTAGTATCAAACCAAGTCCTTTGTCTTCTAAGTGTGCCCACTTTGCCCTTGGTCTTCTCTTCAAGGAGGTCCTTCTTTGTTACTTTCCAAAGTCTTCACATCAGCAAATTCAAGAGAGGCCTTTGATGAATTCTTCTTATCCTTTGCCTTTACAGATGATCCTACACCTTCTTTTGCACCACCCTCTTCATCACCTGCCACATTTTACTCCAGGTTAGTCCGTGAACATGCATTGAGGGAAATATACCACATAAGTCAAATGTGCATTAAGTGCAAAATATATACTTTTACCTTTGTTTAAAGTAATCGTTTACTGTGCAAAACTCACTGGTTACCTTCTAGGCATCCACTTGCATCATATCATCATACTTGAACACTACATTGGGGAATTGTTCTCTGCAATCAAAAAGAGGCACAAGATCAACATGTTTCCCACTACTGCATATGCCAAGACTATTGATCTGAGTCATACCAAAAGTGTCATGGGTGCTCATAGTGCTGATGTTTTCACCTTCCTTGCCACCACCATGAGCATACATCTTCGCACAACGAAGGCAATATCTATGGCACAAAAAGGAATCAACCACACATACACAATAGCATAGCATCCTTAAAATATCTTGATGTTTACCTATGCTCCTCGATATCTTGGGCATGGATGCTTTAATACCAAACATCGTCATGGTTTCTATGGGGATGGATTCCCCACAACCATGCATTATACACTCAACAAACCAAGAGCACAATAACACAAAGCACAGGTAGTGGTAGACATGACCACAAGGTAGAGAGAAGCATGGCAAGGCTCCTCCATGGAAAGGGAACCCATAACCACTATAGGTTTCACAGCCACCTATTGTTACCATGTCTCTTGTACCAATTGAACAAATTGAAGGAAGTGCATGAGCACCACAAAGGTGCCCATGTTCTATCGTGTTCTTTAAAAGAAAACAAAAACTTGAAAAGTCTACCTCTTCTTCGTACTTCAGCTTTTTGTCAGACAAGTTTGATTGTAATAATAAATAGTCATTTAAGTATAGGACTCATGATACTCTATAGGCAGTTTGTGGACCCATGCACAAGAACAACCACACGATATTGTTGTGCTTTAAGAGCACATATTGTGCTTAACATCATAGTATACAAGCAAGATGCACAATAGGAAACACAAGTTTCATATGAGTGCTTTATACCATACTCTTGCCTTTTGTCCACTTGTGATTTTAAAAGGATTTTAAAGCAAGCATATAAACTACTTTATATCATAATGCAGATTCTTTATATCATAATGCAGATGCTTCATGCACTCTCATCTTGTGCTCTAAATCATACATATTGTGATATTAGGCACAATAGAGCTCAAAGCACATGCGATCAAGCATAACATAATACATTAACAGCATCGGGAGTATAATACATATGTGTTTACAGAGTCTATTGGTCCTTTACAACATTGTTCTATTGTGCTATAAAGCACCAATAGAAAGCATAAAACATTTCAAATGCATGCTATAAACTAACATACATTTCAAATGCATGCTATAAACTAACATCATTCTACCTATCAAGTAGAGCAAACACATAAAATGCTTTATATCATAGTGCAAATGCTTCATGCACTCTCCTTTGCATATAGATGGTAATATCAAGCATAAAAGGGCTCGAAGCACATGCTATCAAGCACAACATAATACATTAATAGCACAGGGAGTACAATATATATGTGTTTACAGAGTCTATTGGTGATTTAGAACATTGTATTATGTTGTAAAGCACTAATAGAAAGCATAATTTTTTTTTAAAACACGCTATAAACTAACATTCATCATTCTGCTTTCAAGCAAAAAAAAAACACATAGAATGCTTTATATCATAGTGCAAATGCTTCATGCACTCTCCTCTTGTGCTCTAAAGCATATAGATTGTAATATGAAGCACAAAAGGGCTAGAAACACATGCTATCAAGCACAAAAGGTCTAGAAGCACATGCTGTCAACAAGCACAAAAGGGCTAGAAGCACATGCTATCAAGCACAAAAGGGCTAGAAGCACATGCTGTCAACAAGCACAACATAATACATTAACAACACAGGGAGTACAATACATATGTGTTTACAAAATCTATTGTTGCTTTACAACACTATATTGTATTATGAATCACAACTTCAAGAGAAGCACATGCTGTAAAACAAATTTTGCTATGTTGTGACCTATAAAAAAGCTCAAGGCGTGCTGTTAGTCATATATTTGTGATGCAATATGTTAATGCTTCAAGGAGAGAACTTTGTGCTCTAAAACATAGTAACAAAATTATAACCTTTAGGAATTCTTTGAATCACATCATGCATAAGAGCCATGCAACCTACTGTTATGCATAAGATATGAAAAGCATATGCAAGGCATTACAGAACATCATGCATGAGTGACAATATGCATTATAACACAATGTTTGGTGCCATGTATATCATACCTTTGCATCATCAACCTTCTTCTAAAGCTTGACTATGTCAACACGAGTGAACACTTTGCTCAACTTTGTCAACGGCGAGACGGGCGACCGTTGGTGGTGCTGTACCCCTTTCTCTTTCAATTCGTGGAGGAGTTCTTGTATCTGATCAGATATCTCATCTCTTAGACCAAACATCTCATGTGCTCTCTCTAAGACTCCTTTGCCATGATAAAATTCTTACATTATGCATTTGACACATCATCCATCCTAGCAGCTTGCCTTTTGTTGGCCAATACTATCATCTCTTCAAGCATCCTTGCAACCGGCATCATCATAGCAATAATTTAATTTGTCAATTGAAACTCAATTAGGACTAACCCAATCCCATGTCATCATGGGACCACCACCACCATGTAGTTTCCTTTCTTTGTTTTCCCACATCTCCATCTTGTTATCCAAGTCCTTATGCTTCTCTACCTAGTCCATGGTCTCCTCTACAAACAAAATGTGACCAATCCATCTTCATTGGAATTGTCCTAGACTTCTCTAATGCAAATTCTTTTTGCAAAAAAGGACCCAAACATCTTATTCTTAGGAGCTTCCTGATAAACATCTTGCGAAGGCAGCAACTCCTCCAAGAACTCGAGCCTCACATCTTTCTACTTCACCCTCTGGCCATGTTGGGGCTTATGAGCCCTAAAGACATGAGCCCAGTCTGCTTCAAAAATGTCATTTTTTACCCCTCAAGATAGGGGTTCTCTCCCTCCATGCTCAAGCTATGTTCAACACCGCAAACCTACAAAAGCGACCTCGGAGTGGTGGCTCATAGCGTGCCTTGTCCTTACCCTTATGAGGTGGTGTCTTCGGCATGACACTTGGCTGCTTGTTAGCTGGGAAGGGGATGAAGTAGATACAAGCTTGTTCCTAGGGAAGGGGATAAAGAAGATGGAGGTTGCACACCTAGGTAGAGTGGAGACAAGCCTGTACAGTTGGAAAAGTATGGTGGAGGATAGGCAAGGAGACGAGCAAAATGCAAAGCTATTGCACAAGGGTCCAAACTAAGCAAAGCAAAATCCATGCATTCGACTAGTACTAAACCTTCAATTAAAACCCACCACTACGACTCATACTACCCACCACTCCCGCTCATAATTTGAAACGTGAATAATAGCGTGCCTTGTCCTTACCCTTATGAGGTGGTGTCTTCGGCATGACACTTGGCTGCTTGTTAGCTGGGAAGGGGATGAAGTAGATACAAGCTTGTTCCTAGGGAAGGGGATAAAGAAGATGGAGGTTGCACACCTAGGTAGAGTGGAGACAAGCCTGTATAGTTGGAAAAGTATGGTGGAGGATAGGCAAGGAGACGAGCAAAATGCAAAGCTATTGCACAAGGGTCCAAACTAAGCAAAGCAAAATCCATGCATTCGACTAGTACTAAACCTTCAATTAAAACCCACCACTACGACTCATACTACCCACCACTCCCGCTCATAATTTGAAACGTGAATAATTTTAAATGTAATTTTTATGTAAATATTATAAATTTACTTTATACTTATAACTTCCATATCTTTGAATAGGAGCTTATTCTTTCATGCGTAAAACCACAAAAAAGAATGACACCAATTCTTGCTTTCACCCACTAGCTACTTATCTCATCAAAGACAATATCTCTACTTGTATCTCATGAGTGGTAGGGTTATAGCATCTATAATCTTTCTACTCCAAAGCGTGACCAAAGATGCATTTCTTTGCTTTTGGATCCAACTTGGTTCTCACTTCATTAGGAACATGCACATATATAATACATCCAAACACTTTTAAGTGAGACACTTAGAGGTGCCAAAATGTACATATGAAATATCTCTCAATTTTGACACATCTCCTATCGAGGAACTGAGTGTATGTGGTGCTATATCATAAACAACTACTCACTTTTTTCATCACCCTGTTTACTTGATTATACATAGCTATCTTGCTGTAACCTTCCACTATTTTCTTATATCTTCTTATCTTCTCTATAACCATATAATTAAAAAGATAAGGGTACATACTATAAGGAAAAGTACTCCGCTAACAATAACATACAATGGTCGGTCTCTATAGTGTAGGATACCATTATTATGTATCTTTTATTGATGACCACATTAGGAAAATGTGGTCATCATCAATGAGAAGATACCATTTATATATATCTTTCATTGATGACCATGCTAGAAAAGTGTGGGTGTATTTCATAAAAGAGAAAAGTGAAGTGTGTAGGTTACACAAATCCTTGTGAAGAGAAGAAGAAGACTACTCACTTTACACCCAGATTTTATTTGTAGGTTACACAAATCCTTGTGAAGAGAAGAAGAAGAAGACTACTCTCTCTCTCTCTCTCTCTCTCTCTCTCTCTCTCTCTCTCTCTACCTTGGAGCAAAGGATTTTGATGAAGAAAGTGTACGAGGAGCATAACGCAAGCATGATTACATGCTAAAGTTTTAATGCACATGAGCATGAGTACATGCTTGGAATTGTAAGCCATCAAACACTCTACTCTCTTTACATTGTTAGATCCTCAATCAAATTGGACAAGCTCAATTCAAACAAGTACTAGAATCTAGCATGTTGAGAGGGTACCCTTGGCATTGGTGGAGAGGCCAAGGGGGGAGCATGGCTTGAACTCTCCTTGTCATGAGTGCTTTTGGAAAAGCAGCAAAGAGGGGGATTAGGTATATGGTGTTCAAGACATGGCCTTAACTCTTATAATTCTATCCACATTAGCTTCTTCATGGTGTTCAATGGCTCTCATTTTGGTAGTCATAGACTCAAACTTTGAATTCAAGGTTTAGTTAATGATATCCAATCTATGGCTTAAAATTAAGTTTATTCACAAGAAATTCCGATAGAGTATCATTTAAAAAGGCTTGCAAACTTTGAGAGGTGTGCTTATGGTGTTGAGATATCGAGCTCGTCTAGTGAGGCGGTGGACACTGATGACCCGCCTGGGAGATAGGCCCCACACTTACACCACTGGCATGGTTGGTGAGATCTTGGGTGATATGCAGCCAGTGGGATGACAGGCTGTGTGACAGCCATTCTAGAGACTGGCATAGTTATAGCGCCAGCTCATTTAGTCGGGTTCACACTATAGAGAACCCGTGTATGTATTGGTTGAGTACCTTTCATATTATTGTGTACTCTTATCTTGTATATGGTGTGTTGAGTGTTGAGTAGAGAAGAAGAAGATTTCAGCCTCTCACCTTGTGTGTTCTCTATTAGGGTTTTGTGAGTGTGTGTGTGTGTGTGCTTGCAAGAGCTCAAGCTCTCTTCCCCCCTGCATCTTTTCATGGTATCAGAGCCTGGTTCGTGCTAAGGGCTGAGCTGCAAGCAAGAGAACCACAGGAAGCGATACGAGGGTAAGAGCTTCAAGTACTCTTCCCTATTTGTGTTGGTGACTACACCCTTGTCGGGAGCTCTACGGGAGGCACCGGCAACGATCTTTGATTGAGGAGCTTTCTTCGCGGGAGTAAAGCTATAGGGCAACTATATTGTCCTATAGGGCAAGTATATTATCCTATCGGACATTATTTTTTGGGCCGAAAACGCGTTTCGGGCGCGTTTGGACCTCTGTTTTTCAGAAAGCAGGCGATTTCGAGCACTGCGGCGGGTAAGTCATCGATTCTCTGCAGAACTCTGTTTTAAGAACTGCAGGAAGACAGATTGACTGTGCAGACACTGTGGGTGCTGCAAAGAGGTCTACAGTTGCCATTGGGTGTATGTATGCACATTGAAGTCACTGGTTGTGACATTTGAGAGTACTACAGTACCACTGGTTGTGACATTTGAGAGTACTACAGTACTGCTGTGCAGAAAATACAGCAGTTTGTGCAGAAAAACCAGAGTGCAGTTTCTCGTAAAATTGTGTGTTTGGCAAGATGTCAAATGATGGGATAACCCAGATTGTGGCTGAGAAGCTTGATAAGAATAACTTCCATGCTTGGAGGTTCAGGTTGACGAATTTCCTGATGGGAAAAGGCTATTGGGACTACATAGAAGGTGAGCATGAAGAGGCATCGGAGATACCGGATATAAATCCGACTGCTGCAGATGTAAAAGAGTTTAAAGACTGGAACCAAGGAGCCAGGAAGGTTATGTATTGGCTATTCATTAGTATACAGGACACCATGATTGGGCACATTCAGGATGCCAAGTCCCCCAAGGAGGCATGGGACACCTTGGTAAAGCTCTATGAAACAAATACCAAGGCACGTAAGATACAGTTGAAGAATGAACTTCATACTGTGGAGAAAAAGAGCACGTCTGTGAATGACTATGCGCTGAAGATAAAGATCTATTGGTGTGTCAGTAGATGATGATGACAAGGTGGAAGTCTGTCTACGTGGTCTCGGGCCACAATACAAGGTGTTCAAGACGTCTATTCAGACTCGGGAAAACATTCCCAACTTTTTAGATTTGGTGTCGATGCTGATTATCGAAGAGAAGAGCTTAGGTGAAGACCAACAGTCTTCACAAAGCAAAAACAGTTCAGAGCAACAGGCCTTCTACACGAGTTCAGGAAGAGGACGAGGTAGAGGAGGCCGTGGACGCGGTCAAGGAGGTGGCCGAACAAGTAATCAGAATTATGGCTAGCAGACAGTAGCAGCAATAACAACAGTCCCAGAATCAACAACAACAACACGCAGGTGGAAGAGGCAAATTCAGAGGCAGGGGGAGTCAAAGAGGTCGTGGAAATTGGCAAAGGCAATATAATGATACATGTGAATGCTATTATTGTGGTAAGCCTGCACATGTGCAGGTAAAATGTTATAAGAAGCAGGCTGACATGCAAAATGGGAAAGTGCAGCAAAACAACTATGCATCCTCACGCAGAAATAATGAGGATAATGAAAGGTTGTTTGTTATGCAGCATGTCGTGAATGCCATGTCTGAAAATGTTGATGCAACACAAAAAGATAATGTATGGTATGTGGATTCAAGTGCTTCGAACCACATGACGAGTCATGGGGAGTGGTTCAAGAAGATGAAAAACCCGGAAAGACAAGGTTTTGTGGAAATAGGGGATGACACTGCTCATCCAATTGCCCATGTTGGAGATGTGCCATTGTCTATGCAGGATGGCAAACTGAAGTACCTTGCAGATGTACTTCACGTTCCGAACATAACAAAGAATCTGGTTTTAGTTGGCCAGATGATTGAGCAGGGTTTGCAGGTTCGGTTTAACCCTGATGGTTGTTATGTTGAAGATTTTAAAGACAAGTGCAGGTTGGTTGCAAAAGGCAACAGAGTGGGCAGAATGTTTACATAGAATGTAGACATGCTTGAAATGAGTGCTGCGATGTTTGCAAATGGTTCAGGAATTGTTGCAGACACAGACATTTGGCATAAAAGGATTGGACATGTGAATGTGCAGAGATTGAAGTCTATGCAGACTAAAGGAATTGTGACAGGGCTGCCAAAATTTAAAGTGGAAGGTATGCAGAAAATATGTGAAGCATGCCAATTTGGGAAGCAAACAAAGCATGTGTTTCCACGTAACAGATATGTGAGCAGAAATGCACTAGATGTTATGCATTCAGATGTATGGGGTCCTACGAAGACCATATCTATGGGAGGCTGCAGGTATTATGTGACTTTCATTGATGACCACATAAGGAAAGTGTGGGTATATTTCATGAAGGAGAAGAGTGAGGTGTTCACTCACTTTCAGAATTTCAGAGTTTTGGTTGAAAAGCAAACAGGGAAATATGTAAAGTGCCTAAGGTCAGATGGAGGAGGAGAGTACTCCAATGAGTTCTCTGAATTTTTGAAGAAGAATGGTATTCGGAGACAGTTTACATGCAGATACACTCCGTAGTAAAATGGAGTTGCGAGCGAAAAAACAGGCACATTGCTGAGATTGCGCAAGCATTAATGGAAGAGAAAAATATGCCGCATAGCTATTGGGCTGAGGCTGTTTCTACAGCAGTATACATCATGAACAGGACTCCAACTCTGCAGCCATACATGATGTAACTCCAGAGGAGAGGTTTATTGGCAAAAAACCAGATTTGTCTCATCTGAAAGTCTTTGGATGCATTGCATACGTGCATGTGCCAGATGAGCTGAGAACTAAGCTGGATCCAAAAGCTGAAAAATGTGTGTTTATTTGATATTCCCTTGAGCAAAAGGGATACAGGTGTTATAACCCTGCTACACGTGAGTTGAGGGTAAGCAAGGATGTTGTCTTTGATGAGATGAGCAGCTGGTATGCTGCTGAAAAAGAAGCTGTTGGGGGCTGATGTGAGTGGAAGTGTGGTTGCACAGAATGCAGGTCAGCAATCACAGTCTTTGAGTGGACCAGGAGAGTCCTCATCTAGTGGGTCTATTGATAGACCATGGAGTGGAAGGCTGCGTCATAATACCAGTCCTGCAAATGTGATTAGTACATCACGCAAAGGAAAAGAGAAAGTGGTTGAGCCCCTTGGTATGCCTGACATTTCTGCAAGGCATTCTCATGTTGATGGAGAGTCTAGTGGCCAAGATATGAGCCTTGATGAGAGGAGCTTGGGATCCCAGCTATGAGAACACCTGGTGTAAAGAAGGCTATGGAAGCCATGAATGAAAAGCTGCGAAGATCAGGGAGAGTGAAGAACCCTGTGTAGAGATTTACATATGATGATTATGTGGCACATCACTATGCATATATGGCAAAGGTTGTGCAGGTTGTAGACCCCACATGCATTGATGAGGCTGTTGGAAATGTGTGTTGGGAGAACGCTATGGATGAGGAGATGGATGCACTATATGGAAATGAGACTTGGGTTTCAATGCAATTGCCTGAAGGCAAGAAAGCCATTGGATGCAAGTGGGTGTACAAAGTAAAACATAACAGTGATGGAAGCATAAACACGTACAAGGCTAGATTGGTAGCCAAAGGGTATGCGCAGACATATGGCATTGATTATGAGGAAACTTTCAGCCCAGTTGCCAAGATGGCAACGGTGAGAGTTGTGATAGCAGTGGCTGCGTCAAAGCAATGGTCTTTAAATCAGATGGATGTAAAGAATGCATTCTTGCATGGGGATTTGCAAGAAGAGGTGTATATGTTGCAGCCACCTGGTTATGAGGATGAGAGTCACCCCGAGCATGTTTGCAGGTTGAAGAAAGCCTTGTATGGCTTAAAGCAAGCACCAAGAGCATGGTCTGACAAGATTTCTGAATATCTTGTCACTATTGGCTTTCATGTAGCCAATGCAGATTTCTCGCTGTATGTGAGACATGGTGATAGAGGGGTTGTGCTTGTTGTCATCTATGTAGATGACTTGATCATTACGGGGGACCATGATGCAAAGATCTTTCATGTAAAGATCTTGCTAAGACAGAAGTTTGAGATGAAGGATCTGGGGGAGCTCAGATATTTCTTGGGCATTGAGGTGATTAGTTAGGTCACCACATGGTATTGGATTACGGCAGAGACAGTATGGCTTGGACATGTTGTCCAAGTATGGTATGACAGGCTGTAAGCCTATTTCTGTGCCATTGGATCAGAATGGCAAGTTGAGTGCAAATTCAGGAGAGATCTTGGAGGATCCTACTATGTACAGGCGCATAGTAGGAAGTTTGATCTACACGATGATCACCAGACCAGATTTGAGCTATGCTGTTGGGTTGGTGAGTCAGTTTATGCAGGTTCCACGGAAACCGCATTTGGATGCAGTGAGACGCATATTGAGGTATGTGAAGTCTACTTTGCATTGTGGACTATTCTATGAGACTGGGACAGAGATATGTGTACATGGGTACACAGATGCTGATTGGGCTGGTAGTATCTCAGACAAAAGATCTACCATGGGCTTCATGTTTTCTTTGGGGAGTGCTGCTGTGACTTGGAGCAGCAAAAAGCAGCCTACAGTTGCTCTATCGAGTACAGAGGCCGAGTACAGAGGAGCTACTATGGCAGCATCATGTGAGGTAGCTTGGTTGAGGAAGCTACTTGCAGATTTGGGTCTATCAGTGGATAGACAAGTTGTCATTTTCTGTGACAACATTAGCAGTATACAGTTGGCCAGGAACCCAGTATTTCATGCTCGTACGAAGCATATAGAGGTCCACTACCACTTCATCAGAGAGAAGGTCTTGGCAGGAGACCTTGACCTTGTTTATGTCAGCACACAGAGGATCAGGTAGCTGACATCTTCACCAAAGCATTGGGTACAGAGAAGCTCCTCAGATTCAGGGCTTCGCTTGGTGTACATGAGATGGAGTTGAGCTCGAGGGGGAGTGTTAAGATATCGAGCTCATCTAGTGAGGCGGTGGACACTGATGACCCGGGGATAGGCCCCACACTTACACCACTGGCATGGTTGGTGAGATCTTGGGTGATATGCGGCCAGTGGGATGACAGGCTGTGTGACAGCCATTCTAGAGACTGGCATAGTTATAGCGCCAGCTCATTTAGTCGGGTTCACACTATAGAGAACCTGTGTATGTATTGGTTGAGTACCTTTCATATTATTGTGTACTCTTATCTTGTATATGGTGTGTTGAGTGTTGAGTAGAGAAGAAGAAGATTTCAGCCTCTCACCTTGTGTGTTCTCTACTAGGGTTTTGTGAGTGTGTGTGTGTGTGCTTGCAAGAGCTCAAGCTCTCTTCCTCCCTGCATCTTTTCATATGGGCACTTCCCACATTAGCATATGCTTCAACTCCTTTTGAAGTTTGACCCATGAATTAAGAGATATTTTTATGAGTGCTTCCCCCAACCATTTTCTCTTCAAGCTCTTCCATTGTGTCCATAGTGTCTTGTTCCATCAACTCCTCCCCTTCCATATCCTCCATTGCCAATGATAGCTTTCTAGGTCTACCTCTCGGCTTATCGGCCATAGTAGGACTGTTTTGGCAAAATTAGCAATAAGATGATGTAGGATTGTCGGATTTGGGTGTTCTAAGGCTCTATAGAAAGGTATTAGGATAAGGAGTAAGCTTATGATGCCACTTTTGGTTCAGTCAACCCTCGAGTAAGCTTATCATACCACTTTTGGTTCAGTCAACCCTCTATATGCCTTTGTTTTGACTTTTTCTCACAAGTTAAATAGTGATAGTTTGGTCCACCACTTGTGCTCCCATGCTCTAAATGAGTTGAAACTTGGTGGTTAAGGTATCTGGCAAGTGGGAAACACAATGGTGAAGCCAAATTTATGATCCGAGCCTTGGTTCAAATTCTGTCCAAGTAGGGTATACATTAGAGAAATGGGTGTAACTCCTTAACCTGGAAACCAAACGGGGTGGTTGAGGGCTCTATGGGAAGCCCTAATGATATGTAATCACCCCTAATATGTAATCACCCCTAATATTTAATTTAGGTTCAATCCAAAACCCCTTGGACTAAATCACACTTTTTTAAAAATTACAAATTATGTCAAATTGTCAACCCGCAAGCAACCAACTTGCAAATCAATGCATGTTTGCACCCTGGCATATCCAACGCATCAATATGCATCCAATCAAGGCTTTTTTAGACTAAATTTTGGTAAAATTTTAGCATGACCTTGGAGAATTTATGAGCCAATCTCAATCTTTATATCAATACCAATGTGCCTAATAATGGCAACTATGCATCCTTGCAAAATCCCATTGATTGTCAATTGTATTTCAAACCACTTGTATGCACACCATTTTCCATTTAATTCGATCTAGAAATTGGATGGAGAGCTTTTGCTTGCCGATCTCTCGACCAAGCCTTCTCACCCCCTTACCAAAGTTTGAAATCTGGGATTCATGAGGGCAAGCAACCTATGCAGAAAGTTCATTATAGTGGTCACAAGGGAGGTAAACAAGCTATGCAAGAGGCTTCTATGAAGGCTCCTTCATTTGGATTTATGATGGATGCTAGGAAACCTCTCATAAAGGATTTGAGGCCTTCTTCATTTTAGCCCGGTACTTCTCAAGTGAATAGCAAACCACCACAAGATTCATTCAAGCCTATGGATTTATGCTATGGAGATGCCAAGAGGATAACATCTTATTCAAAAGCAAATCAGTTCATCATGGTAGATGAGGAGATGCTTTGGGATAAGGATGGGGCAGATCATGATCGGGAGCACATGTCTTTTGCATAAAGACAAGTGGAAGCTCATGAAAGTTGGATGGAATTGCCTTCTTTTATTAAGAAGGAGTACAAAGATTTTGCTCAATTTGCCAATTCTTATATGAAATCACAAAAGGGCAAGCCATATCATGAGAATCATACTTCCAATGCTTCCAAAGATATCAAGGACAAGGTGCCCCTCTCCAAGTTCAAGGGTGATGGTTCTGCTTTGCATGAGTTGGAGGAGTGGATGACCAAGCTAGACACTTATTTCTAGATCTACCCTGAGTGAGCAAGATAAAGTGTAATTTACCTCTTTACATTTGGAAGATTATGCTCACCAATGGTGGATACATATGGTTAGGCATGGGAATGTACCACACTCATGGGATGATTTGAAAAGAGAGATGAACTTGATTTTTATCTCACCTTTGGTCCTTGATAAATACCATGAGCAATGGTATGAGCTTTATCAAAGGGCATGGTAGTAAGGGACTACATTAAAAGCTTTATGAAGTTATCCATGTATGTGGAAGGGTTTAATGAGAAAATGAAGATGAAGAAGTTTATTCATGGGTTGGATTCCTTCATCAAAGCGGATGTGTTGGCTCAAAGACCACCTACCCTTAAAGAGGCTATGAGGTTGGCGGAGCTTTATGAGATCAAATACAGAAAATCACAGCCCAATTTACTCATGAATGACTCATGTAAGCCACCCATTATTTCTTCTAATAAGGGTACAAACTCTCTTCCTATATACCACCCTCTTCCATTCCTAGATTGGCTACCATGTATGGGGGTGGACAGCCCAAGAGTGAAGCTTGTTTTGATGCAAAGAAAGGGAATACTTCCAACAAGAAGTCTCCCCAAACCTTCAACAAGTCTCAAAGGGTGGATGACCCAAAGATTGATGAGTTAAGAAGCAAAGACTTATGCTTCAAGTGCAAAGAGACATGGTCACCCAAGCATGTA
Organism: Cibotium barometz; assembly: GCF_041138505.1. Taxonomy (NCBI): domain Eukaryota; kingdom Viridiplantae; phylum Streptophyta; class Polypodiopsida; order Cyatheales; family Cibotiaceae; genus Cibotium; species Cibotium barometz. The sequence goes on from NC_141085.1 coordinate 2,557,481, forward strand.
TGCAAAGCTAAGAAGGTTGTAGCCACCATGATTCTCATGGATGGAGGAGAGGATGCCAAGGAGTCTTATGAAGTTGAAGAGTTTAAGGATTGCCATGAAGGAACACAAGTTCAAGAGTAACATGAGGATCACTGTTCCATAAAAGAGGGTGATGTATTTTCATTTGAACCCGGTGTTTGGAATAACGGTCACATTGTGGATGACACGGCATTTCAAAAGGATACATTTCCATTTGACCTCGATGGTGGGATTCATCTACTATGAGAGAGATGTTCAAACTTTAGTGGATTTACCTATGGATAAGGATGCATGGAAACCACTTTTTATGTGCAACAACAAGTTTTATAGGATGTTTGGCATTTGATATGCACTATATGGGCTTTTATGAATCCTACAATGGAAGATGTGCATTCTGAAATTTTCTGGACAGATTTGGCAGCAGAGGCACTTTTGGGAGTCTTTTGGTGATCTCAATGAGCTCTAATAGTTACTATGATGGTAGTTTATGATATGTAGATGCTTTGGCATCATGCACATGTCATTTGGGCCTCATTTTGAAGTGTTTTCATGATAGATTTGCAAGTGGTTTTGACATCAACATGGGCTGCCATAACAGTCCACTATACTTCAAGAGCACTTCTTTCATGATTGGAGGGTCTACTTCTACATTTCTCATGCTATGGATTCATGGGTTCATACTACATCTAAGTGGCTACGTTTAGAGACCCTACCATTGTCTTGTACATATGATGAAACCTTCCTTTTCCATTGATGTATATGGGAGATATGGCAATTGTACACATGATAGATTTTGAGGACAAAATCTTTGGAGAAGGGATGCTTTGTAATGGAGTAACAACTTTAATAGTCAGCTTAGGTTTATGGTCATAGCGCTCAAGTATAAAAGGGGCGGCTCATGGACCCTCATTTATAACTTTTAGAACCTTTTTGATCATATGATTTTTGAACATACATTGGAGCCTTGAGCTACCATACATTGGCCTATGGAAGGTTATTTCCATCATTTGGTGAAAGACTAAATCACTTAGGCATTATGTGTATTTCTTGCTAATTGCATGCTAATTTACATAATGATTTGTCCCAAGTCTTAGCTTGTGTTTACTTCATTTGATTTGGAGACTTTAATTTTTTGACCTTTTGTGAGCTAATTTTAAACATGTTACAATTAGACTTAGATGAAGAATAAAAATACCTTTTAGATTAGTAATTATAAGCTAACTAGCTAACAACTCATTTTAAGCTAATTTAATTACAATATAGGGATCCATGTCAAGTTTTACAAGTCAATTTTGGAGGTTCCAAATTGTCGCTTAGTGATTTCTAGATATTGTGAAAATCTCTCAAAGCTAGGTAGGCAATTCTTTTCTAGTCTCATTGTGTTTAGGAGGTATGGGCAACAAAACACATTATAAAGGGTGTCCTCATTTTGTGATATTTTTATCCTAAACAATAATCGTACATACAAAAAGTGTGTTGATAGCCGTCACTTCAAAATAAGATAAAAATATACAATTAACTTCATTAAATACTTATCAAAATACATTTAAACCAAATTCAAAAGCTAAGCCTTAACAAACGTGAACAATTGCGATTATACAAACGTTTTCCTTTGAAAAGAGGACATGACCTTTTGTCCTTTCCTCCTTTTTTGATGATGATTATACTTCTAAAAAAAATGATGGTTTCCTTTTAACCACCTTGTATATATACTTTCTTAAAACCAATCTCCTTCCATCCTCTTACCTCTTTCCTTTGTAATAATGGGGCCTAATATGTTGACCATTTTTACTTCTCAAAAAATGATGGTTTCCTTCTAACCACCTTATATATATACTCTCTTAAAACCAATCTCCTTCCATCCTCTTACCTCTTTTCTTCTCAAAAAATGATGGTTTCCTTTTAACCACCTTATATTCATACTTTCTTAAAACCAATCTCCTTCCATCCTCACCTCTTTCCTTTGTAATAATGGGGCCTAGTATGTTGACCATTATTACCATTTTAGTGAAGAAGACTATGCATTACCTAAACAAAAATGGCATTTTGTATAAGCCCCCCTCATCATGTTTGTGGTGACATTGAACCAACCCTAAAAATATTACCTTGCACACATTACACCTAAATGAAAATGACATTTTGTATAAGTCCCCCTCATCATGTTTGTGGTGACATTGAATCTACCCTAATAGAAAGATAACCTTTCTCACACATTGCACACATGTGATGACTTATGGAAAAAGATAATCAACTCTTTTCAACATATGAACGATGCAATAGATCACTTAAGGAACAAGACTACAAAGAAACCATATCTTAGTGTTAGTACTTATATTAATAGTAACTTATAGTGACATAAGAAAACTTATCTTATTGTTAGTACTTATATTAATAGTAACTTATAGTGACATAAGAAACCTTATCTTATTGTTAGTACTTATATTAATAGTGAATGTAGTTAACTTTTTTTTTTGGGGAATAATAATTTATTAATACCTACAAAAAAGTCACCAGGATTTTCAAAAGACTTTCAAACCTCCCTTAATCCCATTTCGTATTTAGCAGGTCACATACCATGTCCCACATTTCATCTTCGCATACAAAGAGAAAAAGAGAATCTTCCCAAGGAGAAGTGAAAACCCAACTGTATACAGGTAGTCAACAACACATTTGAGGTGAAGCCCTTGGGTGACTGCTCTTCAAAATCCTCTCCTTTGGTCCCATATCTTCACACTACTGGCCTTCTTCCCAGGGGGTTCTTAATCAGAGCCGTAAAAATCTCTTATGGGGGTCCAAACTTGGGGGACTTGGCTCTGACATAATCCTATGTATATACCTCCGCCAGCACTCAAGTAGCATCAGGATATCCCAGTATGCATTAACATCTCATCATCCATGATCTAAATCACCTAATCCTGCCACCTTTAACTTATTTTGGTGATCATTACATTGAAAGGATGGCCAAGTTTGTGAAAGAAACATATTGAGGAGCAATTAATTAATATATTACATCAAGGTTGAAAACCTTATTGTTATAACCTCTCTCTCTCTCTCTCTCTCTCTCTCTCTCTCACACACACACACACACACACACACACACACACACACACACACTACATAGCCCCAAAAGATACATTAAGGCCCTAAACCGTAATGGACATGCTTTGACAACGAAGCATGAGCTTTAAACAACAAGCAAACTTTGCCTCAACAATGTGTGGGTGGGCGCTCGACTTCCTTTTCTTGTAGTCGCTTCATGTTACACATTAGAACTTTAAATTGTGTTGTAGGGTGCCTAATGTTGCTTCGCGAGACCAACCGCGTTTGTGAGTGAACAACATTTGGAGGCACCTAATTAACCTAGCCCAAATTAACTTAGAATTAACATTTAGAGCCACCTAATTAACCTAACCAATTAACTTAAAATTCATTAATAAATTGCTCTAAGATTCTCTCACCCAAAAAAACTGCTCCCGAGTCCCAAAGTAGTCCCAAAGTGCAATGATGCTTGCTTACCTCTATTATTATTAAACGTAGTAAAAGATTGTGGGTTATTTAATGATGCTTAGAGGTAATGATGAGGTGATGAAGCATGGTTTAGCATCGTTTAAATGCCATTAGTCCAGCTAGTACGAGTTCTCTTTCTTTCTGGCTTCCAGCGTAGTAGGGTGCACAAAGGTTGTGGAAGAAGTCAGGAAGGCACGCACAGGAGAGAAAAAGGTCAAGGGGCGCCATAGCCATAGTCACTTCCATACTCACATTTGTTTCTCTCTGAGCAAACCAAAACAGGTAGACTGGTTTATCTTCAGAGATCAAGCACACCATTGATCAGAATCAAAAAGCTTTAAGCGCAGATACTTCGTCTTTCCCTTCCTCGTGAAAATAGGAATTTTAAAAGGGTTTTCTGCTCGCAGGATCCATGGCAGGCCAGCATGCAACCACTACCTCAGCACCGGCGAGCATTGTAAGTTCTACAGCAGGATCATGGTGGCTATATCCATGAGTTCCAGTGCTGTTTTTTTTTCTGAAACTTTCTCGCAGGTGGGAAATGCCTTTGTGATCCGGTACTACAACGTCCTTCATCAATCGCCTCATCTGGGGCATCGCTTCTACACAGACGAAAGCAAGCTTTCCAGAGCAGAAGCTTGGCCGGAGACCACTGTGGAGTCAGCCACAACACTCACGGTAAGCGTGTCACTCTGCTTTTATTTGTTTTCTAGGGTATTTTAAATGCAGAGTTTGAGGGTAATCGGTTAACGAGAGGTTTTGTTTTGCGCAAAGCTCAGCAGGTTTTGAATAAAATGTTTTTTTTCTTTAAATTCCAGGGTATCCATGACAAGATCATGTCACTGGACTATGGCTTAACTCGTGCCGAGATCATGTCTGTTGATTCTCAGGAGTCCTTGACAGGGAATGTGTTGGTCATGGTGACTGGCGCTCTGTACAATGCTGGTGGAGTGAAGCGCACTTTTGTACAGACCTTTGTTTTGGTTCCTCAGGAGAAAAGCTACTTTATTTTCAATGACATGTTCAGGTACCTTGATAGTGATGAGAAGTCCAGCCAGCAGCCAGTTTCCCATGTGGTTAATGGTGCCCCCGAGCCTCAGGATTCCCCTGTTAACACAGTTTCAGATCAAGGTAATCTACATGGAACTGCCTCACTGACATGTTTCCATACTTCAAATCCTTCTAACTTTCCTTTAGAATTTTCAGACAAAAACTTTAGAATTCAGGCTATCAAATTCTCTTTTCCCTTCTATACTCGAGGCTTAAGTTGTTCAAACAGCCTCTTTTGCATTCCTACTCCATCTTTTGAAGGTTACGGGTGGTTGTCAGGGGAGAGGGGGTGCATGTGTGCTTGAGTCTTATGACTTCTGCATAAATCTTGAGGAAGAGCACTTCATTGTGCTAAGTCAAAGGTAGAAGAAGTCCCATCAGTCCCGCATCCCCTCAGCAGATGTGCATATGGGCTCCTAAAGTGGCTTGTAAAGTTTCTTCAAACTGCTTGATGGTTCAGCCTATGTTTGGTCTACCTCGTCCTTGTGTTTAGCATTCCACAATCAACCGTCATCAGTAAGTTTTCTGCATTGTAAAGAAGTTCTCCAAAGTAATAAAGCAAATACTCTTGCTTGTGGGAGGGGACCTTTAGTGGGCTGTTGGGACCCAATCTGGTGTCAACTCTCCATCTCTACATCTCCATAAAGATTAAACAGCATTGCTTAAACTCACTAAAAGAAAAGGTATAAAGAAGGCCTTGCTGCGAGTTACTCGATCATACCGGTTGCATGGTACATGGTTGTTGTTGGGGGAAAGGGGATCTAGGGTTGTAAAACCGAACTTTTACAGTCTTACCCAGATCATCACCTTTTTGGATGCGGGTGCTATGGAACCTTCCTTTATTTGTTGTCTCGCCAACTGTATTCCTTCTTCTATCCTCTTGCTTCAGCTGTTCCTCAATTCACTAATGTGCAGGGGTCAGCGAACCAGCTGTTTTGCCGGACACCCATGCTTCGGAATATCCCTCTCCCAAAGCTCAGGAAGAGGTTACTGTGGAGGAGGATCACTATGAGCCTCCAGACCAGACAGAGGTTTCAGGCATCTTAGAAGAACCTCTCGCTGAAAATGCCAGTGCCGAAAAAATCATTGTTGATCAGGCAGAAATACCAGTGTCCAAGCCAAGTGAGCATCATGACGCAGTTGACGAACCGACTGTTGATGAGGCACCGAAGAAGTCCTATGCCTCAATTGTAAGTGCTTACCTTTCTGGTTTTGCACCCCATATTGTGGTAATGCATGGTTTACTTGATCTTGGTATGTATGGCAGCTGAGATTGCAAAAAGATGGTTCGAAGGCCCCAGTTTTGGGTACCCCCATGTCCACCACTTCCAAAGTTGCTGCAGTTCACATCGAGCGGTCAACCTCTTCTGCTGCTTCACAGGCTGTCCAATTTGCTGCCCAACCCCCCTCTGGAGGGATGTCATCACCAGATCACACAGATGAGAATAATGCAGCTGAAATCGAAGGTTTGTCTGCGTTGTTCCCTGGACGTTGCAATGCAGATTATCAGTCTAGGAACAGTATCACTGAGGTTATAACTCGGAATTGCAGGTGATGGTCGATCTGTATATGTCAAGAGCCTCCCTCTCAATGTCACAGTTGCCGAACTAGAAGAGGAATTTAGCAAGTTTGGACAACTGAAACCAGGGGGAGTGAACCTTCGAAACCAGAGGGTATGTCATCAGTGTGTGTACTGTCACTGCCTTTTTGGCTGCTCCATATCTGATGATTGCCGTTGTTACAGATAGGAGTATGCTATGCATTTGTTGAGTTTGAGGAAGCAAGCTCAGCACAATGTGCGGCAGAGGTAAGGCAAGCAACTTTAAAAAAAGAAAGAAAGGATGTGATCCATGGGTTAAGTGGTATGCTTAATGAAGAATTGGAGTGTTGTGTTATCAGGCTTCACCGATAAACATGAATGGCCGTCAAGTTTACATAGAAGAAAAGAGGATCTTTCCTTTTCGAGGTGCCTAGTCTCCAAGCTACTTGGATTTTTTGTGGCAAAGTCCTACCAAATGTGCAGGTTTTGTATAAGTCTCATTGAGTTTGTGCCATGCTCTTGTCAGGTGGAAGAGGTCGGTTCAACCAAGGTAGGGGATATCAGAATGATAACATCAGAGGACGAGGCTACTTCAATATTCGTGGGGTGGGAAGGGGTGGAGTGGATTCGGACAAGGACTTTGGCAGAGGGCGTGGTATCTTAGCAGGTCGGGGTGGCTATGGTGGTGGAAACTTTCATATGCCCAATGGATTTCGTCAATTGGATTCTCAAAATGGGAATGGTTTCCGGCCGATGAGGCGTGCTGGGAATCAGATGGGTCGGAATGGTCCCCTTGCTCGCAATGGGATTGCTGTAGCAGCGGCTTAGCAAGTTTGTCTGTGATGCACCAGAATTGCCTAAATTGCTCTCGTTGGGTGCTAAGGTAGGGGCCTAGGTTTATGCTATATACATTACCGAAAAAAGGTGTAGGTTGTAGCTGGGCGATGAGGCAAAATCAGACTGAATTGAAGTGCATGGCGAGAATTTTGCATAGCCAGACACCCCATTTTGGGGTCCTTTTTTCCAAAGTGCAATCTTATGTAATCAATCAACATGCACTCTCATGTAATCAATCAACATCACACTTGGGCCCTTCAGATTGTTTTTATTTGAGGGTTACTGCCCTCCAGATTAAATTGTGCTGGCCCTCCATACTAAAATGTTTGTGCCTGGGAGATGAATGGGTGAACCACTTTTGTTTTATCCCTGCCAGGGAGACCAGCATTGAGCAGTTAAGTGGGGCATGGTAAGTAGATACCAGGATTTAGTCCTTTGAGAATCAGGTACTGGGGTCAATCTCTGCTGGTCCCAAACCATATTTGTTTTAAAAGATGTGACAGCTTTTGACTAGATTTCTGAGTTAATGGAGATGCATTACACATAAGAAGGTTAACAAATGGCACACACTAGTGAAGAGAAGAAGGATAGAGTAAGACCCAATGCATTGCTAAAAGTGTTTGAAGGTCTTATAGCAAAGAATTGTAATGCAAAGCTGTGATAATATGTTATCTGCTTGACCATTAACTAGCACACCACAGAGGACTGCATATACAATGAAGAAACAGGTGATGAGGTAGTAGAAGCCAAAACAAGAAGTAACACTAGCTCAGTCTAAGCTTTCAAACCAAACCCAAGAGACAAAGTGCAATTACCAAACCAAGGAGGAAATTTCAAGAAAGGGCCACAACATCAAGAGGTCGGACACGCTTAATCCTACAACTAAACTTCAACCATAATGAGCAGTTGATTTTACAACTTCCTATCAAAGTGGTTTATCGATGTGGTATGATTATAGGGATCGTCAATCTAAGGTGCTCTTCCAGTCACATTCTACTCGGAAAATCCTGATCTAAGCTGTGACGGGTTAAGACTCCATGGAAGAAAATCCATGCTTATTTTTCTATTTTATGAAATGTGTAACCAATTTCCATGGCAAGAAAAGTGGGCAAACCTTGAACTCTTACAAATTTGAAGGGTTCACTTGGTAACCACACAATTGCTCTCGGTGTTTGTCTTTCATCATTTAATTCTCTCTTTCCAAAACTAGTTGGGAACCTAAGTGAGAGTGGAAACTAGGTCTATAATGTGTGCACACGATCAAGCCATTGATCCACTTTTCCGAAGCTCAAAGCTTAGCATTTAGATCTTTAAGTTTGTAAAAGAGGTGCTTGATTATCTTTTGAATCTCAATTTGCAAATTTGGGTGGACAAACAATGGGGCGCCGATCTCCACACCAAAAGTGTTCCTTATGTCAAGTAAAGCTAAGAGCAACTAGCAATTCAAGGCCATTTTTAGACCTCAAGGTTAGGGATCTTGAAAGGAGTTTTAAAAAGGGAAACCATCTCTCCTTTCCCTCCATTGTAGAGAGGGCTATTCTGTGGATACTCTAGCAATGGCTAGAATGAATCAAAGTTTGATTTTCCAAAGTAATCTTTCCATGGATAGGATGCATCGCAATAGATCTGCCACAATTTATGGATGTGTAGACAAGAAATCCTCAAAGATGGATGTGGCTCCTATGATCAGAGACTTGGATTGCACTTGCTTTTTGTTGGATCGAGCTTCTTGAAATCTCCTTACATGTGGCAATATTAATCTTTGTCATAAACGAAGCCTCCCACCATTCCATTGTAGGTCCTTTATACACTCGGAAAGCATAATCGAGTTCGGACTGTTGATCTTCCAATTTAGAGTCACACTAAGTGAGAGAGATGTGTAGACAAGCTTACCTCGGTTTTTTATATAATCAACTTATAAAAGCCAAAAATATCTAAAACTTCTTTTTAGGACAATTATTGCATAATAAAGTTTCTTAGAGCTTGTAACGTGCACACACATTTATCTCTTGATAATCCTTTATTATCTTGCCAGGGTCTAGATTAATTGACTATCACTCAGACATTGGCCTTAATTGTCAATTACAGCTACCTACCCCCTATTAAATCCAAGGCCAAATAGAGGTGGAAATCACCCCAAGTAAACCAAGAGTACCATACAATCAAAATAAATGATTGAAATAGTAAACTATTAATGGATGAAGAAACCCCTCTCCAATTTCAAGAATTTCTGTCTCTAATATTTGAAAGATTTTTACTCTAGGATAACTTCTACTATCAAATGCATTTCTTTACATCATTTTCTCTATAAATATCCACCAAAAGATATGACCATCCTCTATCAAGTTAGCGTCAGCTCATTTCTAGAGTCTATCAACCATTCAAGGTCAAACTCTATCGAGAGCCATGGCCTCAAGTTTCCTAAAGAAACTACTGCAATATTGAGCATATTATGAATACCAAGACAGAGATCTCAATCCAAACCTAATGAGAAGACTACAAGCTCCCAAAAAGCTCTTAGAGTAACATGGTTGGTCCTCACCAAATGATAAAAACTTATGAGAGGAGAGAGACAGAGAGCAAATAAGATATAGCCATTAAAAAAATTGATGACTCCAAGAATTTTAACCAAGGTAAAGTGGTAACTTCTACCACACAAGATCAATAAATGATAACATCAAGAGTCTCAAAAAATGTATATTTAAAAGTAATGCTTTCTTGGCACCTTTATTTGATAGTTGGCACCAAACTGGCATCTCATATTATTAACTAGCACAACAAACTGTTTAGAAACATGGGTATAAGTCGAGTTGCTATAACCATACAAAATTCAAACTGGCATCCTATATTATTAACTAGCACAACAAACTATTGGGAAAGATGGGTATAAGGCTAGTTGCTATAACCATGAGCTAAAAGTGACAACAAACTAATTACCAACTGATATCCAAAACAACTACGAGCTTTTTGAGTTACTTTTTTTGCACCCAACCATCAAAAATTCAAACTCTAATTCAAAAGTTCTTAGCTATCTTTCTTCCCTCTAACATGGGTAGATGCCAATTTATCAGAAAAAGAGTATTATATCACATGGCAAGATCTCAACCAAAACTATTGATAGAAAATTTACATGGCATAGAGATCAAAATAAATGTTTGCAAATCTTAAATCTCATGATTCCAAGATTATTAATCCCTTCGATGGAATCTTCTAACAAAAGAAAAGAACAATTGGCTCTTTCATGATCAATAAAGCTATTACAAAAGATTGGCATCGACTCCAATAATAAGCTAGAAAACCAACCAGATGATCCCAGTGTGGACAGCCAATTCATGCATCTCGTAATAGATATGCCTCCATAGTCATGAGACTCTCGACACAGGCTTCCCACACATATGTATTTTCTTGAAAGTGTCATGACTCAAAGTCCTCAGTCAAAACCTAATTAAACATACCAATTACATTTTTTAAAAATTTGGATCCCTTTCCTTCTCAAAGGATCTTCACAAATATCCCACGAGGTAGCATTAGTTTTTCTTTTCTTTTCTCAAAGTTCTTTAATAATAGTAAACAATATTCAATTGTGAAATCTTTTAGCCTTTTCATAACACTGGAGATTACTCATGTGTCTAGATCCAATATGTGCTATAGTCCTAGATTTTACATTCATCAAGGCCATGTTGCAGGTCACTACTCCTCTTCCTCAAATCCATTGGACATGTGATTAGGTCACAACTTTTAGCATCATGAGGAAGATTGGAAGTTGTGAGAGCAAAATTTTGAAAGCTTTCTATAAATAAGCTGGATGCAAAATATATTCCACCAAATATAGTACACAAATGATCACCAAAACCAAATTAAAGAGCTAAAATGAAACTTCCACCACTTTTATTGTTTTCCCATTGACTTTTGCACAACCTAGAAAAGAAACCTTGCTACAGAGAACGATTTGTAGGTACTAAGGAGGTTTGAAATCTTCAAGGTCTTAAATAAGCCAGAGCATTGTTGCAAAAAGCCATACAGAGTAGGAAGCATGGAAAAAAGGATGTGAATACACCACTAATGAGGAAAATGAAGCAAAAAAAAGGATTCAAGAGAGAAAGTTTGCGTTTACTTGATTCTCTTGCTTTGCGAGAAAGCATCTCTCACAAATAAAGCAGGTTACCACCTTCAAAAAGAAATTGAAAGCTCTTATGGTTGATGCTTCAAGAGACTCGAGAGAGACATATCTCACACTACATGGTAAACCAAGTTTGCACGCACCATCTAACTCTAGTAGGATTGATTTTTTTTTAGTACTCAAGGTATTTGTGTTTTGCACTATCACTATAACACAATGAAGGCCTAGCTGGGCAGGATTGATGAGCTAGTAGTCGGGCATGTTTAGCCGGCCTGGCTAGCAGCCAAACAACTACCAAGTGTCATAACATATACAACACAATGGGGGAGTCTTCTTTTAGCCCTAAACACCATCTGGGAACATGCTAATGCAAAACACATGCAGAAGAGAGAGAAATATCTGAGTATTCAGTATATTCATATCGTACAAAAAGGTACATAGGCTGCCTCCTTGAAAAGGTATAAAACCTAGTCTACAAGTCTAATCTATGAAACCTAGTCTACAAGTCTAATCTATGATCCAGCCCAAGCAAGGACTCAATGAATCTAACTCTAAGCCTTGGGTTGCTTATATAGCCCCAAAAACACTAGTTGGCTAGCCCATCCACTAGTCGCGCAATTCCATTCTTGTTGGCCAGCTGACCTGCAATAACATCATTAGATGTTGTTGTCCACACGCATGGTCTTGAACTGCAGCCGCGACAGAACTCTCCTGTCTGACGCCTTGGATTCCTAGGTGTGCTGATCTAAACCCTAATCACTCTATTCTGCTGCCTATTAGAGATCATCTCCCAGAATGAGCATGCACATGATATCCCCCTCTGCTAAACTTGATGACGGGATTCCAACTTCTATTCTTGGATGAATGTCATCATTCCATTTTCCATTGCTGGAATCCCAGACCTGTCTTCTTGGCAACCTTTTCACTGAAAACTTGGCGTCTCCAAATCCACTCCACCTCGGATGAAGATCTATGTATCTGTTCCATCCAGTCCCCATTCTATTCTTGCCCTGTACTTGAACACTTTCTCTAGTCTTCTTTCTTGAGAAATAAGCCTGGCCCTTTCACTCCACCCCTTGGAGGATCATCCTCCCTTGGAATAGTTGCCTGTGGTGTGCCCCAAGTGGCACCCAACTCACATGACTGCCATCCCCTTGGGCTTTGTGGAACACCACCAACCAACCTCCTCGGAATTCTTCCCTCTCTTATGTTCCTTGCCTTGGGCCTCGTACCTGTGCACTTTCCTGTGCCTTGGACCTGTGCACCTTCATGTGGGACTGAATCGGTGTTTAACCTTGCTAAGCCTGATGCTGAGAACCAATGTTTCCTAGTCCCCACACCACTAAAAGATCAAGATAGAGGCGATGATTTCATCCATGCACGATGTAGTAAGGGTGGGTGGGACATGGGCAACAACAATATCTCAGAACCAGCCTAAATCTCTGATACCAATGTTACATGTGAAAGCTTTGGGAGTCTTCTTTCAGCCCTAAACATCATCTGGGAACATGCTAATGCAAAACGCATGCAAAAGAGAGAGAGAGAGAGATAGCTGAGTATTCAGTATACAAAAAGGTACATCTATCTTGCAGCCATAGGCTGCCTCTTTGAAAAGGTATAAAACCTAGCCTCTACAAGTCTAATCTATGATCCAGTCCAAGCAAGGATTGAATGAATCTAATTCTAAGCCTTGGGTTGCTTATATAGTCCCAAAAACACCAATCAGTCAACCCATCCACTAGTTGGGCAGTTCCATTGGTGTCGGCAAGCCTAGTGACTTGCAATAACAGCATTAAATGTTGCTGTCTCCACACGTGTGGTCCTGAACTACTGCAGTCGACAGAACTCGTGCTGAGGCCTTGGATTCTTGGGTGCTGATCTAATCCCTAATCAGTCTGTTCTACTGCCTATCAGAGATCAGCTCCTGGAATGAGCATGCACATGTCTTGCACATGGTAAGAGAGCCCTTTACTTGTTTCATACACTACTACAAGAGATTGAATGCCATTGACTGTGTACAATCAGCACACGTTAAATAGTTGAAGCTTAGTACAATCTCATGCATTTATATTTAGAATAAGAAGGTCAAACTCATCATTGTAAAAGAATTTATAGCGTGTAGCTAAGGTTTTAGCTTAGGTGCATGCAATGTGCTAGAAAAAGCACACAAGTTACCAATTTAGGAGGTTAGGTTGATTTTGGATTAAAAAGACATTTATCACTTGTTTGGTAGCTCAACAAGATATTAATATGTCTTTTCAGGGTTTTAGGAGGTTGGTTGATTTTTTTAAATTAAAAAGACACTTATCACACTTGTTTGGTAGCTCAGCAAGATATTAATGTCTTTTCAGGGTTTGCTAACTTGTGAATCGGAACAATATTTTTAGACATGTCTTCATGAATGTGGAAACCTTGGAAAATTAAAATGGGCAGGTGCTCTTGGATGTCCGGCCTTTGATTCGTTTTTCATTGGCCGACGGCTCTACATTCAATCGTCACGACGCTCAAACCGTGCAGCAGCTGACGGAGCGTGCTGCGTCGAGTTTGTATGCCTGCGTTGAAGCCAGGCGCCATATGGCGTCTAACGGCATCAGTCCTCACAGCATCGTTGTAGGGGTAGTCCCTGTGCTGGCGGTTCTGCTTGTCCCGTCTTGCTTTCTCTATTTCAAATACCGCAGGGAATGTGGCCACCAAAACCATGAAGCAGGAGGTGACCAGGAAGCCCAAACAATGCCCACCATCATGTTCTCTTCGGAAGAATTGAAGACAGCGGCCAACGGTTTCTCTTACAAGCTTGGCAACTCAACATATGCAGGCGTTTTCCCCAATGGAAATAGGGTGGTGGTGGTGAAGCAATGGGAGAGGTCCAAACGAAAAAACAGAGATTTCTTGAGAGCTCTGGGGAAAACCCAACACTCCAATGTGATGAGACTGCTCGGCTTTTGTCTCCATGGAGGCCAGAGACTCCTTGTTTATGATTACATGGCCAATGGGTCCTTGGATCAATGGCTTTTCAGTGAAGGAGAGTTGAGGATGCTGAGGCCAAAGTGACTGGGTTTGGCGTCTATTTATGCAGCAGCAAGGTCAAAGCCAATGGCATGAAACACCGAAACGGCTGCAAGAGGAGCCTTTACGATGCTCCGGAGGAGACACGTGCTGCAATGGATGAGAAATGTGATGTGTATAGCTTTGGCATGCTATTGATGGAGATCATAAGTGGGCGCAAAAACTTGCAGGACCACATGGAGGAGGCAAATGGATGAGAAGGTGTATTATCCGGAGTGGGGCAAGCACAAGATGGCAACAACTATAGCTAGGGAGTTGACAAATGCGAAAGCTCGAGACGCAGGAAGCCATTGTGGAGCTTCAGAGGATGATCAACACTGCTTTTCTGTGTGTTTTGGAGGCTCCCGCGTGGAGGCCGCCCATGAGGAACGTGGTGGAGATGCTGCTGCAAGGGCGGGTGCCACTTGTCCATGCCATTCACCTCCCCTCCCTTCACCAAGGCCTCTCCTCTTTGTGCTCAAGAACCCTTCCCACTCCGCCCAAACTCAGATCCAAGAGACCCTTCTTACCGTCATGGCCTACTCTCCTACCTCACCTGGCCTTGTTGATGTATGCAGCAAAGGTTCCTTCCACATAGTGGAGTCTCCCCACCCACACCAAACTTTTACAAAACAAAACCTCTCAAGCTTAGCTTTTGATTCAACCAAAAACTTGCACCACCAAGTGAAAATATATATGTGGTTTTATGGAGACCTTTGAATTCATTGTTTTAAGGTCATTTTAAAACTATATACCCACACCCATATAAGGGCTATTTTCATGGACTCTTGGTGTGGGAATAGAGACAAAGAGAGCGCCATTGAAATATCCATAATGCACATACAATAGTTTTGAAAAAGTTTCACTATAACATGTACACATTGAAAAGATTTTATAATATAACCATCTATTTATATTCATATGCACATCAATCAATATATTGTTTCAGTTTCTACTAGGCATGTCTTTAGTTTGGCACTCTTAGGAATCTAATTCATCCACACAAGTGCTAGGCTAGGCCACAAGATACGTGGAAGTACAAAATTCATCACAATACTGTACATTTTTGAATAGGTTTGAATTACTAATGTTTTAAGTGTACACCCTTTTGAGGCTAGACCTCACATGTCATCATAGAAAGACACAATATATATATCACATATTATCTTTTTTTGGGATATATATATATATATATATATATATATATATATATATATATATATATATATATATATATATATTGAAAAACACATTTGGACTTGCATATATGTAGATGTCCTATTTTCTCCACATACCTTAAATTTAGCTTAGACACCCTTGCAATATAAGCCTGGTTTTTTTTTTTTGGGGGGGGGGGGGGGAAGAGGGGGGATATAGTCAACAAATACAATGCTCACTCGTGGGCTCCACCATGAATCCATTATAAAACAACCCACCTAACACTCTACAAAATGGTAGCACACCACATCGATGTTTCCCCTTCTTCTTCTTCTTCTTCTTCTTCTTCTTCTTCTCAACTCGGCAAGGTCTAATAACAATGAGCCACCATATTTTATTCTTTGATGTTTACATGTAGAGATCCTCAATTAGGCCTTTATGATTGTTTTGGAGAGAAGAAGTTAAAGTAAAAATGGGATAAATGACATCCTGATAACTTCAAATGTAGTGAGGTGGAAGCATGGAAGGGTGTCTCAAATAGTATTGTTTTTGGCAATACTTCCAATAGTGCTAAGAGTACAATTTTGACCTTAATAAGGGCTTGTATTTAGGAGGGAAGATAAGAAATTTTTTATTTTTTATTTCAAAAATTTCAAGAATCTACCCTTAGGAAGTTTTGGCACCTTTCCTTCCTTACCCATCTTTCTCCCTCCAGTCTCAGCTCTCTCTCTCTCTCTCTCTCTCTCTCTCTCTCTCTCTCACACACACACACACACACACACATTCATTGCACCGCTTACTCCGTAGGAAGCAAGTTCTATGGCAGCCTTCTAGTTTACATTCCACACTAGCAAAAGCCGACAGCCTGAATTAAGGTACCATGCATATTTATTTTCTTCTTGCTTTTTTTTTTCAACTCTTCTTCCAAATGTGCCTCCCTTTGCATATATGCTTCAAGTAGTCAAGTCTTTGTGCTCTAGGTGACAAACAAGCCTAGGCAAGTAGTACCCAATAGTATGCCATGGCTTCCTCCTTCCAAGAGGGTAATTTGAATTCCTGCAATACTGTAATTGTTGCATGCAGCATCGAGGTTGTTGTGGTCTCCATCGTTTCTGCCTCTCTCTCTCTCTCTCTCTCTCTCTCTCTCTCTCTCTCATCATGTGGCTCTAGAGATTTTAATTTTAGCCCATGATAATCACCTATGTTGTTCAATAAATTAGCCACATTAATCACTTATTTATTCACATGTTTTTGGTAAAGGAAAATTAATTCTATGATTTGCTTTTACAATGAAAAGATGTTTTAATTGTGTTTATTGCACATTCAATGCACATTTGAATTTGGTTGGTATCACCTTCTCCGTCTGCACAACAAGCAGTAGCTAACGAAAGCCATGGGTACATTCTTTACTAAATTTTAATTTTTTGAGGTTTGGCTCTTTATTCCATTGAGTAATTATTTTATGTATGTCCATGCTTTCATTTTTTTGAGGTTTGGCTCTGTATTCGATTGAGTAATTGTTTTATGTATGCCCATGCTGTGTAGCACAATTGTTAAGCATAGAGGATGTCGAATACCAAACATGTTCAAGCTTAGGTGAATTGGTAGGCAGCCAATGCTAGGAGAGAAATCAAAGACATTTATTTTTGTCAATTGTATAACGTTTTAACCAGATGACGTGCAACCTTGACTTATCCACAAAGGCGGCTATTTTGGGTAAGATTTTGGCTCATCATGACATGAAACCTATTTTGGAAATTGCTACAATTCCCAAAGAAGGGATATCCTCCAGCAATAGTTAAGAATCTAGCCACGTCTCTTAATGAAATAAAAGAAGTGCACACTACTGAGCAATTGGCTGCAAAAAGCGGTGCCTGATGTGCAAATGATTGTCAGCAGCACTGGAACTACTACTAATGCTATGGGCATTAGTGATAAGAAAGTGGTAGATGCTCTCAACATACACCCATGAAACTTCAAGCTTGAGTGCGGAGGTGATTGATTGTGTGGTGCAATTTTGGAACAACAATACTCGAGTGTCACCAAACAAGAAGGACATTTGTAGGAAAAGGATTCGTAGGAAACAATATGAAAAACATCCCCTCCACATCCTCGAGCAACCTGAGGTATCTCACTTGCATAACATCATGGGTTGTGTTTGAACTTCATAAATAATAAATGATTTGTTGTTCAATAGATTGCTTTATAGAGTAGTATCCACTATTACTACACGGGTGATTCACAACATACAATTTGTAAATATTGTTACACGGAGTACTTTAACTTGTACCAAATAGTACAATTCTCATACTGCCATAAAGAAGACTATGCATACCATAGTTGAATAATTAGACTTTCTGTGGAGTAACATGGCCAATAATATAGTATAGTAAGTAAATAACATTGTACACAGTACAGCACACATTGGACAATGTTTACATAGTACAATACACATAATACTAGTTACTTCATGTCTCTTACACACTATACAATTGTTCAATCTTATAGAAAGGAATTGTTGTACTTAGTGTGGAGGAATATCATGGCAAATAGTATACCACTATAACTAAATAGTACTATACACAGTACGCTACTCATTGAACAAAGTTTAAATAGTACAGTACACATTCTACCACAGTACATCTTGCATACCATAAGTGGGTGTGTGTTATGAAAAGTAATTATTGTACTTTGTGTGGAATATAGCATAGCCAATAGTATAGTATTGTTAGTACACAGTACATAGTACTCTAAACATTAATAATTACAACACACATTAGACAATGTTTCATAGGTAATAAATTAATGTAGTATCCACAATAGCTCTGAGTAGTACTAATAGTCATGCTGAGTAGTACTGACAATACTGAAAATAGTACTGAGTAGTTTTGATAGTAGTAATAATAAGTACTGACAATATTGCTGTCAGCACAGCAGCAAACATAACTTTAGAAAATATAAGACACATTGGATAATGTTTCATAGGAAATAGTATAATGTTTTACCATGTCCAAATTGAATCTAATCTTATTTCTAACCTTGCTTTACAGGAAGAATTCTTTTAGAGATCCAAACAAGAATTCCCTAAGTGCATTATTGGATTTATGTTCCTGCGTTCAACATGAGCGCATGGACTTATTGAGGTGTGTAGTAAACTCCAGGAGGTGCAATGATGTGGCCTTGCATGGAACCTTGTGTGATTGTTAGTGCTACATACGTCGCCTTAACAAGGAGGATAAGTGCAATGTTAGGTGTAAAACTATTCCTTCAGTTTTACAACACTATAGACATCCGTTGTGTGCCTAAAGGATGATGATCTTGAATGGCACAAGCTGCCATGCCTGCCAGGTAAATGTGAGAAATGCAATAAGCCTACTTTTTGTTCTCAGGAACTTCAAGACATTGGTGATGTCACATGTGTTAATAAGATGGAAGGCATACGAGTATGTGACAGTGGAAACAAAGAAAGGTGGTCCAAAGAGAAGAATCAAGTCGATGTACAAGGAGACCCCACCATCAACAATCATTGAAGAATTCAATTCACATTTGAGATAGCAGAATTCAATTCACATTTGAGATAGCAGAATTCAATTCACATTTGAGATAGTAGAATCAATTCAAATAGTGTATTGCAAACTTCCTCGAGGATGTAGTCATATTAGTGGTGGATTTTGCCAAAAATTACACATTCAAGATCTAAAATGAGATCTAGTTCATGCATTGGAACAATGACCAATGCTCCATTCTTGTGCATATATGCTATTGGAAGGAGAATGGTGAAACCAAGAAGCAATTTTTTTCTACATATTTGATGACATGGTCCATGACACATTATTTGTGCAACATTGTTTTCTACTTCATGTTAAATGGATGGGGGGAAAAAATATGGAAGTGAAAAGACTAGTACAGGGGTTGGTTTGACAGTGTTGCTTCCCAATTCAATGCATCTCGACCTTTCTACTTTGTTGCCAGGTAAATCTTTCTATCCTTTCATTCTTCAATGATTCCTCTCATGCATTGAAGGGCTCTCTTTTACACTACTACCATGTATATTTTACTACAAAATATGTTTATAGTTCATAGTTTAATATAACATAATATAGTATAGTATAAAATAGTATAGTATATTATTATACAATATAGTACAATCAATACTGAAAGTGCATTTGCTATGACATAGACCAACAAAGGATGAGGTTTTCAAGTCTTACTTCCCTTTCATTCTTCACTAATATCCCTCATGAATTTAAATGCTAGCACTCTCTCATACATTGCTGCCCATGGATAGTATAGTATAGTACATGTATTTAGTTCCTAGTATAGTATAGCACTCTCTCATACATTGCTACCCATGGATAGTATAGTATAGTACATGTATTTAGTTCCTAGTATAGTACTGCCATAATAGTAGACCAGTGTTATAGTGTGCCATAGCAAATGTGCCATAGCACATTTGCTATGGCACACTACAACACTGGTCTACTATTATGGCATGCTCTAATATGTTAATCCATTAATAATAAGTGTAGTATAATTAATGATTATTATTGTTAGTTTGAACATTATATTTCACAAAGTAGTTAGTAAAATGGAGTGTTCCATTTACAGTATCTATTCCTCACATGGATATTTGTTGGTTTTTTTTAATTGTCTGTTGAATAGGTATTTCTCATTGACCGACATATGCATGACATGGCACTTCTTTGGGAGCGACCACGTAAAGGGTGAGCATGATGGGGGCCGTAGTGGTGAAGCATATGCATAATGTGTGGAGTAGCTAAACCTAATGGAGCGAAGCTTCAAAATGCGAATGACGTGGTGTAGGCTAAATGCAAAAATGGTAGATGATGATGTCGTCCTTCATTTATTTGTGGAGGTTAAGGTTGGCGATGTGGATCGAAACACAAAATGGGGTTGCAACACAGTGATTGGAACATGCAAGATACACTGCATTCTTGGTTTTAGTAAGAAAGAAAACACACAACCCCTCTTTCGAAACTTGTCATGCTTTTGCTCCTTCTGTATGGATGAAACTTGGGACAAGAAGTGCACTAGCTTGCAACACAGTGGACCATGGTCCTTAAAAAAGCTAGAGCCAATCAATGTGAGCAATGGCTATTATGAAGCTCCCCTACCTATATGCATGGTTTCTCCTTTTGTCTCTACCCTGCTTGCATGCTGTCTCTCTCTTTAGATAGGTAAGTCACACACTTCTAGATCTTCTAGGTGAGTTCAACTGGAGCTTGTAGGAGAAAGAAAGAAATCCTTTTCAAAATTTTGACATTATTAAGTACATCAATGAGTGCTATTCCCTTTAGTCCAAGTACGGCTCTATGAAGCCATTTACAACAAAACACGTCTCATAAAGTCATACCCTCATCTATATATGCCATTATGTCATGCATGGAGTATGTTAGGCTTCCCAACCAACAATCAGTGATGCCATCAATGGAATCTAAAATTCCAAGGTCAACACTTTTACTGCCGCTATGCGTATGCCTTGAAGAGCAACATCAATGTTAAAGATCCGGTGCATCATGTTGAAGATGAGGTTTAGCCAACATAATGACAGATATATAGACAAACATGTGCCATAACTCATTACACACCACAAATCATGATATGGTAGATTGGATAATAAACAACTACTGAAAGAGACAAAAATCAACACAAAAGAAAAGTCTTAATTTTTGTACACAATTTCAAGTAGACAAAAAGCAACATTCTTTGCATGTTCAAAAAGCATTACAAAGCTATGTTTGAACCAAAACATATGTATGTGTAATGTTTACATAGCCCAAACAGTGGGTGTTTGCACCATTTGAATTGTATACACCAAAATTATGTAAATGGAGCAAGCAGTAATATACCTAATGATGTAGTAAGTAATATGGAGTAAATAGAAGTAGCTTGTATTATTTACATATCCGTAGGATTCATAGAAAAATGTGTCTTGAGCCTGCATCATCTGTGAATAAAAAAGAACCATAGGAATCTCAAAAATCATAGGGAATGTCAATGATAAACCTGGTCGCTAGTCTTGGATAAGTAGCAAGCCTATCCAAGTATGGCAGAAGTACCACTTCTAGATGAATGCCAGTTTGCATGTCTTCATACAGCTGGGGGCTTAAAAGACTTCCTTTTGGATTCAATTTCCCCATTTTTGGTGTGTCGTCAAACCAACACTATGTTTTTAGGTTCAAACTTGATACTGGCCTTCTCAATTTCATTAAAAGGCTTCAAGAACGGAACATTACTTCCGTCTTTCTAGTCATCAACATGCATACATTGTGATTGGTCAAAGATGAATAGAAATGGGGCTGATTCAGCTTCCCAGGTGAACTCTTGAAGTATCAAATTTCATCATCATCTGACATTATGTTTTTCCATGCTTGACCATATGGCAACCTGGAACTTTGAAGACACGTCGTTGAGGAACTCTTTTAGGCCAGGCTCTGCAAAAACGACATAAACATTTTTCCCACACTGTGCACTCTTCCGAAAGTGGAAGGGGGTTTCTTTTTGAACCACCTCTTTAACAGAATTCCATTGAGATCAAAGATTATCAGTTTCTTTACTACACAATTAGCCAAGTACTATGACAATTGGAAAACAAAGAAGGGTACATTGGTGATAAAAAGATGTGAACAAAGTGAATGCAGGACTATGACTCAGACTATGGCTTTCGTTTGCTCGTAGTGCATACAACATGAGTTCTCTTCTTGGAGAACCTACGGTATAGCCAATTGTCCAGGGAAATATTATCATCAACCGATGGACCCCCTGCAACTAGGTCATCTTTTGCATTTGGCTGAGTTCGACGAGTGCTTCCCACAATTTGGTCTGACACTTGCTTGGATTTAACCCCCTTATCTACAGCTCTCTCTAATTCTCTTTGCACTTCACCACAAACCCTGCATCCTTCTCAATTTGGTCTGACACTTGCTTGGATTTAACCCCCTTATCTACAGCTCTCTCTAATTCTCTCTACGCCACCACAAACCCTGCATCCTTCTCAATACCCACAATGGAGTTTGGAACATCCCTAGCAATGGCAACATCTTCTTTCTCAACTATAGCGCCGTCTTGAGTGGACCCATCCACACATCCTACAATTGTTGAAAAAACAAAGTAGAATTGTTTTCTTTGCAACACATAGAAAGCACAGTAACTGTAGATGGTAAACAAAATGCACACATGTGCAAGGCTTCATAACAAACCTGACTCCTTGACGTGAGTGTGATTTTTGAGGGAGCTTGGTGGAGAGAGCTTTTCTTGGCTGTCCTCTCTCTCTAACTATTGCCACCACCATCTCCGCCCACCACCGCCCAGCCCAACCCACCCTCCCCCTCTCTCCTCTCCACCCTCTTTCCTCTCTCTCTCTCTCTCCCCTTCTCTCACACTCCCTCTCTCTCTCTCTCTCTCTCTCTCTCTCTCCCCTTCTCTCACACTCCCCCTCTCCCTCTCTCTCTCCCCTTCTCTCACACTCCCTCTCTCTCGTCTCCCTCTCTCCCTTTCTCTCTCTCCCACCCTTCCTCTCTCTCCTTCTCCCACCCTTTCGCTCTCCCACCCTCCCTTGTCTCCTTCTCCCACCCTCTTCCCTCTCTCTCTCCTTGTCCCACCACCGCCCTAGCCCACACTGCCCTCTCTCTCCTTCTCCCTCCCTTTCACTCTCACACCCACCCACCCTCTCCTCTCCCTCTCTCCCTTTCTCTCTCCCACCCTCCCTCTCTCTCCTTCTCCCTCCCTCCTTCTCTCTTATCGCTCCCACCCACCCACCCTCCTTCTCTCTTATCGCTCCCACCCACCCACCCACCCTCTCCCTTCCTTTCTCTCTCCCACCCTCCCTCTCTCCCCTTCTCCCACCCTCCCTCTCTCTCATCTCTCCCACCCTCCCTTTTGCTCTCCTACCCTCCCTTCTCTTCTTCTCCCACCCTCTTCCCTCTCTCTCTCTCTCTCCTTGTCCCACCACTGCCCAACCCACACTACCCTCTCTCTCCTTCTCCCACCCTCTTCCCTTCCTTTCACTCTCCCACCCTCTCTCTCTCTCTCTCCTTCTCTCACCCTCCCTTCCTCTCCCTCCCTCTATCTCTCTCTCTCCTTGTCCCACCCTCCCTGTACATAATCTCTTCATCTAGATGCTATTACATGTGGATGTTTTTACATCTGGATGTTATTATATGTGCATGTGATTGCATGGTACTCCATGCCCTTTTCACGTGATTTCATAGCATTTAAAGACTTTGTATGTGACGACATATCTTTGCATGATGTGAGTACAATTAACAAGGTGATGAGTACAATTAACAAGGTGAGTAATTTCAAGATTTATACATACAAGCTATCTACTATGCCTTGCGTAGTAAGAAGAAATGAAGAATGTAAATTTATTAAGGTCAATAATTTTTCAATTATGATTGAGATCATGGCCTAATTATTAGACTTCAAGGTCAACTTGGTGGCCATAACCACTGAAAACCACACTCGGACTTACTAGGTATTATTGTGAAGGCCTGCCCTAATTGAGACATGGCAAAGTAAAGCACGACTGGGGTAGAAATAGAATCTCTATCAAAAAGGGGAAGCGGAAAGTCCATGTTGATCTTTCCAATGTAAGGGGATCAGTAACACCCACTCAAAGGCCGATTCATGCGAAGACATTTAATATGTCTAAAGCCTTTGATGATGATGAAGAAGACAGAATACTCCGTGAACATCCTGACCTGGTGCCCTTGTACATGGTACCCTTGTACATGTTACATGTGGATGAAGTGATGGAGCACTATGCGGAAGCAAAAGATGAAAATGCGGAAGAAGCAGCCAAAGAAATAAAGAAAAAGGAATCAGATTTCGCAAAACCAGAGGGCTCAAGGAGAACAAAACTGAGCAAAACCATGCAGGAGAAAGCCTCATAAGAGATTAAATGGGCCCGGAATCTGGAGCAAGAGGAAGAAATTCAAGAGATCCGTGATTGGGTATTGAAGCAAAAAGAGAACCAAAAGAAAAATGCCGCAAAATTAAGCCCAGAGTGACTACAAGAGGTGAATCTGGGAGATGAAAAAGAAGAAAAGCCTGTGAAGATAAGTTTGGAACTGGAAGAAGAATTCAAGCAAGAGTTGGTGTCCTTACTGAAAGAATACGAAGATGTCTTTGCTTAATCATATGAGGACATGGAGGGCATTGACCCTAAATTCTTCCAACACAACATCAATTTAAGAGAAGGAGCCATACCCTTGGGGGGGGGTCACTCATAAATATGTAAGTGTAGCACATGGGTTCAACATAATGGGTTTTTTAAATACATTTTTTTACATATAGAAGGGTACCATTTAAAGGGGATATTTACACATTGAATAGAAAAAGGGTATGTTTTATTCATGAAAAATTTACAAATAAGGGGGTTTTTTAATTAGGCCTTGAACACACGTGACATAGAGAGTTTACATATAGTGACCCCCCGAGGCCATACCAGTCAAATAGCACAGGTACATAATGAACCCAAACCATGCCAAGCAAGTCAAAGAAGAAATTGATACACTACTAAGAGTAGGTTTCATTGTTCCATTAGAGAAAGCCACTTGGATATCCCCAATTGTGGTAGTTCCCAAAAAGAACATGAAGATCAGAATCTGTGTGGGCTACCACAAGCTGAATGCCGCCAACTACCTCGGATCCCTTTCCACTCCCATTTACAAACTCTTTGCTAGATGAGATAGCTGGGAAGGAAATGTACTCATTTCTAGATGGATTCAGTGTGGGTATAACAACCAGGTAAAAATGGCGCTAAAAGATAGGGAGAAAACAACCTTCATCACTAAATGGGGTGTCTTCGTTGGGCAATTGCCATGATGGTCAGCTTGAAAAATGTGCCTGCCACTTTTCAAAGAATGGTGCAAGAGATCTTCTATGATTACCTGATGAACTTCATGAAAGCTTTAGATGACTTTAGTGTGTCTGGAGAGATAAGGTAAAGCACATCTATCATTTGAGGCTATGTCTGCAGAGATGCATAGATATACAAAGCTTAAGCTAAATCCAGCCAAGTGTGCATTTACAGTAAGATCAGGAACACTGTTAGGACACATAGTGTCAACCAAGGATTGACCATAGATCCTACTAAAGCAGAGGCCATATCCAGAATGTTTTCTCCTCATAATAGTAAGGATTGATGGAAAATTACCTAATCAATCACAAGAAGTCCTTAACCTATTCCCATAGTGCAACGGCCAGGCGGAATCTACCAACAAGGTTCTAACCAAAATACTGAAGAAGATTATAAATGCCAACAAAAATGATTGGGACCAGAAGCTAAATGCAGCCCCTATGGGCATTCCACACATCTTACAAAGTCTCAATAATAGGGTAAACACCATTCAAACTAGTCTATGGGGCAGTAATGCCCTTGGAATTTGTGGTGCCCAGTTTGAGAGTGGCAATCCAAAAAAAGTTCCCAATGGAAGAATCTCAAGAGCACAGAATACACGAGATCCTAGCCTTAGAAGAAGAAAGACAACTTAGCTCTCTACTACAGGCAGAGATAATGCAATGGATAAGAAAAGCTTGGATTGACATGCATCTCAAACACAAAATTTTCAAGCAATGAGTCCTGGTATTGGTCTACAACTCCAAGTTGGGATCACACCCCATAAAATCCAAAATTCGGTAGATATGACCATTCATGATGAAAAACCTAGTCAATCAGAATGCATTCACATTAGAAAGCCTGGATGGTATACCTTTTCCCAAAATAATGAATAGCTTCAGGATGAGGAAAAACATGGGCCAACCGGTGGTAGTTATACCAGAAGAAGAACAAGCAGAGGGCAAGGAGCTGGTTCTTCGGAGCATCCGTTGTGGCATGATCTCACTAGCGGACAATGATGCGAAAAATCCAAGAAGCAACAGAGCCGCTGAAGAATTCCGCAAGGGTGGCCAGTCCACAGAAGAACATAATTTCACAATAAATCATGGTCATGTCAGTAAAGAAGCAAGTGACACACTACAAGAACACAAATAAATAATATATATGCCAACTATATGAAATTAATGTTTTATATTGAGAAGGGATGTAGAGACACACTTACTTTTCGTAAACATCCTCTTGTGAATACTCCCATTCCTCTTTGGTGACCTCCTCTCCACAACTTTCCACCTTCTCCATTTCCTCATATAGCCAATCAATGCTACAATCCTTGGGTAGTTGAACAAGGTTGGATAGAAACTCATAAAATCCCATCTCTCTTCCTCATATAGCCAATCAATGCTACAATCCTTGGGTAGTTAAGCAAGGTTGGGTAGAAACCTCCTAAAATCATGTCTCTCTTCGTCTTTCGTCCTTCTTGCCTCTTCATATTGCCATCCACTTATTCATTGAGTCACTATTGAGAATACAATATGTATTCACCTTGTTGAGCATTTCTTGATCCATGGGTTGGTCTCTTCCCTTGCCATGTGGTACATGGCAACGGAAGAGACCATGTGGTACATAGCCAACCAACCATGCCATGTGGTATGTGGCCAACCATGCATTTATCTTCCTCATTGCTTCATAATCTTAGCATGGAGGGATCCACTATAGAGAGAGACCCCATGATGCATGGAAGCGCCAGCATCCGCACAGACAATGCAGCGGCTACATCAGGCCCCACTCCGATGCTCGACCCCTCACATTCGATCTTATGGGCGAGCAGCTGATTTGGCGGCAACCCTTCCTACTCAAGCCAAATATTTGGGTTGAGTACTGCACAGCCCCCTGCAACCTCAACATCAACTCGGCTTACCTCCCCTACGCCGCCTGGGACCTGTTCCACATTGAAAAAAGGAGAACCCTAAGCTCCAATTGAACTTCCCATGGTTCCCCCCTCCTATGTCTCCCGAAACCCATGCATGAAGGAAAGCATGCTCACTCCAAGTGGTTGTCACATAGTCTAGATAAACCATTGGCGACATAACACCCATAATCTCACCAACCATGCCAGCAGCATAAGTGTGTAATCTATCACCCAAGTGGTTCTCATCAATGTCCACCAGCGCTTGTTGACCTTAATATCTCAACCTCATCTCAACACTCCCTCTCAAGCTCAACTCCACACATTACACTCTAAGTAAGCTCCTATGTACCCAATAATGCCTTCATGAAAATGATAGCCTGATCTTCTGTGCTGACATATACCAAATCTACATCTTCTACTAGAATCTTGTCCTCATAAAATGATAGTATACCTCAATGTGCTTTGTCTAAGCATGACAGATGGGTTACTAACTAGTTGTATGATACTCATGTTGTTACAATAAATAATAAAGGCTCTATCCATGGGCTCACACATATCAACAAGTAGCTTTTGAAACCAAACTACCTCACAAGTTGCGATAGTACTCTCCCCCTATACTCGACAAGGACACCGTCACAGCAGAGCTGTTTCTTATTGTTCCAACTCATTCCAAAAGAGCACATAAAGGCACTAGTATACCTCCTTTCTGAGACATTACCATCCCAATCAACATTTGTATACCCTTGTAGTTATATCTCTTTTCCCACCTCATAAAGAAGTCTATAATCAACAGTGGACTTTATGTATCTGAAAATCCATCTAACCACATCCAAGTGTGGCTTTGTGGAGGCCTACATAAACTGACTTATAAGTCCAAAATTATAGCTCAAATCTAGCCTAGTCATGGTCATGTAGATCAAGCTACCCACTATGCACTTGTACATAGTGTGGTCCTCCAAAAGCTCACATGTACTAATTAGGCAAAATATGGACTCTCATTTTTTGATTTCCACACCTCCTCTCTCTAGAAAAATAGGCTCATGGTGAATTTTTTGCAAATCAAATAAAAATTTGGCGGAGATTGCACATTTGGAATCTACTCATCGAGACCTTTCCAATGATATATAGCATGATGGGACTCTCCATGGGTTCAGGGATACAAGCAATATAGGAGCTTAAAGTTTGAGTGGGTATCAACACCTTGCAATATCAGCATGATTGATGAAAAGGTATAAAACCTAGCCTCTACAAGTCTAATCTATGATCCAGTCCAAGCAAGGATTGAATGAATCTAATTCTAAGCCTTGGGTTGCTTATATAGTCCCAAAAACACCAATCAGTCAACCCATCCACTAGTTGGGCAGTTCCATTGGTGTCGGCAAGCCTAGTGACTTGCAATAACAGCATTAAATGTTGCTGTCTCCACACGTGTGGTCCTGAACTACTGCAGTCGACAGAACTCGTGCTGAGGCCTTGGATTCTTGGGTGCTGATCTAATCCCTAATCAGTCTGTTCTACTGCCTATCAGAGATCAGCTCCTGGAATGAGCATGCACATGTCTTGCACATGGTAAGAGAGCCCTTTACTTGTTTCATACACTACTACAAGAGATTGAATGCCATTGACTGTGTACAATCAGCACACGTTAAATAGTTGAAGCTTAGTACAATCTCATGCATTTATATTTAGAATAAGAAGGTCAAACTCATCATTGTAAAAGAATTTATAGCGTGTAGCTAAGGTTTTAGCTTAGGTGCATGCAATGTGCTAGAAAAAGCACACAAGTTACCAATTTAGGAGGTTAGGTTGATTTTGGATTAAAAAGACATTTATCACTTGTTTGGTAGCTCAACAAGATATTAATATGTCTTTTCAGGGTTTTAGGAGGTTGGTTGATTTTTTTAAATTAAAAAGACACTTATCACACTTGTTTGGTAGCTCAGCAAGATATTAATGTCTTTTCAGGGTTTGCTAACTTGTGAATCGGAACAATATTTTTAGACATGTCTTCATGAATGTGGAAACCTTGGAAAATTAAAATGGGCAGGTGCTCTTGGATGTCCGGCCTTTGATTCGTTTTTCATTGGCCGACGGCTCTACATTCAATCGTCACGACGCTCAAACCGTGCAGCAGCTGACGGAGCGTGCTGCGTCGAGTTTGTATGCCTGCGTTGAAGCCAGGCGCCATATGGCGTCTAACGGCATCAGTCCTCACAGCATCGTTGTAGGGGTAGTCCCTGTGCTGGCGGTTCTGCTTGTCCTGTCTTGCTTTCTCTATTTCAAATACCGCAGGGAATGTGGCCACCAAAACCATGAAGCAGGAGGTGACCAGGAAGCCCAAACAATGCCCACCATCATGTTCTCTTCGGAAGAATTGAAGACAGCGGCCAACGGTTTCTCTTACAAGCTTGGCAACTCAACATATGCAGGCGTTTTCCCCAATGGAAATAGGGTGGTGGTGGTGAAGCAATGGGAGAGGTCCAAACGAAAAAACAGAGATTTCTTGAGAGCTCTGGGGAAAACCCAACACTCCAATGTGATGAGACTGCTCGGCTTTTGTCTCCATGGAGGCCAGAGACTCCTTGTTTATGATTACATGGCCAATGGGTCCTTGGATCAATGGCTTTTCAGTGAAGGAGAGTTGAGGATGCTGAGGCCAAAGTGACTGGGTTTGGCGTCTATTTATGCAGCAGCAAGGTCAAAGCCAATGGCATGAAACACCGAAACGGCTGCAAGAGGAGCCTTTACGATGCTCCGGAGGAGACACGTGCTGCAATGGATGAGAAATGTGATGTGTATAGCTTTGGCATGCTATTGATGGAGATCATAAGTGGGCGCAAAAACTTGCAGGACCACATGGAGGCGGCAAATGGATGAGAAGGTGTATTATCCGGAGTGGGGCAAGCACAAGATGGCAACAACTATAGCTAGGGAGTTGACAAATGCGAAAGCTCGAGACGCAGGAAGCCATTGTGGAGCTTCAGAGGATGATCAACACTGCTTTTCTGTGTGTTTTGGAGGCTCCCGCGTGGAGGCCGCCCATGAGGAACGTGGTGGAGATGCTGCTGCAAGGGCGGGTGCCACTTGTCCATGCCATTCACCTCCCCTCCCTTCACCAAGGCCTCTCCTCTTTGTGCTCAAGAACCCTTCCCACTCCGCCCAAACTCAGATCCAAGAGACCCTTCTTACCGTCATGGCCTACTCTCCTACCTCACCTGGCCTTGTTGATGTATGCAGCAAAGGTTCCTTCCACATAGTGGAGTCTCCCCACCCACACCAAACTTTTACAAAACAAAACCTCTCAAGCTTAGCTTTTGATTCAACCAAAAACTTGCACCACCAAGTGAAAATATATATGTGGTTTTATGGAGACCTTTGAATTCATTGTTTTAAGGTCATTTTAAAACTATATACCCACACCCATATAAGGGCTATTTTCATGGACTCTTGGTGTGGGAATAGAGACAAAGAGAGCGCCATTGAAATATCCATAATGCACATACAATAGTTTTGAAAAAGTTTCACTATAACATGTACACATTGAAAAGATTTTATAATATAACCATCTATTTATATTCATATGCACATCAATCAATATATTGTTTCAGTTTCTACTAGGCATGTCTTTAGTTTGGCACTCTTAAGAATCTAATTCATCCACACAAGTGCTAGGCTAGGCCACAAGATACGTGGAAGTACAAAATTCATCACAATACTGTACATTTTTGAATAGGTTTGAATTACTAATGTTTTAAGTGTACACCCTTTTGAGGCTAGACCTCACATGTCATCATAGAAAGACACAATATATATATCACATATTATCTTTTTTTGGGATATATATATATATATATATATATATATATATATATATATATATATATTGAAAAACACATTTGGACTTGCATATATGTAGATGTCCTATTTTCTCCACATACCTTAAATTTAGCTTAGACACCCTTGCAATATAAGCCTGGTTTTTTTTTTTTGGGGGGGGGGGGGGAAGAGGGGGGATATAGTCAACAAATACAATGCTCACTCGTGGGCTCCACCATGAATCCATTATAAAACAACCCACCTAACACTCTACAAAATGGTAGCACACCACATCGATGTTTCCCCTTCTTCTTCTTCTTCTTCTTCTTCTTCTTCTTCTCAACTCGGCAAGGTCTAATAACAATGAGCCACCATATTTTATTCTTTGATGTTTACATGTAGAGATCCTCAATTAGGCCTTTATGATTGTTTTGGAGAGAAGAAGTTAAAGTAAAAATGGGATAAATGACATCCTGATAACTTCAAATGTAGTGAGGTGGAAGCATGGAAGGGTGTCTCAAATAGTATTGTTTTTGGCAATACTTCCAATAGTGCTAAGAGTACAATTTTGACCTTAATAAGGGCTTGTATTTAGGAGGGAAGATAAGAAATTTTTTATTTTTTATTTCAAAAATTTCAAGAATCTACCCTTAGGAAGTTTTGGCACCTTTCCTTCCTTACCCATCTTTCTCCCTCCAGTCTCAGCTCTCTCTCTCTCTCTCTCTCTCTCTCTCTCTCTCTCTCTCTCACACACACACACACATTCATTGCACCGCTTACTCCGTAGGAAGCAAGTTCTATGGCAGCCTTCTAGTTTACATTCCACACTAGCAAAAGCCGACAGCCTGAATTAAGGTACCATGCATATTTATTTTCTTCTTGCTTTTTTTTTTTCAACTCTTCTTCCAAATGTGCCTCCCTTTGCATATATGCTTCAAGTAGTCAAGTCTTTGTGCTCTAGGTGACAAACAAGCCTAGGCAAGTAGTACCCAATAGTATGCCATGGCTTCCTCCTTCCAAGAGGGTAATTTGAATTCCTGCAATACTGTAATTGTTGCATGCAGCATCGAGGTTGTTGTGGTCTCCATCGTTTCTGCCTCTCTCTCTCTCTCTCTCTCTCTCTCTCTCTCTCTCTCTCTCTCATCATGTGGCTCTAGAGATTTTAATTTTAGCCCATGATAATCACCTATGTTGTTCAATAAATTAGCCACATTAATCACTTATTTATTCACATGTTTTTGGTAAAGGAAAATTAATTCTATGATTTGCTTTTACAATGAAAAGATGTTTTAATTGTGTTTATTGCACATTCAATGCACATTTGAATTTGGTTGGTATCACCTTCTCCGTCTGCACAACAAGCAGTAGCTAACGAAAGCCATGGGTACATTCTTTACTAAATTTTAATTTTTTGAGGTTTGGCTCTTTATTCCATTGAGTAATTATTTTATGTATGTCCATGCTTTCATTTTTTTGAGGTTTGGCTCTGTATTCGATTGAGTAATTGTTTTATGTATGCCCATGCTGTGTAGCACAATTGTTAAGCATAGAGGATGTCGAATACCAAACATGTTCAAGCTTAGGTGAATTGGTAGGCAGCCAATGCTAGGAGAGAAATCAAAGACATTTATTTTTGTCAATTGTATAACGTTTTAACCAGATGACGTGCAACCTTGACTTATCCACAAAGGCGGCTATTTTGGGTAAGATTTTGGCTCATCATGACATGAAACCTATTTTGGAAATTGCTACAATTCCCAAAGAAGGGATATCCTCCAGCAATAGTTAAGAATCTAGCCACGTCTCTTAATGAAATAAAAGAAGTGCACACTACTGAGCAATTGGCTGCAAAAAGCGGTGCCTGATGTGCAAATGATTGTCAGCAGCACTGGAACTACTACTAATGCTATGGGCATTAGTGATAAGAAAGTGGTAGATGCTCTCAACATACACCCATGAAACTTCAAGCTTGAGTGCGGAGGTGATTGATTGTGTGGTGCAATTTTGGAACAACAATACTCGAGTGTCACCAAACAAGAAGGACATTTGTAGGAAAAGGATTCGTAGGAAACAATATGAAAAACATCCCCTCCACATCCTCGAGCAACCTGAGGTATCTCACTTGCATAACATCATGGGTTGTGTTTGAACTTCATAAATAATAAATGATTTGTTGTTCAATAGATTGCTTTATAGAGTAGTATCCACTATTACTACACGGGTGATTCACAACATACAATTTGTAAATATTGTTACACGGAGTACTTTAACTTGTACCAAATAGTACAATTCTCATACTGCCATAAAGAAGACTATGCATACCATAGTTGAATAATTAGACTTTCTGTGGAGTAACATGGCCAATAATATAGTATAGTAAGTAAATAACATTGTACACAGTACAGCACACATTGGACAATGTTTACATAGTACAATACACATAATACTAGTTACTTCATGTCTCTTACACACTATACAATTGTTCAATCTTATAGAAAGGAATTGTTGTACTTAGTGTGGAGGAATATCATGGCAAATAGTATACCACTATAACTAAATAGTACTATACACAGTACGCTACTCATTGAACAAAGTTTAAATAGTACAGTACACATTCTACCACAGTACATCTTGCATACCATAAGTGGGTGTGTGTTATGAAAAGTAATTATTGTACTTTGTGTGGAATATAGCATAGCCAATAGTATAGTATTGTTAGTACACAGTACATAGTACTCTAAACATTAATAATTACAACACACATTAGACAATGTTTCATAGGTAATAAATTAATGTAGTATCCACAATAGCTCTGAGTAGTACTAATAGTCATGCTGAGTAGTACTGACAATACTGAAAATAGTACTGAGTAGTTTTGATAGTAGTAATAATAAGTACTGACAATATTGCTGTCAGCACAGCAGCAAACATAACTTTAGAAAATATAAGACACATTGGATAATGTTTCATAGGAAATAGTATAATGTTTTACCATGTCCAAATTGAATCTAATCTTATTTCTAACCTTGCTTTACAGGAAGAATTCTTTTAGAGATCCAAACAAGAATTCCCTAAGTGCATTATTGGATTTATGTTCCTGCGTTCAACATGAGCGCATGGACTTATTGAGGTGTGTAGTAAACTCCAGGAGGTGCAATGATGTGGCCTTGCATGGAACCTTGTGTGATTGTTAGTGCTACATACGTCGCCTTAACAAGGAGGATAAGTGCAATGTTAGGTGTAAAACTATTCCTTCAGTTTTACAACACTATAGACATCCGTTGTGTGCCTAAAGGATGATGATCTTGAATGGCACAAGCTGCCATGCCTGCCAGGTAAATGTGAGAAATGCAATAAGCCTACTTTTTGTTCTCAGGAACTTCAAGACATTGGTGATGTCACATGTGTTAATAAGATGGAAGGCATACGAGTATGTGACAGTGGAAACAAAGAAAGGTGGTCCAAAGAGAAGAATCAAGTCGATGTACAAGGAGACCCCACCATCAACAATCATTGAAGAATTCAATTCACATTTGAGATAGCAGAATTCAATTCACATTTGAGATAGCAGAATTCAATTCACATTTGAGATAGTAGAATCAATTCAAATAGTGTATTGCAAACTTCCTCGAGGATGTAGTCATATTAGTGGTGGATTTTGCCAAAAATTACACATTCAAGATCTAAAATGAGATCTAGTTCATGCATTGGAACAATGACCAATGCTCCATTCTTGTGCATATATGCTATTGGAAGGAGAATGGTGAAACCAAGAAGCAATTTTTTTCTACATATTTGATGACATGGTCCATGACACATTATTTGTGCAACATTGTTTTCTACTTCATGTTAAATGGATGGGGGGAAAAAATATGGAAGTGAAAAGACTAGTACAGGGGTTGGTTTGACAGTGTTGCTTCCCAATTCAATGCATCTCGACCTTTCTACTTTGTTGCCAGGTAAATCTTTCTATCCTTTCATTCTTCAATGATTCCTCTCATGCATTGAAGGGCTCTCTTTTACACTACTACCATGTATATTTTACTACAAAATATGTTTATAGTTCATAGTTTAATATAACATAATATAGTATAGTATAAAATAGTATAGTATATTATTATACAATATAGTACAATCAATACTGAAAGTGCATTTGCTATGACATAGACCAACAAAGGATGAGGTTTTCAAGTCTTACTTCCCTTTCATTCTTCACTAATATCCCTCATGAATTTAAATGCTAGCACTCTCTCATACATTGCTGCCCATGGATAGTATAGTATAGTACATGTATTTAGTTCCTAGTATAGTATAGCACTCTCTCATACATTGCTACCCATGGATAGTATAGTATAGTACATGTATTTAGTTCCTAGTATAGTACTGCCATAATAGTAGACCAGTGTTATAGTGTGCCATAGCAAATGTGCCATAGCACATTTGCTATGGCACACTACAACACTGGTCTACTATTATGGCATGCTCTAATATGTTAATCCATTAATAATAAGTGTAGTATAATTAATGATTATTATTGTTAGTTTGAACATTATATTTCACAAAGTAGTTAGTAAAATGGAGTGTTCCATTTACAGTATCTATTCCTCACATGGATATTTGTTGGTTTTTTTTAATTGTCTGTTGAATAGGTATTTCTCATTGACCGACATATGCATGACATGGCACTTCTTTGGGAGCGACCACGTAAAGGGTGAGCATGATGGGGGCCGTAGTGGTGAAGCATATGCATAATGTGTGGAGTAGCTAAACCTAATGGAGCGAAGCTTCAAAATGCGAATGACGTGGTGTAGGCTAAATGCAAAAATGGTAGATGATGATGTCGTCCTTCATTTATTTGTGGAGGTTAAGGTTGGCGATGTGGATCGAAACACAAAATGGGGTTGCAACACAGTGATTGGAACATGCAAGATACACTGCATTCTTGGTTTTAGTAAGAAAGAAAACACACAACCCCTCTTTCGAAACTTGTCATGCTTTTGCTCCTTCTGTATGGATGAAACTTGGGACAAGAAGTGCACTAGCTTGCAACACAGTGGACCATGGTCCTTAAAAAAGCTAGAGCCAATCAATGTGAGCAATGGCTATTATGAAGCTCCCCTACCTATATGCATGGTTTCTCCTTTTGTCTCTACCCTGCTTGCATGCTGTCTCTCTCTTTAGATAGGTAAGTCACACACTTCTAGATCTTCTAGGTGAGTTCAACTGGAGCTTGTAGGAGAAAGAAAGAAATCCTTTTCAAAATTTTGACATTATTAAGTACATCAATGAGTGCTATTCCCTTTAGTCCAAGTACGGCTCTATGAAGCCATTTACAACAAAACACGTCTCATAAAGTCATACCCTCATCTATATATGCCATTATGTCATGCATGGAGTATGTTAGGCTTCCCAACCAACAATCAGTGATGCCATCAATGGAATCTAAAATTCCAAGGTCAACACTTTTACTGCCGCTATGCGTATGCCTTGAAGAGCAACATCAATGTTAAAGATCCGGTGCATCATGTTGAAGATGAGGTTTAGCCAACATAATGACAGATATATAGACAAACATGTGCCATAACTCATTACACACCACAAATCATGATATGGTAGATTGGATAATAAACAACTACTGAAAGAGACAAAAATCAACACAAAAGAAAAGTCTTAATTTTTGTACACAATTTCAAGTAGACAAAAAGCAACATTCTTTGCATGTTCAAAAAGCATTACAAAGCTATGTTTGAACCAAAACATATGTATGTGTAATGTTTACATAGCCCAAACAGTGGGTGTTTGCACCATTTGAATTGTATACACCAAAATTATGTAAATGGAGCAAGCAGTAATATACCTAATGATGTAGTAAGTAATATGGAGTAAATAGAAGTAGCTTGTATTATTTACATATCCGTAGGATTCATAGAAAAATGTGTCTTGAGCCTGCATCATCTGTGAATAAAAAAGAACCATAGGAATCTCAAAAATCATAGGGAATGTCAATGATAAACCTGGTCGCTAGTCTTGGATAAGTAGCAAGCCTATCCAAGTATGGCAGAAGTACCACTTCTAGATGAATGCCAGTTTGCATGTCTTCATACAGCTGGGGGCTTAAAAGACTTCCTTTTGGATTCAATTTCCCCATTTTTGGTGTGTCGTCAAACCAACACTATGTTTTTAGGTTCAAACTTGATACTGGCCTTCTCAATTTCATTAAAAGGCTTCAAGAACGGAACATTACTTCCGTCTTTCTAGTCATCAACATGCATACATTGTGATTGGTCAAAGATGAATAGAAATGGGGCTGATTCAGCTTCCCAGGTGAACTCTTGAAGTATCAAATTTCATCATCATCTGACATTATGTTTTTCCATG
Source organism: Cibotium barometz (assembly GCF_041138505.1). Classification (NCBI taxonomy): domain Eukaryota; kingdom Viridiplantae; phylum Streptophyta; class Polypodiopsida; order Cyatheales; family Cibotiaceae; genus Cibotium; species Cibotium barometz. The sequence continues at coordinate 2,594,721 of NC_141085.1, forward strand.
CTTGACCATATGGCAACCTGGAACTTTGAAGACACGTCGTTGAGGAACTCTTTTAGGCCAGGCTCTGCAAAAACGACATAAACATTTTTCCCACACTGTGCACTCTTCCGAAAGTGGAAGGGGGTTTCTTTTTGAACCACCTCTTTAACAGAATTCCATTGAGATCAAAGATTATCAGTTTCTTTACTACACAATTAGCCAAGTACTATGACAATTGGAAAACAAAGAAGGGTACATTGGTGATAAAAAGATGTGAACAAAGTGAATGCAGGACTATGACTCAGACTATGGCTTTCGTTTGCTCGTAGTGCATACAACATGAGTTCTCTTCTTGGAGAACCTACGGTATAGCCAATTGTCCAGGGAAATATTATCATCAACCGATGGACCCCCTGCAACTAGGTCATCTTTTGCATTTGGCTGAGTTCGACGAGTGCTTCCCACAATTTGGTCTGACACTTGCTTGGATTTAACCCCCTTATCTACAGCTCTCTCTAATTCTCTTTGCACTTCACCACAAACCCTGCATCCTTCTCAATTTGGTCTGACACTTGCTTGGATTTAACCCCCTTATCTACAGCTCTCTCTAATTCTCTCTACGCCACCACAAACCCTGCATCCTTCTCAATACCCACAATGGAGTTTGGAACATCCCTAGCAATGGCAACATCTTCTTTCTCAACTATAGCGCCGTCTTGAGTGGACCCATCCACACATCCTACAATTGTTGAAAAAACAAAGTAGAATTGTTTTCTTTGCAACACATAGAAAGCACAGTAACTGTAGATGGTAAACAAAATGCACACATGTGCAAGGCTTCATAACAAACCTGACTCCTTGACGTGAGTGTGATTTTTGAGGGAGCTTGGTGGAGAGAGCTTTTCTTGGCTGTCCTCTCTCTCTAACTATTGCCACCACCATCTCCGCCCACCACCGCCCAGCCCAACCCACCCTCCCCCTCTCTCCTCTCCACCCTCTTTCCTCTCTCTCTCTCTCTCCCCTTCTCTCACACTCCCTCTCTCTCTCTCTCTCTCTCTCTCTCCCCTTCTCTCACACTCCCCCTCTCCCTCTCTCTCTCCCCTTCTCTCACACTCCCTCTCTCTCGTCTCCCTCTCTCCCTTTCTCTCTCTCCCACCCTTCCTCTCTCTCCTTCTCCCACCCTTTCGCTCTCCCACCCTCCCTTGTCTCCTTCTCCCACCCTCTTCCCTCTCTCTCTCCTTGTCCCACCACCGCCCTAGCCCACACTGCCCTCTCTCTCCTTCTCCCTCCCTTTCACTCTCACACCCACCCACCCTCTCCTCTCCCTCTCTCCCTTTCTCTCTCCCACCCTCCCTCTCTCTCCTTCTCCCTCCCTCCTTCTCTCTTATCGCTCCCACCCACCCACCCTCCTTCTCTCTTATCGCTCCCACCCACCCACCCACCCTCTCCCTTCCTTTCTCTCTCCCACCCTCCCTCTCTCCCCTTCTCCCACCCTCCCTCTCTCTCATCTCTCCCACCCTCCCTTTTGCTCTCCTACCCTCCCTTCTCTTCTTCTCCCACCCTCTTCCCTCTCTCTCTCTCTCCTTGTCCCACCACTGCCCAACCCACACTACCCTCTCTCTCCTTCTCCCACCCTCTTCCCTTCCTTTCACTCTCCCACCCTCTCTCTCTCTCTCTCCTTCTCTCACCCTCCCTTCCTCTCCCTCCCTCTATCTCTCTCTCTCCTTGTCCCACCCTCCCTGTACATAATCTCTTCATCTAGATGCTATTACATGTGGATGTTTTTACATCTGGATGTTATTATATGTGCATGTGATTGCATGGTACTCCATGCCCTTTTCACGTGATTTCATAGCATTTAAAGACTTTGTATGTGACGACATATCTTTGCATGATGTGAGTACAATTAACAAGGTGATGAGTACAATTAACAAGGTGAGTAATTTCAAGATTTATACATACAAGCTATCTACTATGCCTTGCGTAGTAAGAAGAAATGAAGAATGTAAATTTATTAAGGTCAATAATTTTTCAATTATGATTGAGATCATGGCCTAATTATTTGAGAGGAAGGGGGAGTGAGAGAGAGAGAGAGAGAGAGTGAGAGAGATAAGAACATGCTGCTGCTATTCAAAACATATAATAAACCTAAAATCTGATATAATTAATCATAACAACAACAAACCCACAATTAATACAAAAGACATGGTGATATATAGTTGAAACCACTTTATTCCCAAAAAAGGTTATTACATGAGCTATTGCAATCTAACATTGTTTAAAATTGAAAACATACTATAACTACCTATACAGATCCTACACCTATACACTTTTTTGGGCTACTTTATTCTTTAACTCCTCCCATAAGGGCTCCTCCGTCTCTTCGGCAATATATCTGAAACTTTGCCAAGTACCGGATGGCACTTCCAATCTTCATGTTCCACACGAACAAATTTCCAGAATCAATAGGCTCATCTGTTAGCATCTTTTTCCAAAGATTACGGGCCTCTGTCGTGATTTTGAGATGTTATGTTGCATCGCCGCCCGTTTTGTTGCATAAATCTTTGCAAACCCTTTCCACCAGGGTTTCCTTTAGAGTATAGCTATGGTGATTAGAGATGAATAAAGGTAGTTGATGGTCGTGAGGGTTGTAAGGAAGAAAACAATAGAGAGGGAGAGAAATACAATGAGAGGGCGAGGGAGGCAACAAGAGGGAGAGGAAGGCAACAAGATTTGCAAGTGAGGATTAGAGTAAGAGGCAAGGGTCAAATTTATAGATACACAAAGAAACAAGCAAAAAGCTACTTTGCATGGTTACCCACCACTAAATTTAGAAAAGTAGATGCTTGGCTTTCCCCTAAATTTAGAAAAGTACATGCGTGGCTTTTTCCTAAATTTAGAAAAGTAGATGCATGTCTATCCACTTTTTTTTGAAAAAGTAGATGAATGGAATGAACATATTCAAGGCATTGACATATAAACATATTAATTGTCTTGATACAATATTAAAGATAAATAAAAAGTAAATAGTCAGACATTTTATTGTTGCAACATGAAGGATCTTTTCAAAACTACAGTACAATGTCATTAACAGTACTAGGTCCTTTTCACATTGTTCTCCTGCTGTGTTGAACATTCTCATTAGGTCCTCCTTTTTTAAAGTGGGTTGATGTATAAACATATTATAGTTCGAGTCTAACCCAAAGATACACAAATATACAAAGTAAAGGTGCTTGCATGCACAATATGGTCGTCTAGCACCTACCCTAATTTGAAAATTGGGACATGTGCATGATGGATTCTTTCCCATAGTCACCCGGTATTTTTCATTGCGCACTAGTGATTCCTTAGTCTCAATTACACAAAAACTTCCATCTGCCCAAATTCAATGACCAAATGCTCAAAGACCATATCTATACTTGAAATTGCCGAATCTATTCTCTTGGCTGTCATATCTGATATGCCACTTCTGTACCTTGTTGACCATTGGCCTACATCATTTGCTTCTTGATATTTTTCCTTTTGCAACACAAAACCACTACCCTCCAATTCTCGAATCTCATCCACAGTCAAGTTTGTACCTCGTCCCACTGGCCAAACAGCTGAGGGTCTAGTAGTAGGTGATTGACAAATGGTGTTACATACTCTCAAAGTATGATCCACGCTACTGTTACAAAACCACATGAACTGACGCCTTTTTCCCCCATACCATTCTCTCATACCAAAGAAAGAAAGAGCTAGAACACCTTGCCCGTAGTTCTTGATGCTTTTTTTGCACTTGCCATCTTGGCCACCTGACCATCCTTGGCAAGTTACCTTGTTGCGTAGAGATATTTGACATATATCCCATATTGAATCGTGTATGTCACTCTCTATAATTTCCTATAGCTCTGCTTCAGTTGTCTCTCCCTCTGCATTTTTTGACCACCTGTAGTTAAAGGAATAGTGGGTGGAAAACTTAATCTTGCATGGTTGGTTTTCTGTGACATACTCTGGAGATGATGTGATGAGTTATCTTCCTCAAGATTTATAACTGTGGGTTTTCGACGCCGGCTAACAGTAATGTTATCACCAAAAAAGTTTGGTTACACGTGCATTGGTGTATTACTCACTGCTTTCCCCACCAAAAAAGTTTGGTTACACGTGCATTGGTGTATTACTCACTACTTTCCCCACCAATCTGCTAGTGCTTGATGGACTTGGAGCTTTTGATGTTTTGGCCTTCTTCATCAACTTTGTTATTGTAGGGCCTGCTCCGTGATATTTGCCTTGTGCATGAATGCATGCTTCTTTGTGGATTGCAAGAGGGCATTAGCGAGGTCTAAAACAATTGCATCATATAAAGAGATGGTTCCCTTGAAACCCTCTCTTGCGCTAACCAGCTTGCATTCTTTGTTCCTGTTAGATTAATGGTCGGCATGTGTGGCACACAAGCATCGTCAACATCCTACAATAGGAAATTAAGTTAATTACATTATCCAACCGCATTCTATAACCAGATAGTTAAGTTGACAATTTAGATTCAAAATACAAGCTATTCTTTTCGAGAACCAAGAAAACAATACTTACCCCTACAAGATGTTTCCTCCAATGGGGATATCTAGTATGCCACCAACTAAGCCAACAATCCATGGTGCTGTTGGTGGTAAGTTTGCATCAGTGAATTTACCATTCATCCACCACGATCTAATGTGTCTATATTTTAAAAGTGCCTCTTCCTCACTCAATGCACAACACCATTGATGACATAGTTGCTTATGCTCTTCTTGAAAATTCCTAACTACATATTGTACTGTATGGATGTTCAAGCTTTGTTCCCAGTGAAAAAGACATGAACGCTCACGACCTTCCAATATATTCTATGGTCTATTATTATAGAAAGTCCTAACTGCCTCCAGTTGGCTCCAGCCTCATCAGCCACATGAAGCCAAAAAAATCTAGCTTGGAGAAGCCTTTTTGGACCACAACATTGTTAATCATCTCCCTGAAAAGCACTTGAGTCACTGTGTCCTCCTCTTTCATTTCACAAGTTGCAATTTTCATGAGCTCTTGTAGGCTACATGCCATCATATGATAATTGAAAAAGTACTAAAAACAAGATCAATTTTTTTCAAGAACTTAAAGAACTTAACAAGACCAAACTCTACCTTGGATCATATACATGTGCAGCCATTGTTGTCCATCCTTGCATACGTCTAACGTGATCAAAACAAAACCAAGCCTTTCTCAAATCCCTGTCTCCTATTTGGCACATATAGTTCACCAGATCTAAACCCGATGCAAGCCCATGTGGTTGACATTTAAAATACATATAACATCGGTCTAACTCATCTAAAGCTTGCCCAGGAAAACGATTACCATCATGGAAGAACTCAAAAGCACATTGTCTCTTCAATTCTAGGATACTTGACTCTGCTCCTTGCACTGAATCCTAGAAGCACACACCATCCTCCTGAATCTACAAGAGAATTGGACCAATTCACAAACTATGTAAACGTTCATTCATAAGAATTACCAAACAATTAAAATCAATATGGAAAGAACATTACCTTTGACATTGAATTAGGGAATGCATGTGTTCCAATAATAGTGACAACTCCATGTTGCTAATATTTGATTTATTCTTCGTATGCTTCCTGACAATTGCATGCAATACGAGTATTTTGGTGATATCCATTTGTACCTTAAAGGAAACCCCACATCCAAAGCGTGTAAAACGCGCAAAGACCACACTTGCCAGGCGCAACAAAGCCAAGAAGTGACAAGTACCAAGAAGAGGAAGAAATTGCTAAGATGATGATTGGAGTCCTCCTCTCGAAGGAATTCAAGTAGAGTTGCTAAGTCTTCGAAGAAAGGCGCTTCTTCAAAAATCATTAAAGAAACTGAGGAAGTAGGAGAGGTGGACAAGGGAATTTAAAAAGAAGGCAAGAATGAAGAGAGTTTCATGGTGACTCCTGCAACTTGCTTGCAATTAGAACTCCTACAAGATAGTCTTAACAGAGTGAAGGTAATTGTTAACCACTTTTTATCAAATCTTACATAAGGTATCTTTTATATTACCAAGCATAACGTGTGTGTGTGCGTGTGTACATTCATTGCAGGTGGTGAAATCCACTCCTTTGCCACCTATTCCCTTGTGCAAACTTGTACCTAACCCCTCTATACGAAGAGTGCAGTTTAGGTACAAGAAGCTAGCAAGGGAATTTTATATGAATGGCTATGTTGCCAATAGACGCAGGTTCATTTGCTGCATCTCCTCATCTCATAATCCTATTAGAGAAGTGACTCAAGATGATGTTATTGCATGGGATAACATCTAGCGATTGAAAAACGAGGAGTTCGAGAATATGATCAAAGGCACAGAGTGGGAATTCATGAGCAACACGATGTTGTATGTGTGGGATCACAATCATCGAGTTGTGGCATGGATGGAGGATATTAGTAAATGTGAGTCTACTTAAACTGCCTACTTTTTTGAATGCGGTCTTTTGTTTTATAAAATAGTTTTGGGACTAATTAGATTTGCACTATATCTAACTATAGCATTCAAGAATGTCACATTAAGACATCCTTGTGTTGATGCTATCCTTATTGAATTCAATGAGGATAGTGAGGGGGAGGTTCTCACAGTGATCCATTGCTTAAATAGATAAGAGAATATATGTTTTAAGACTCTTTGAATTAGGAATATTTGACGTACTATGTTTCAATCTTTCATTAAAACCTTAAATTTTATTGTTGTAGGATGAATGAAGTGGGCTATGTTTCTTCTTCCCTTGTGGACAAAGTGTGCCTCATTAGAGCACTTGGGATGGAAAACAAAGAAATAATTATGAAGCACACTAGAGAGATGAACAAGGCATGGATGGACAAGCATGCCTCGACACAGAAAAAAAGGGCCACCCATCTTGGTATAACTGTGAGCTTTCAGAACTTTCCCAAATAGTATTCCAAGTAAACCTTCAATATTTAGACACTTGTAATATATGATAAACATTTGCATATCATTCACTAATGTTACAATTCGTGAATAATAGGATGAGTACCTCGCAGCCACCCGAGGTATTGACCCCCTAGTAGATAGTTTGTTTGCACAAGATTTTGAAGAGAGACCCTGCTGCACAAGGGGAAGGTTTCTTTGAGTAAGAAATCCTACACTATTTCCTATGTCTTTTTCATAGGAAACAACATTGTATGGTTTTAATGTTGCGATTTAATTACGGTATTGTGTTGCATATGACTAGTGCAAGTTAATTGGGATAAGAAACCGGATTGTTTGATAGAGGATAGGCTATACAGCTTGGTAGCCTAGCTCGTTGCTAAATGACCACAAAACATATATTTTGGATATTTTGATTGATGGTGATTTGCAGAGGCTGAAGGATTCAAAAATCCCTAAAAGTATGTAATAATTACTTTTCCTATCTTCTTGATTTTTATAAAGTACTCTATTTTATTTGAATAATAATTTCAATGGCAATGCAGAAAATGCAAGCTTATTTAGGGATTGGCTTCGAAGAGAGCGCAGGGTGTAACCGTCCTTGTAGAAATATCAAAAAAGTACAAGGTAATTTTTTCAGATACATTCCTTGATGACCTCGTCGATCTTAAGAAGCTGTTTGAGGAAATGGTGGGACCCCTAAAGAAACAAGGTGTGGTAGCTTCAAACCCTGTTGTCGTTTGAAGACTACCAAGCGTGCTGTGTTCAGGTGCATAACATTCCATAAAGCGTACTTACTACTTAGTTGTACTCTTATATTTGTAAATTGAACAGATGTAATAATGTGTAGATGGATTTGGAAGTGCCATGTGGATAGATCTATTACAAATGTGCGTGCAATCTTAAAAGAATGGGCAATCCAAAACATGAAAGCACTATGTATACACATCAGCAACTTCGAGACCTTTGGGATGTAGAGATATATAAGAGATGCCCATTGTTCCTTGACTTTCCAAGTGGTAAATTTCCCAAGAGTGAGAAGGAGATGTATACTCGGGCTTGTAAAGCAAAGCAATCAACCATGGTATGAACTATACAATTAGATATTTAACTTTAATTTAAATATTTTTTCTTATATCTTTTCGAATGGTGAATTCTATCATGAAGCCTAGAAGTCTATGTGACAAATCACATGTTCAAGACAAAGGTAAAGGTCTTATGAAAGATGAAGGGGATGATGAAGATGAAGAGGATGATGATGATGAAGAGGATGATAATGATGAAGAGGCAAAAGTGCCAAAAAAGGATGTTACAAAGGGAAAAGGAAAGCCACTATAGGAAGAGGACGACTCTGATACCTCTCCATCAGAATATGATGAAAGTGGTTTTGATGATAGCATACGCAAGATTGAGGCAACCCCAAAAGCTGAAGAAGTTGGTCATGCAGCAACACAAGAAGGGCACTCTTTTACTTGTGGTTCATTAGTATTATTGTTACATTGTTTGCATACTAACATAGATTAAGTTATGGATTCAAATAAGCTCGGCAAGAGGTGAAGTGCCAAATGCACCATTGCGACCAATTCATCCACCTAGCCTGGGTGACCTAACTCCAATCCAAATGAATAATGGATACACCTAGCTATATCTAGAGTAATCATCAATAAAAGTGATGAAGTAGAGATATCCCCCAATAGATGGTGTCCTCATAGGACCACATACATCACTATGTATAAGCTGTAATTTCTTAATAGCTCTCACATATCCATCCTTTGAAAATGATGCCCGATGCATTTTACCAAGAATACACTCCTCACATACATGTCTAGCAGGGGTCTTAAGAGTTGGCAACTTAGACATCATATCATGCCTTTGAAGGCATAACAAACTGCCATAATTTAGATGGCCAAATTGTGCATGCCATAATCCTACATCACTCATAGCATGATTCGTAGAGACTGAGTAAGCATCATGCTGCAACTTCTCAAATACATCCATCTTGTATAGGCCATGAAACAAGGTACCTGAGGTAATAATAGAACAACCATCATTTCTATTCTAAACTGTAAATTTGTCATCCACAAATTTCACCATCAATCTTGACAAGGCTAAGGCTGAAATTGATAGTAAGTTTTTCTTAATGCCTGGCATATATAAAACTTTAGAAAGAGTAAATGCACACTCATTTGCAGGCAATGAGCACAACTCTACCAACTCCTTTGACAGGATATAAGGAACCATTTGCACATGTGACGGTTCTTGCACTTGGGACAGATTCTAGAGATGAGAATAATTTTTTTTGTGAAGTAATGTGCTTACTAGCACCACTGTCAATGTACCAAAAGCATCTGATTCATGCATACATTATGAACGGAAGGGTCATAACTGTAAAGTACAGTCCATGCCCAATCATTTTGAGCAAAACTTGTAGATTTCTTCTTCTCTGCACTTGGTGTAGATGCATCAGCCACAACCATGCCCTATTCTTTCCTTTTCTCCTTCTCTAGCCTTTCCATGCACTCATTTATGTAGTGCCCTGGTTTCCTACGATAGTGACACTTGCCCTTCTTTTTTAGGCTTATCACCTTCTTTCTTTGCATCCTTACCTGAGGATTCTGATTTTGGCTTATAGCCACCATGCAAAGAAGCTTTACCTTTGCCTTTCTGACTGGCAACAAAAGCTTGGTCTCACCAACTCGCATAACAGATCTGTTTTGCCTAGAATGCTCTTCTTGCTCTGTAGAGTACTGAAACCATCTCATCAAATGTAAGGGCATTTGGATTTTCCTTCATCATGAGTCTAAGGGTAGAGGAAAAACTCTTATAAGAATCCGACAATACATTGAGAACTATGGGCACCAATGTACTATCATGATATATCTCATCCACACTAGCGAGCTGCTCCTTAAAATCTTTGATCTTGGTCAAGAAGCTACCCATTGAGTCTCCCTCATTCATGTGCTTAGACTCCAACTATTTGCGCAGATATGCAACACGTGCTTCATTGCGCACGTGGTATAATGCAACAAGTGCATCCCATGCCTATTTTGAAGTCTTACATGACTAAATATAAGGACTAATGTTTCGCTTCATAGAAAGTGCAAACAATGCATATGCCTATGCATCTCTTCCGTCCCATCTCGTTTGATTAGCAGTGGTGGGAGGTACTGGTGGTGCATGTGGAGAAGCCACATCTATATCAGATTCTACTTTAGATGTACTTACAGTACCTGATTACACTGGTAGTTGTGAAACAAGACGAGTTTCACCACCACAGACCACATTCCAAAGGCCTTTAGCAAACAAGTACATGCCTCATCATATAGGACCACAATGGGTAGTTAGTCCTATCAAGTTTGTCCTCAGCAGACAACATGTTGAATACATCACTACTGCCAGCCAGGCTAGCCATGATTGTCTACCAAATGCAAAATCTTTCAACACACTGAAAGTAGTCAGTATTCACTGAATGCAACCTCGGATGGCTGCAACTGATTGAATCACCTACAAAGTGTATCAAAAATAACATAGAGTAGAGAATAGAGTGTTACTAGGGAAAGTATGATGGTCGATGTTGTTGTGAAGACACTGTAGATGCTGCTGCATACCAAATCTTTTCCGTTGCATAGTGAACCCAAAATTGAGTAGAACCAATCCAAAATGACGTCTCTCTAGAACGTCTGCAAAAACTTTGTGGTGCCCAAAACGCGCCCGAAAGGTGCAACAGACCCCAAAAATTCTATATACTCCGATAAGAATCCGGTAATACATTGAGAACTGTGGGCACCAATGTACTATCAGGATATATCTCATCCATGGAGCAACCAAGGCATGGAACGATCACATTACCAAGCCAAGGCGGCCTATTTTAAGAACACGGGTCATGGTGGTGGCAAGGTTCGCAGCAATGCGTTTCAAGAAATGTTCAATTGGTTTTACCGTGCACTTACTGGGAGAAAGGCCCAAAAGCGAGCCGGAAATTTATCTTTGAGGCGCAAAATCATGAAGGTGTTAGGTGCAAGGCGAAAGAGAAGGGTGCAATGCGTCAATGGCACGTGAAAGAGCGAGGCAATGGCACAGTGGTCGACTAAGAAATGGCCGTGTGTGGTTACCCACCCAATAATTCTTGTTCGCCACTTTTTGGCGCGTTCATTTTGTAAACTGACTTTTTTGTAATTTTGGCCTCCTATAAATATCAATGAGTTTTATAGTCATTTTTAAAAGTCTTGACTTGTGAGCTCTCTCTCTTCCTCTCCCCTTGACTCTCTCGCGTGCGCTCTCTCTCTCTCTCTCGCTCGTGCAGTAATATCTCACGCACATGGAGCCCCCAAATGATCCTCCCTCCAATACGCAGGATGACATTTTCAAAGACCTTGGGCCCTTACCGGTGGCACATAGAACTGCAATCCCAAACATTTACCCACAAGCCCAAGTGGATCTGGAAGCTGAGCGTGTGAGGCTTGAGCGAGAGGCCCAAGAGGCCCAAGAAGCCCAAGAAGCGAAGAGATTACACAAAGAAGCAGAGGACATGGAGGCAGCTGAGAGAGCAAGAAAAGAAGCCGAAGAGACGGTCAGAACTCAAGAGGACGAAGCAGCAAAGAAAGCACAGGAGGATGAGGCTGCCAAGAAGGAGGAAGAAGACGAGGCAGTTAGGAAGGCGGAGGCAGATAAGAAGGCTGTAGAAGAAGCTCAGGCCGCCGCAAGCAACAAGAGAAGATTAGCATTCTTTGCTGCGGAGGAGGATTGGCTTAACAGAAAAGCTCACGGATTTGTTGCTGACCTGCGAATGGCCGGATACGAAGATGACACAATTTTGGAAGCGGCCATACAAAGTCTTCGAGCAGAATATACAAAGAGGAGAAATGAAGACACAGTAGAAAGGGAGCACCTGCCGAGCAATAGGATTGTCAATGCAATGCTAGACAGAGTCTTGGCTCGTGCACTTGGTAAAGGAAAGAGAAAACTCTCAGCTGAGGAAGTAGAAAATAAGAGACAGAAGCTTGAACGAGAAGCCAGGGCAGCAAACACACGAAGGCTTCGTGAGGAAAAAGACAGGAAAGATGAAGAGGAGCGAGTAAGGAAGGAGGCAGAGCAGCGAGCAGCTCCGAAGACTCCATCTGCAAAGACAAAGAAAACTCCAACACCTGCAAAGGCTAAGAAGGGGAAAACCATTCCTAAACGCACAAAACTCCCTTCCGATAACTTCCAAGAGCAGCGACAGAAGTTTAAAAATGACACGCCAGCTTGGACTCGCCACGCGCAAGCACCACCCCCCCCAACAACGCAGAAGAAGCAAAGGTGGAGACCAGGGACAGTTGCCCTTAGAGAAATTCGCAAATATCAAAAGACCTGCACACCAATTATTCCAAAGGCACCTTTTGGGCGTCTCGTCAAAGAGATTATCCACGACCAGCGCCGGGATGTCAATCGTGTGCAAGCGGCGGCACTAGGCGCTCTGCAACAAGGTGCCGAGGATATTTTGGTTTCGCTTTTCCAAGACGCGGTTTTGTGCATGGTGCATGCAAAACGTGTCACTTTGAAGCCATCTGATCTTCATCTAGCTAGGCGTATCCGTGGAGAGGAAGCTCTCTTTCACTAGATAGGGGAAGCCTTGTAATGCAACAAACCGTGTTTTGTAATCTCAATTTGATTAATGAAAAACCATGTCTATTTTCAAAAAAGTTATTTTCTATTGCAAGTGATTGTTGTCTTGTCAAGGTAATTGTAGTCTTTTGCATGTAATTGTTGTCTCTATGTACATTCGACCTCATGTGAACGCTCGTCTGCCACCGCCCGTCCGACTTTGGCTCGACTCGACGGGCCAATTTCTCCCGCGTATGGCCCCAGAAGGGTATATCAGCTGTGCGGGGTGCGCCGGGGCCGGGGGGGGGCCGGTGGTCGCTCCGTGGAGCCTGTGTGCCACGGAGCGACTTTTGGCTGTTTGACCAGGTCAAACAGCCAAAAGTCGCTCCGTGGCACACAGGCTCCACGGAGCGACCACCGGCCCCCCCCCTCGGCCCCGACGCACCCCGCACAGCTGATATACCCTTCTGGTCAAACAGCCAAAAGTCGCTCCGTGGCACACAGGCTCCACGGAGCGACCACCGGCCCCCCCCCCTCGGCCCCGGCGCACCCCGCACAGCTGATATACCCTTCTGGGGCCATACGCGGGAGAAATTGGCCCGTCGAGTCGAGCCAAAGTCGGACGGGCGGTGGCAGACGAGCGTTCGCAAAAATTGATTGAAACATCATAACAGGACACGACAACAACATATAAACACATCAAGAAGATAAAACTTAAAATCAGCTCGAAAAACATCTTGATGTCATTAATTGTTTGATTTTCACAGACGAGCGTTCACAAAAATTGATTGAAACATCATGACAGGACACGACAACAACATATAAACACATCAAGAAGATAAAACTTAAAATCAGCTCGAAAAACATCTTGATGTCATTAATTGTTTGATTTTCACAGAAGGCAAATGATTACATTGGATCTAGCCAACTCGCTTGATGAGCTTGGTGAAAGCCTCGTGGGTGAGAGTCTTTACTGATGGTTTGTCACCAATGCGTTCGGCTATCTCTTTGGCATCAGTGATGCCTTGTCCAAGGCTAAGGCCACAAAATCCTAGGAAAGACCCTGCACCTTTATCACCAAAGCTATAGATAGCTGCTTCCCTATTTACAAGAATACATTTATGGGCATTTTGGGCTATAGGGGCTTCAGACAGGATGGCGCTTAGGGCTCTGTACTTCAAAAATTCAGCTTGCGCATCATTTGAAAAGTCGTTGTGAATTACGCGAAGCATCTCGGCATTGAAGCTCGGGATGTAGTGCCATAGCGCAGCATCTTTCCCCTCCACCTCCTTTCGTGCTCCACCCTTTCGGCTTGCGAACCAGTCCATTTCTCTTGCGGTCTACAAAGTAGATAGAAGAATGAGTTGACTTCAAAAAATTACAAATTAAGAAGGGAAGAAATTGGGTGTACTACCTCAGTGGCATCATCATGATCCGCAAGGTCTGCATCACTAATATTGATGCTCCCGAGGCTGACAGAATCCGAAATGGCAAGCGGCTTGTGAGGGGCAAAGCTAGTTTCTGGCACACTCTCGTAGAAATCCTTGCACTGGGATATTTGTAGAAGAGTCTCTGCCACAAGGGACTCTATTGAGGCTTGATTTTCCGGGAGCGCAAGCACCTTTGTGACATCTGCGGAACTGAAGTCAATGTGGATGTCATCATCTTTGGACGGCTGTTGTGTGTCTCGCATGCCCGCGTACATAGCAATGACTGAGAGAGTTTCATCCTGGTGTAGCCCAAGGACATGGGCGATGTCATCCAAAAATAAGAACTCTACACCTTCTACTATGATGGGGTGTAGAGTTCGCACTTCGAGCTCTGGAACTTCATCCATGACATCGTCCCCTTCGATGTCCCGTTTCACAGCCTCAGCTTGCGGCTCTTCCGCCAGAGTCACAAGTGCAAGAGATGCTTCTTGCACTGGGGTGACAATCTCTTCCTTTGGGTCAGCTTCCTTGATCAAGAGATAAGGTGTGGCTTTCTTTGGAGGAGTGGCCTTCCTCTTTCCCTTGCTTTTCTCTGTTCCCTCTAAGATCAGGAGGGCAAGAGTCATGTCCCACCTCAAAAAACTTGTGCCAATGTTGCCCATTCCAAGACCTACGAGGTTATCTTCTTCCTCCTCCCTTAGATATGCGCTACTAAGGCCTTTGAGGAATCTTGCAAGCCTAAACCTGAAATTTTTGTCCGCTTTGTAGGTATGCTTGATAAGATCCACAGGCACCCAAGTTCCCTCCTCGTCTTCAAAGTTGACACAATATTCAGCCATGTATGTGTCCATGTAGCTAGTGAACGCCCCAAACACGTCATTATGGAGTTCGGCGGTGCCTTCCATGTCAATAGATGTCTGAAAGATGGGTGCAAGCTTCTCGATCAAGTGACCGAGGTCAAGCTTGTGCAATTGAGATAGGAGAGCTTGGGCGGGGGTGGCCATGCTTGAGTAGCGAAGAAGGCGAGGGGACCGCAAAGATGCCGAGAGTGAGGAGATGAACTCAAAGTGGCCAAAAGTGACTTATAAAGAGGTCTTTAAAAATTTTTTTATGTTTAAAAACTCACTTAAAACCTCCAAAAAAATAAAAACACGTGACAAAACTTAAAAGTGCACAAAATTGAACGCAAATTGCGAGTAGCCAAAATTGTTTTGAATTAATCTCTCAAAATCTGTTACATAGCTTGCTTGATATGGATACATCTGGGGAAGGGAATGCTTTTACAAAAGTAAGATGCCTCTTTCCTCTTACGTAGAGGTGTGTTATCAATCACAAATGAAAAGTCACCTTTCAGTGCAAACCTAAGGCCTAAGTACTCCCTTAGGTTCGCCATATTCCAATCAGCATTTACTACGATATCCCACACATCAGCTTGCGTGCTAACATGTACATCAAGCTGTTCTGCATCGTTGATGTCCGAATCGAGTGCTTGCCATTCGCCTCCAGTCAGCTTCCAACGTCTGTAAGGAAAGATAATAGAGAGTTGTTGCTTTCCAAGCTGGTACCGAACGACCATCTTCTCCGACACCACCATGCACTTTATCTTGTCACCCTGATGTTGAATAACCTTCAAATCCCACGAAGGTGGCAAAAAGGCACTCATTACTGTGCCTCCCTTTGCAATCCACATTGTAGGAGTCCGGTGAACATCAGCCTCCTTGAACAAAAACACAAACAAATGTAAAGGCATGAAGAACGTGAGAGTCGCACGATGTGACCCATAGGTGCACTTCATTGCATTGCACACATCAATCTCAATCCGACGTCTGGTTAGTGCAACCAAAGTATTGTCGGGCTTTGGCCAATCATGGTCCATGAGACTTGGTGTAGGGAGCCTCCGTAGAGTCCCAGAACCATCTCTTGACGTGGGTACAATATACTCTGCATGAAAGAAGAAAACTGAGCGCTCTAAAAGCTCTGATGTTGAACAACCAGTGTATAGTAGCTTGCCGATTTCAAAGTGGTGCGCCTCAAAGGTTCCAGAAAGGGTCTCTAAAGGCTCCCATTCCACAAATGTCGACGGAAAGATGTCTGCACAGAACATTACAAGAACACACTTGAAAAAATCAAGCTTCCGTAACATGAAATGATATTAGCATGTCTCAGTGCAGCCCATAAAACAAGAAGCACAAATAAAACTTACAATTTGCAGGAAAGCGTTTGTGATTGGCATTGTCAACACGGAGTTGCGATGCCTTGTAGACGTGTTGGATCATCACCTGCTTACTTCCGTCAGCCCCCTGCTTGAGATCCACTATGCGACCCTTCCAATGGTGTGACTTTAACCCTATGTATCTGCGAGAGACTTTGTGGGCTCCCCTTGTGCTTGGACGCATCGTCACCCACATTCCTTTTGCAAAGGTGCTTGTAACCCACAAGCCAGTGTCGTCTTGTTCGTTGCTGCTGCTAAAGGACTCCACCCTTGAACGAGGTCGGCGACTCATTGTGCTTGGCTAACCGACTAAGCTAAATGCTATGAAGTTGTAGGTGTGTGAGAAGATCTCTGCAACCTAATGCTAGCAGAGCATATAAGCTGGCAAGAGGAGTCAAGAATGTGTATAAGCTAGCAAGAGGAGAGTGAAGAATGTGTGCAAGCAAGAGAGGATGGACTTGATGGGGAAAAAAGGACTGTTTTCCAAGCTTTCCATAGCCAAGAAGATCTCTGCAACCTAATGCTAGCAGAGCATATAAGATGGCAAGAGGAGTCAAGAATGTGCTTAAGCTAGCAAGAGGAGAGTGAAGAATGTGTGCAAGCAAGAGAGGATGGACTTGATGGGGGAAAAAGTGGACTGTTTTCCAAGCTTTCCATAGCCAAGAAGGCACAGAAAGATAGATCTAACTTTAGGAGGGAAGGGGAAGGCAGAATGGGGAGGGAGGAGGCCAAAAAAGATTCTTTTAGTTAGAGAGAGACTCAAAACCGAATTGCTAGTTTTAGAGAGAGGAAGAGGGAGTGGGGAGAGGGAAAAGTAGCTTTAAATGAGGGATAATGATGGGGGGGCGTTTCTGGCCCTAGCCCACTTTTTGAGGTGGGGTCATTTATGCCAGTTTGAGCTGTCTTTATTAAAAAAAGGTGGGAAATCTGATTTTATTGAAAGATTTTGCATTTTCAGCCCAATTTCTTTAAAAAAAAACGTATGATTCAAGTTTGACCCCTACATATTAGGGGCAGGGAAACCCAACATTTTTCTCCACATGGCCTTCTCCCATTGCACCATTCCTTAATGACTGTCATTAGGCTTGGGGCAAATTAAAGGGCCCAAGAAGACCCCAAACAAGTCCTAATGGCATTATTCCATCCTTATCATTTGAGAGGCGAGATTTACCTGAATAGAAATTCCTTCTATGGATCCCTAAGATCCTTGAGACCTTTGCAATATTCATATCCTTAGTTTCACATGAATTCATCAACATCATCACAACAGATCTTTTCAAGAACAACTCTTCCTTGATCTTTGTTTCACTTGCATCAAGGTGTTGCGGATAGTTGACACAAATGTTGTTTAAAACTATTGCTCTTCTATGGACATTTACACATTCTTGAAAGTGGGTGTAGCAAAAGTTGCTGACGTATCTCTGTTCTTGGGCTGAGTTCATTCCTCTAGTCTATAGGTCGAAATAGCGTGCGACCTCTTTACAAATCCTAAGTTTGGTTTCCTCATCCACAACAAAATTCTCATCTTACATAAGGGACCTAAATCTTTGCTCTTCAGCATTTCTCCCTTTTCCTTAAAGCCTCGTTTTCTTTGATAATGTCTTTTGGATGACTTGTGCAAGACTTGCAAATTGTAAGTTCCTGTGTTGGGATAGAAAGTGTATTCTTTGTGCAGCTGCATTGCCATCAATGCAGATGGGTTATGACATGCATGGTTTATCTCCAGACCTCACCATGTCCCCCAAGTTTTATCTCCATGTCCTCCATAGTGCTCTCAAGGGTTAAAACAAATCCTGAGATTTGAAAACAAGCTAAAGTGCAGGATATGTCTTGAAAATAGATGTTTCTAAGAATCTTATTGATTTAGGTGTTGAAAAGAACTATTTAGAAAAAAAACAAATAACATACACACACACACACGTGCACATGCACACGCACGCGCGCACACACACACACACACACACACACACACACACAATAGAGTTCAGCTACACTGACAAAGTTAGACCACAGATAAAAAATAGAGTTTAGCCGAGAGAGAGTTTAGGAACTGTTTAGACACACAATATTAAATTGAGAGAGAGAGAGAGAGAGAGTAGGAACCTATATTTGAGAACCCTACAAAATAACTAATGAAGGTTCCTCTTTCTCTTTCTCTTCCTATTCATCACTATATGGCTATGGTGTGACCTAATGAAGGTTTTCTTCTATTATGCTTAATCCTAATGTTTAATAAAGTACATAATAAGATTAGGGTTAAAGTTTGGAGTACTAACCTTATTTTAGATTCTTCTCCTTCTCCTTTTTATGAGCATGCTTAATGTGTGTTAGTCTTTTCTATGTCTCTTATTTTTGATAGGTAGAGTTCATTAAATGTGTTACTAATCACTTTTTGTAGTTTTATGTTTTGTAGGTCTTACATTAATCCTCTCCTTTGGCTTGACAATAAAGAGGTAAGCCCTCTTTTTCTTGTAATAATGCAAGATCTATGTTTATTGCATCCTTGGGTGTTGAGTTTAGGTTTAGCTTAGTGCATTAAGCTTTTGCACAAAGCTGAATACATGCTTAAAGATTATGCAAAAAGCTTTATGCATAGAGCTTAAATCTTATGCATGCTTTAAGCTTATGCATATAGCCTTATGCATAGAGCTCTATGCATACTTTAATCTCTATGCATAAAGATTTATCCCTAGAGCTTAATGCATTAAGATTTAAGCATGTGCATAAAGCCTTATGCATAAGCTCTATGCATGCTTAAAGCTTATTCATTGAGCCGTACACATAGAGCCGTATGTATAGAGCTTAAAGTATGCATATATAAAGCTTTAAGCATAGAAGAGTTACACTCTTTTTTTTCTCATAAATGTGTTACTAATCACTTTTTTTAATTTTATTTTTTGTAGATCTTGCACTAATCCTCTCCTTCGTCTTGACAATAACGAGGTAAGCTCTCTTATTCATGTAATCGTTAATGCAAGCTCTATATTTATTGCATCCTTGGGTGCTGGGTTTAGGTTTAACTTAGTGCAAAAAGCTTATGCCTAAGCTTCATGCATAATATTATGCATAAATCTCTATGCATAAGATTTATGCAGATCTTATATGTATGCTTTAAGCTCTATACATAAGCTGTATGCATAGAGCTCTATGCAAGCTTTATGCATAAGGCAAGATTTATTCATAAGGCTTTATGCATAAGGCTTAATGCATAAAGAGGTATACATAAGGCTTTATGCATACGTAAAGCCTTATGCATAAAGCATAGAGCTTAATGCATACATAAATATTTATGCATAAGGTTGTATGCATAGAACTTAATGCAAGCTTTATGCATAAGGTCTCATGCATAAGTCTTAATGCATTAGGCTTTATGCATGGAGCTTAATGCAAGCTTTATGCATAGAGCTTATGAGTAAGGCTCTATGCATAGATCTTAATGCATAAGGCTTTATGCATAGAGCTTAATGCATGCATAAAGCTTTATGCATAGAGCTTTAAGCATGCCTAGATGTTATTTAAGTGTTATTATAATATTTAGGTGAAAAAGATTTTTGTCTTATCTAGATATGGTGACTCAAGTACCCCGAGCATCATTCCTTCTCTTAAGGTAAACTCCAATACAATTATTATTTTCATTTATATTTATTGCACCCAAGGGTGCCGAGGTTTTAATTTTTATATGCATTATTAAGCTTATGCCTAAGCATCATGTAAAAGCATGCATAAACCTTTATGCATGCCTAAGCTTATGCATAAAGCATAGAGCTAATGCATGCATATGCATAAAGCTTTATGTATGCCTAAGCTTATACATAAAGCATAGAGCTTATGCATGCATAAAGCTTTAAACTTAAAGCTTATACATAAAGCTTTATGCATAGAGCTTAATGCAAGCTTTAAGCTTATGAATTAAAGATCAATGCATAAGTTTATGCATAAGGCTCTATGCATGCATAAGGTATACACATAATAGATATGTTTTTTAAGTCTTCCTTGTTCTATACACATGATATCCTTGTTTTTATAATGTAGATATGTGTTGTGGTGATCCAGACTTGAGAAGCCTAGCGTTTTGGAAACCCTTAAGAAGAAGAAATTTTTTTCTCCAACATTATTTGCCATTGTCATCCATAGCTGCTAAGATGAGTGCCACAATAGTGACAACTTACAGTCCCACAATAGTGACAACCTACAGTCCCACGACAATGACAACTGGTGTAGTGCCACAACTGTGATAACTTGTATTGATTTTTCTTGATTGTCAAGTACTTAAAAGATTCTAAAGCTTCATGTTTCTATATTTGACATAGATTCCATACTTATTGATCATAAATGCATCATTAATACTCTTCAATCCATAATAATAGAGTGGAAATCCAAGTATCTTCAACCTCCCTTGCCACCCTTAAGTAGGAGATTCAACCCGGATTTAGCTAAAAGAGTGTGCCTAACTACTAGCTCACCATAGTTGCATTCATGATAAGAAATACACCTCATCCACCCATTTCCACCATTATATATTGAATGTATAGCTTTGACTAGTTCCTTCAAGCATTTAAATAGTTTCTTTATTGTACATAGTTTGGACTTGATAGCCATCTACTAGTTTTGGTGTCATTTTGGTTTTGATTATCATTCATTGTTGTTGCCTTGGATTGGAATTTGTGATCATCCACCCTTTTTAAGAATTTATATATTTAACGGCTCACCACTCAATTTATAATTCAATTGGGTACTTTTTCCCATTTTGTGTTCTTTCACTTTGTTGCATTGTGTGTATCTTTATTTTTACTTTTTGCCTTCCTTTTCCATTGTTATTGAGGTAGAGTATTGCATATGGCATTGCACACACACACACACACACACACACACACACACACATAATACACACATAATAATTCATGCTATGGTATTGCTCTACACAAAAAACTAGTCCACCTTAATCTTGTCGATATTTTTATTGTTCCATTTCCTAGTATTGCTAAGAGCATGGGTCAGTCATTGTCTTGCCAATGTTGTGGTACCATGTAGCGCATATCGTATGATGAGTTGCATACCATGATTTGTCTCTCTACTTTGGAGTTGTGCCATTATTGAGGCTAATAAGGTTGTTTTACTTAGCATTGGGAAGAAAATCAAGTGCTCTTGTTGCTCCCATAATTTGTAGTTCCTTCTTGTAGAAAGTCATTCTTACCTTCCTCATCACAAGGTTATACCACCTAAGTAGAGTACCTAACTTAGTTTAGTGTAATTACTATAGGTAAGTGACTCTGCATGAAGTTGATATGGATTAGTCATCATAGGTTACCAAGTTGAGATTTGAGTGCTCCATAAGGTCTTGTCCAAGGTGCCCAACCCAATTGGGACTTATTAAAGCATCTACAATGTGTGTGTGTGTGTGTGTGTGTGTGTACGTGTGTATGCGTGCATGCGTGCATGCACATGTATGATACTAGTGATAGGTTATCAAGTTGAGATTCGAGTACTCCATAAGGTCTTGTCCAAGGTGCCCAACCCAGTTAGGGCTCATTAAAGAATCTACGGTATGTGTGTGTATGTGTGTGCGGGCACACCCATGTGTGCATGTGTATGTGTGTGGGCATGCCTATACGTGTGCATGTGTGTGCATAGGTGTGCATAAATGGGTATTCCTATTAACCCTCTAACAATGCATACTACATGATGATGCATGGATCTCTTGTACCAAACATACTTATGTACCACCACTATTAAATTAAATGTCAGTTTTTGTAATAGAGAACTAACATGGATGCAACATTCCATGTATTTTTTATATGAATTGATATCAAAAATTGTTTCATCAAAAAATATCAAACATTGAGCAATACAAGGAAAAAAAATACTCAATCATAAAGCGAAACTTTTCAATTTTGCTTCAAGATATATATTGATTAAAGGGAACATTATACATCACATGTAGATAAGAACAATGGAATATTTTAGTTGTTGAGATAAAATATGTACCATAAAGACTCCAATTTTTCCAAAGACTCTAAGTTTAGTTGTTGAGATAAAATGCAGCCAACCATAAAGACTCCAATTTTTTTAATGAGTGTGATGTACCCTTAGCAAGAATCCCATAATGAATGAGTGTGATGTACCCTTAGCAAGAATGCAACCATAAAGACTCCAATTTTTCTAATGAGTGTGATGTACCCTTAGCAAGAATCCCATAATGAATGTGGTTTGGTTTTCTTATGTGGCTTTGTGAAGGTTGGCCCAACATGTACAAGGTGTCTAAAGGGGTTTACAAACTTGCTTCGTGTTAGTTGAAGAGATAAGTGGGTAGGATTGGTGGATGGAGACTCCCCATCATGATGAGGGATGAGCGGGCCCCTTTTTAGGGTGTCAGGTGAAAAGGCAAGTGTTTCGTTGGTTTATACCCCCAACTTTAGATGTGAAATGACATAATTTATCGAATTCATGTGAAGGTAAGTTACTGGAGCTAGTGTTAAGGTTTTACACGTTAATTTCATATCTAAGACAATGAGTTATAGGCTTAGTTTGTGTAGAGCACCGTGGTTTTGCAACATTCCACTTTATTGAAACTAAGTTTTAAAGATGTACATGCAAGATGGCTTATTATTTTACAAGAACCTTAGTGCTTTGCTCAAACCTTAGAGGTTGTAATTATTGGTGTCTATGTATGTCACAATCAAGTGAGTTGTAAATATAAGTGAGAGAAGCGATTGGAGATCATTTAAAAAGTTAATATAGGACAAGATGTAGGTGAATGCATGTCTTTTTGTGAGGTTATAATTATGTGATTTCTTATGACAAGAAATGAACAAGCTATTTGAATATTACGTGAAATATTTTTACAGTTTTTTGTTTCATTTGGTGCCCTCTTTTTCATCTTCACACACTCCATGAATAGTCGTTACGTGCACGGTGTAGGCCCATCTCCATAGTCTAGCTTTCATCAAAAACTTGTCTAGCATGGACAAGCTCGAGGCAAGTTTCATCTAGCACGAGGTGCAGACATGACAAAGTCGAGCAACAATGGAGCCATAGAGAGTTGAACGGTAGATCTAAGCAATTCCTATAATTAACCTTTCGTGATTTGACGACTAAACGACAAATCTCTTTTATTGTACTTCTTCTATTGTCGAGGATTGATGCTTAATTCTCTGGGGACACAATATTGGGATTTTCCTTCCCGTGTCCACGGATCATATGCTTGTGATTCGTCATCCGTTTGCACGCGCAGGGAAAGTAAGCCTAGTGTAAGGTATGTATATCTCTCTTTTTTGGATACGTTCTTGACCATGGCGGTGCCTTTAGGCAATTTTTTTGAGTCCGTAGAATGTACGATTGATCAGTTGCATTAGTAATTGGACCACTTTGTGAAAGATTCCGAAAACTCATGGTACTGAATCTTTAGTCTTGATGACTGACACAGAGACACATGCGGTGTTGGTGTTGGGAGAGACACATCCAGTGTTGGTGTTTGCAGAAAACATTTTTCTCAATAATTCCAAAAAATTAATTTTTTTTAAATTTTAAAAGTTTAAATAAAATTATAACTAAAATTTGTTATTTTAAAATTGGAAGATTATTTTTCAAATTTTGCCAAACCTTGGTTTTTCGTGAAGACTGCATGTGTGACAGACTACAGTCTGTGTATTTCACTGAGAGAGAGAGAGAAAGACACGGTGAGAGAGAGAGAGGGATATTTGGTGAATAATTATCTTAGAAGTTGAGCTCTCTTTGGGCCCTGGAAAAAAATACTGCAAATTTCTTTAGTCTTTGGATAGCGCGCGCCGCGGTTTTTTTGGACTTTATATCAACGTCACAGTTGTGGAGCAGAATCTTACGCGTCCCGGTCCGGAAAAGCTTCATAATGGGGCGGTGAGCCCAACGCACGGATCGCCAACCTCACCAGGCGTTTAGCTGGCTGGGTAGACCGGCCCTCAGCTCAGCTCGGCCAGATCTGTAGAGCTCGTCCCCTTGATCCAGATCAGCAATCAGCATAGTGGAATGCTGTTATAAATTGAAAGCAGCAGCTAGTGGAATGGAATGCTCTTATAATTAAAAACCAGCAGCCAGAATTAGAAGCAGAGCTTGTGTAAGGGGCGGGGCGTTCATTACTCGCAGTCGATGGCGGCCGCTTTCCTCACGAAGTACGACCGATGGATTACTTCGCGACCCTTTGATTGCTGCAGTGCTGGGTCAGCGCACGAGTCTAGCCGAACCAAACCCCTGCAAGCTGATCCTGAATTAGACCACTGGCGGGGAGGATGGAGAAGCATGCCCTACATTCTACGTAAGCATTATTACATGATGATAATATATATAGTGGCTTCGTGCTCTCTTGTTTGATAATTGTCACAACATGATATGTAAAACGCAGGCTGTCTGGCTTGCAATCAACAATAATTGTCATAATAAAAGTAGGCTATATTATGGCTTGGCTTGGATGCTGCAGTCAACGAGCTCGCCGAGAGGCTTGCCACGGTGGGCCTTACTCTCAACTTCATATCTTACTTGATGGGGGATTACCACATGAACCAGGTTACGGCTGCCTCCATTATTAGCATCGTGTCCGGCACAGCAAGCCTCACACCCTTGGCCGGAGCGCACTTGTCTGACGCTTACCTTGGCCGCTTCTGGACAATCATTCTCGGATCAGTTTGCAACTTGATCGTAAGTCGATCTATCTGTCGAAATGCTTCTATAGATCGGTACTGACCTGTTGATACGGCCCTCAAGTTTTAATTTTCTAATTTTGGGGCAAGCGCAGGCTTCGCTCCTCCTCACGGCGACAGCAGCTTGTCGCTCACTACGACCCGCGCCGGCGTCTCATCGTCATGCATCGCAGGGTCAACTTGCATTTCTAATGGTAGCCTTGGCTTTTACAACGTTCGCGTCGGGAGGGCTTCGGCCTTGCACGTATGCCTTCGGAGCAGACCAGTTCCAACGAGGCACCCTCGATGACAAGAAACAGACGCAGAGTTTTTTCAACTGGTATTTCTTCTTTTTGTACTCTGCTTCTCTAGCGGGTGCCACGGTTCTTGTGTACATACAAGACAACGCGGGCTGGGTGTGGGGCTTCTCTGTGCCCAGTGTGATCGTAGTTTTGGCAATGGCATTGCTACTAATTGGAAGCCCCAGGTTTCGCCACGTTCCTCCAAGCGGAAGCCCTTTTACGGCATTTGCCAAGGTGGTGGTTGCAGCCTTTCATAAGAGGAAGCGTGTGCTGCCCTCGGATGAGCGCCTACTCTATTATGGTAGCTGCGACCAGCTTTCGAAGGCACATGAATATGTTCTTCCTCACACTACCCGCCTCAAGTAAGTAGGCCTTCTTTCCGACAAATTAGGCCAACAATTATATGAGCGTAACCTGTGGGTACTTTGTACGATCAGGTGGCTAGACCATGCAGCAATCAAGACCGAGTCCGACCTTAACTCTGATGGAAGCGTGAAAAGCTCTTTCAGGCTTTGCACCGTCAATCAAGTTGAGCAGTTGAAAGCCGTGGTGGCGCTAGCTCCAATCTGGACCATTAACCTCTTGTCGACGACCGTGCTTTCTCAGCACAATGCCTTCAACGTACCCCAAGCCAGACGCATGAACCGGCGCGTGGGATCATCGGGCTTCACGATCCCCGCTGCTTCCATGAGCGTCTTTGCCTCGATCACACTGCTGCTTTGGATGCCTTTGTACGACAAGGTGGTGGTGCCCAGGGCTCGCAAGCTCACGGGCCAACCCGGCGGTATCAAGGTGCTGCAGAGGATCGGCATCGGCTTCTTTATGTCCATAATCGCACTGGTAATGTCCGGGCTGGTGGAGTCGAAGCGTCGGCATTTCGGCGCGCGGCATGTTCGCCTCTCCGTGTTCTGGCTGGTGCCACAGTACTGCTTGTACGGGCTGGGGGATTCCTTCCACGCAGTCGGACAGCTGGAGTTTCTGTACGACCAGCTGCCCGACAACATGCGTGGTGTTGCCGGTGCCGTGTTCTGGTGCAGTGCCGGCCTCGGCCTCTATGCTGGAACCCTCATTCTCCAGCTCGTCCACCGGTTCACGGGCACCCCGACACACGCGGACTGGCTCGCCGACGACCTCAACAGGGGCCACCTCGATTATTTTTTCTATCTCCTAGCGGTCCTAGAATTTGTCACTTTCCTCATGTTCTTGGTTGTGGCTCGCCAGTACAAATACAAAGGGGGCTCCGATCATTCTCCCGCAGCTGCAGGCACGCCCACTAGTCATAAGCCTAAAGATTTACGCCGCACGCAACATGCTGCAGCGCCACAGCACGAAATAACTCTTACTACAGCTCCTCCACCTCCCGTTTGAAAATTAACAATCCCATGCCACGGAATTAGCTGGCATTCGCCTCCGGTACTCTACTCAACGCCGTCGACTCGCGTGTCACTTTTTTACATCATGCTCCCCCCGTGTTGCCGTTAATACCTCTCCCTCTGTATATCTAATGTTTTAATTTTTAAATGGTTGATCCTGTCCTTTTTGCTGATTTTCAGAGTACCATGTGTAACAAAAATATCCAACAATTATATCAACTCTAAAGTTCATTCGGGTAATCCTTTTCAAAGATGATAAGGAACGGTAGAGCCGTTTTTGCTCTCTTGTACTAACTATGCACACTATCAAAGATGCACCTTGACAGATATACCTAGACATAAAATTTTCTTCCTTTAAATCTATCACCCTTCTCTTAAAAAAATACATAGTAGCTCTTATCATTTTTTTTGGACCAATAATTATATTTATTTACATTAACTGTTCAAAAGCTGTCATACAACCTGAACGAGAATACAACTATCTACTCTTTTTTCACCTCAGTCATGATTTTACATAAAAACTCCCATCTTTCATCCTCACACACAAAGCAAGATTGTTCCCAAGAGATCTGATACCCCAACAATAGCTCTTATCACTTTTTTAAATCATTCTCTCTCTTGATATGCAATACATAGTGTTATTTAATGGTGGATGCTATCCTTTTTGCTAATTTTGAGAGCAAATCATTGTACCATATGTACCAAAAATATAGTATAATTCTATCAACACTATACTAGTCATTTGGGTAATCCTTTTCAAAGATGATAGGCATAATAAGAGGTGGTTTTCTCTCTTGTAATATGTCTCACACTATCAAAGCTGTACTATGATCCTAGATATGCATGGACATAAATTTTCCTACCTTTAAATATATCACCCCTTCTCTTAAAAAAATACCTAGTAATTCTTATCACTTTATTGAATTATGTTCCCCCCCCCCCCCTCTATCTCTCTCTCTCGATATGCAATACATTGTGTTATTAAATTGTTGATCCTATCCTTTTTGCTGATTTTGAGAGCAAATAATTATATCATATAAAATATCCAACAATTCTATAAACTCTATAGTCATTTGGGTAATCCTTTTCAAAGATGATAGGTAGAGTAAGAGGTGTTTTGCTCTCTTGTAATATATCTCGCACCATCAAAGATGCACTATGATCTCCCCTTTTGATAGATATGCATGGATATAAATTTTATTACTTTTAAATATATCACCCATCTCTTAAAAATAGCTAATAACTCATTAGGAGACCTTTGGACATCTTTTGGGCCTTGTAAGGATTCTTAATTTTTAGGGATTAAAGCTAATTTTGTGCTTTCTTAAGGAGACAAGGTCAATCAAGAGGGCTACTTGGAGCCTATAATTTGAGCTTTCTAGCCCATAACTCCCCTACAAAAATAGGGTCTAATGTTGTCATTCTCTCTCCTCTTCTCTTTCTAGCAAGCTCGTATAACTAGGGGGACCAAAATGGATATTTTTTTCCCATTTTGTAAGTTTTATACTTTGAAATTGACCCCAGACTCATATATATGTAAAACATTCAATTTTTAACCTTGATTTTTTTCTAAAACCCACTCTATCTCATCATTGAATGCCTCCACTTCCCGACCAAATCAACCAAATCAGAGATCTCTTATCACTTTCCACATCATCAATCTCGCAACTAGGGAGGGAGAGACAAAAATAATGAAAAAAAAATCTCTCATTTTTGAACTTTTTTGCTTTAAAAGTTATCCGAAACCCATATATATGTCAAAAAATCAATTTTCAATCTCTTTTTTCTCCTAAAATTAAACCAACTCTCTCTCTCTCTCTCTCTCTCTCTCTCTCTCTCTCTCTCTCTCTCTCCTCATCTCTCTACTGCAAGCTTGGCCTGTATAGTCTCATTCTATCTCTCTCTCTACAATCCTTTCATCTACTCTCAACTCTCCCTTTCTCTCTCTACTATGAGCTAATGGCCTACAAAACACACACACACACTCTCTCTCTCTCTCTCTCTCTCTCTCTATGACTGCATCCTCCCTCTCTCTAATCTCAACTCCTTGGAAGGTTATGGCATGCACTCACTCCCTCTAATCTCAAATCCCCCCCCCCTCTCTCTCTCTCTCTCTCTCTCTCTACTGTGACCTTAGGGCCTCCCTCTTCTTTTCCACTATCAACTCCTTCTAAGCATAGCATTGTGTGAAATCACTAACACTAATGTGCCATTACAACAATGCAAGGTGGATTTGCATGTGTGGGTGCTGGAAGAGTATGCAACTTCGGACAAGGTTCATCTCACAGAATAAGAGAGGAATGTACGTAGACAAGGGAGGGGGTCACACTAATGTGGATCTATGGGTTGATGGGCATCTATACCCAGCTGACTCGAGAGCGTATGACCCACCCACTTTCAAAGACTTACCATCATTTATTCAGTATGTGGGAGATGGTGAGAATGGGATGCTTGGTTACTGCATAAGAGATTAGCAACAACTCACATTGGTAGAGTCTTCTACTTGTCAATCACAGTTGCATATGCTCCAAGTTAACCTTGCTAGTGTACACCAAGGCCTACTTCAGGCTCAAGAGAAAATCAAGGAGCTTGAGGGTGTAAATTAAGAGAGAGCAACGTGTGTGGAAAAGCTTACGTAGACCATCTCCCACATGAAAAGCACTCCTATTGAATCTAGGGAGCATAAGAGGCCACTCAACCACATCGAAACACTTGCCATTTTTTGGGGGGGGGGATGCTCGTAAAGCGAAGAATTCAAGTTGCACTGTATGGCTCCTCTTTCTTCTTCTCTAGCACTTTCAATTCAAAATGCCAATGTAAATCATGTGTGCACTTGTGTAATGTTAATGTAATTTTGCTGGTTTTTAGAGTATTCCTTCAAGATGCCACAAGTTCTGATTGAACCGGGGATTGTAATGAGCTCTTACACTCTTTCACAAACGAGAGAGCATGTGCTTGAAATGATTAGGGATCCCCGTTGCAAGAAGATACGTATGGCTATTTCCAATGAAATCATGAATACAAGAGGTTTCCCAAAGTATCAGCAGTGTTGATGTTGTTAATGCATGCGATGAGGTAGGCATTAGCACGAAGGGCTACAAAGCTCTTCATGAATTGCTAGGAGACACCCTTCGCAAGAAACGTATCATGCACAACCTTTTCTTGCCACCAAAGAGGGTCTGTCTAGCAAAGGGAGTGAGCAATGAAGATGTAAAATGCAAGATTGGGGAGATTACTACCACATCAATGATACACTTGTCATTGCAGCATGGGGAAAGAAGAAGACTGCGTATGGTAATGTTTCATTCGAATTCAATTTCAACAACATTTTTGTTGAAATGCAAAAGCTACAAAAAGCAATGATATTGTTCTATGGGTTGCCTTCTGGATGTAAGTGAAAAGATGCAGGGGAGAAGAGAGCTTGAGCTCTTGCAAGCACACACACACTCACAAAACCCTAATAGAGAACACACAAGGTGAGTCAACACACCATATACAAAGATAAGAGTACACACCATATGAAAGGTACTCAACCAAATACATACTAGGGTTCTCTATAGTGTGAACCCAACTAAATGAGCCAGCGCTATAACTATGCTAGTCTAGAATGGGTATCACACAGCCTATCATCCCACTGGCCGCATATCACCCATGATCTCACCAACCATGCCAGTGGTGTAAGTGTGGGGCCTATCCCCCAAGCGGATCATCAGTGTCCATTGCGGGGGAGAGTACTTCTCCAATGAGTTCTTTGAATTTTTGAAGAAAAATGGTATTCGGAGAGACAGTTTACATGCAGATACACTCTGCAGCAAAATGGAGTTGCTGAGCAAAAAAACAGGCACATTGCTGAGATCGCGTGAGCATTGATGGAAGAGAAGAATATGCCGCTGCATAGCTATTGGGCTGAGGCTGTTTCTATAGCAGTTTACATCATGAATAGGACTCCAAATGCAGCCATACATGACCAGAGGAGAGGTTTATTGGCAGAAAACCTGATTTGTCTCATCTAAAAGTTTTTGGATGCATTGCATATGTGCATGTGCCAATGAGCTGAGAACTAAGCTGGATCCAAAAGCTGAAAAATGTGTTTATTGGATATTCCCTTGAGCAAAAGGGATACAGGTGTTATAACCCTGCTACACGTGAGTTGAGGGTAAGCAGGGATGTTGTCTTTGATGAGATGAGCAGCTGGTATGCTACTGAAAAAGAAGCTGTTGGGGCTGATGTGAGTGGAAATGTGGTAGCACAAAATGCAAGTCAGCAATCACAGTCTCTTTGAGTGGACCAGGAGAGTCCTCATCTAGTGGTTCAGTTGTTGTTGATAGACTATGGAGTGGCAGGCTGCATCATAATACCAGTCCTGCAAATAAGATTAGTACATCACATAAAGGCAATGAGAAAGAGGTTGAGCCCCTTAGTATGCCTGACATTTCTGCAGGGCATTCTCATATTGATGGAGAGTCTAGTGGCTCAGAGATGAGCCTTGATGAGGAGTTTAGGATACCAGCTATGAGAACACATGGTGTAAAGAAGGCTATGGAAGCCATGAATACAAACCTGCGAAGATCTGGGATTGTGAAGAATCCTGTGCAGAGGTTTACCTATGATAGTTATGTGGCACATCACTATGCATACATGGCAAAGGTTGTGCAGGTTGTTGTAGAGCCCACATGCATTGATGAGGCTATTGAAAATGTGTGTTGGGAGAAAGCTATGGATGAGGAGATGGATGCACTATATGGAAATGAGACTTGGGATTTAGTGAAATTGCCTGAAGGCAAGAAAGCCATTGGATGCAAGTGGGTGTACAAAGTAAAACATAACAGTAATGGAAGCATAAGCAAGTACAAGGCTAGATTTATAGCCAAAGGATATGCGCAGACATATGGCATTGATTATGAGGAAACTTTCAGCCCAGTTGCCAAGATGGCAACAGTGAGAGTTGTGATAGTAGTGGCTGCGTCAAAGAAATGGTCTTTACATTAGATGGATGTAAAGAATGCATTCTTACATGGGGATTTGCAAGAAGAGGTGTATATGTTGCAGCCACCTGGTTATGAGGATATGAGTCACCTCCCCGAGCATGTTTGCAAGTTGAAGAAAGCCTTGTATGGCTTAAAACAAGCACCAAGAGCATGGTCTGACAAGATTTCTAAATATCTTGTCACTATTGGCTTTTGTGTAGCCAATGCAGATTTCTCGCTATATGTGAGACACGGTGATAGAGGAGTTGTGCTTGTTGTCATCTATGTAGATGACTTGATCATTACGAGGGACCATGATGTCGAGATCTTTGATGTAAAGATCTTGCTTAGACAGAAGTTTGAGATGAAGGATCTAGGGGAGCGGCAAGTTGAGTGCAGATTTAGGAGAGATTTTGGAGGATCCTACTATGTATAGGCGCATAGTAGGAAGCTTGATCTACATGACGATCACCAGGCCAGATTTGAGCTATGCTGTTGGGTTGGTGAGTCAGTTTATGCAGCTTCCTCGGAAACCGCACTTGGATGCATCGAGACGCATACTGAGGTATGTGAGGTCTACTTTGCATTGTGGACTATTTTATGAAACTGGGACAGAGATATGTGTACATGGAGACACAGATGCTGATTGGGCTAGTAGTATCTCAGATAGAAGATCTACTAGTGGCTTCATGTTTTCTTTGGGGAGTGCTGCTGTGACTTGGAGCAGCAAGAAGCAGCCTACGGTTTCTCTATCCCCAGTACTACAGAGGCCGAGTACAGAGGTGCTGCTATGGCAGCATGTGAGGTAGCTTGGTTAAAAAAGTTACTTGTAGATTTGGGTCTATCAGTGGATAGACAAGTTGTCATTTTTTGTGATAACATTAGCAGTATACAATTGGCCAGGAACCCAATTTTTCATGCTCCTACGAAGCATATAGAGGTCCACTACCATTTTGTCAGAGAGAAGGTCTTGGCAGGAGACCTTGACCTTGTTTATGTCAGCACATAGGATCAGGTAGCTGACATCTTCACCACCAAAGTATTGGGTACAGAGAAGATCCGCAGATTCAGGGCTTCGCTTGGTGTACATGAGATGGAGTTGAGCTCGAGGGAGGGAGTGTTGAGATATCGAGCTCATCTAGTGAGGCGGTGGACACACTGATGACCCGCCTGGGGGATAGGCCCCACACTTACACCATTGGCATGGTTGGTGAGATCATGGGTGATATGCGGCCAGTGGGATGACAGGCTGTGTGACACCCATTCTAGAGACTGGCATAGTTATAGCGCCAGCTCATTTAGTTGGGTTCACACTATAGAGAACCCTAGTTTATATTTGGTTGAGTACCTTTCATATGGTGTGTACTCTTATCTTTGTATATGGTGTGTTGAGTGTTGAGTGAAGAAGAAGAAGATTTTTAGCCTCTCACCATGAACCAGGCTCTTGGCAATTCTTGATTGGGCAAGCACCTTGCCTCTATAGCCGCTCCCAAAAGTGGTTATGACTAACAACTTTTTAACTAGGATTACAAAACTGACCGACCGGCCAATAGTGGCCATACAAAGTTGCTTTGAGAAGGTCTTTAATGCAAATAGGGGGAAGCTGGCATTGGGCATGAATTATTTGTGAATAATCACAAAGTTATTGGGTGGGAGGTGTTTGATGTAGTGGCCAAGATCCGGATATGGTCCCGTCGTAGCACGTGTTCCCCCGCCCTGCATAGCATAACTATCCATCTCTAGCACCCTCTCTTGCTTATGATCTTCATCTGCATCAGCCTTTCGCTCCAAGTCAATGTTGGACTTAGACTCGGGTCGTTGATATTTTTTGTTGGAGTTGGTGTCCAAGGCACGATTGCGCGGGGGATACACTTTGTTGCGCCACTTGGAAACTCCTCCTCGGTGACATTTTCCTGCTCTACATTCTTGGCTGCCTCCAGAGCAATGACCACCATCTCCTCCACCGAGTTTCTGAGTGGGAGGAGGTTCTTCTCCATGTTACCTATGTTAGATTTGTCCAATGGGAACTTTGCCTTCACCTTCAGCATGCTCAAGCACTCATCCATGCTGCGGAGGCCACATGACTTTTCAATGTCATGCAAAAAAATGAAAAGCTCCCCCCTACCCCACAACCAGACATAGAGAGTCAATCTCTATCTCAGGAAGGGAGCCAGAGTCATCTTCATCTTCAATTGTTGTGCCACTTCCATTGGCCTCAAAGCGACACGGATTTTCTGCGAGCCCTAGAGCACCTCTTGGAAATTGTTTTGCGGGTGGCCGACGAGACAGAGTGCAGTTTAATGTGGCTGTCCATGTAAGATAATGTGTCCACAAATAATTCTTCTCATGGAGGCGGAGTGTGGAGATCCAATCGATCTCATGAGTGAACATTACGTACAAGTGTGTGGCCTCTGGAAACTCGCTCTCACGGAGGAAGTCCATGAAGCATTTGTAGGCAGCCATGTGCTATGAAGCTCGAGTGTGGAGGTGCCTTGTGCTCTTGAGAATGAGTGAAAATTTACACATAAGGCCTTCAAAGTACTATTTATACAAGATAGTGCCCATTTCACACTGGACCCAAAAAAATGAAAAAAATGTTGATTTTTCAAAAGACGAAACCACCTCTTCAAGAAACCAAACAACATATTTTAAACACCAAAGTATCTCAGAAAATATTTTTTTATACAAAACTCCGATGGAGGGATATTACAAAATTGCTCCTATGGACACTTATAGCTTAGATTCTTTGAACCAAGGTGACATCATCCGTCCCCCAATCCGAGGACACCTTGGTGTTTGCTTCCATCCTCCTTCCAACCTATCCAAACACCCAACACAATAAGTGACTCCAGAAAGGGATAAGCAAATACAGAGGTTTAAATGTCAAACAATCCTTACCTTCCTATCCTGCACATTGAAGCAAGCATTATTCATTCCCTCAAGTCCCAAAATGCATAGGTGATCACAGACATTCAAAAGGCTCCAATGCTTACTTGATTGGACAATCTCTACCCCCACATTATGTAGGCCTATAAAGAGATATATAGGCTCTACAATCTCCTCTTGAGCTTGTAAAGGCATCCATGCACCCCTCTTCCTCATCCACTGCTCGTAATAGAAACAAGTACACAAAGTGGTACGAGCTCGCAAAGAATCGGAAGGAGACAGTGGAATGCACTACATTGCAC
Source organism: Cibotium barometz (assembly GCF_041138505.1). NCBI lineage: Eukaryota > Viridiplantae > Streptophyta > Polypodiopsida > Cyatheales > Cibotiaceae > Cibotium > Cibotium barometz. The sequence continues at coordinate 2,629,343 of NC_141085.1, forward strand.
TTGAAATTCTCTCCTTTGTGCTCCCCCTCCACAATGTCCCACCCGTGGCCAAGCAAATTGACAATCTCTTCAACGTCTACCACCTTGCACATGTACATTGTTGGCGTTCGTGTGCAAGTAATGGCCTGAGACATGTGGGCAAACACATGCACAGGGCATGCCCAGCTAAGACCAACCGATCTTGAGGCCTTTGTGTACTTCAAAAAGAAGAATGTATATCATTGGCCATCTTTTCTTTAAGAGCAAAAATAGTCCAAACATTAAGCATTGGCCATTCAGCACTAGAGAGGGAAGGAGAGGGGACTTCTTCAAGCTTACTAAACTCGTTGACCTATGTCAGGACTACATATTTGTGGGTGTAGAAGAAATTTTTTTGACTAGCAAGGTTAAAAGGGGCACTGTCAGAGAATACACCATCCCCAATGTGCGCATGTACGGCATAGAATGTTCATGTTAGGCTCCTTATGGGCTTCTCCTCAATGATGTTGGAAGGGAAAATATCTGGAAATGAGGAAACTATCAAATAAGGCTGAAAAGAACAGTTCACATACCATGTACACTAACGTACTAAAGTGAAAGCATATACAGTTGCAAGGGAAACAAGGACTATGATGATGTGGGCTCAAAGAAATTTCTGATGCCGAGTACGCATGTTGCACTAGGACCACCAATCCATCATGCCTTGTTTCCTTGAATCCTAGTAGACGCCCCTTCCCAATGGTGCTGAGCCACATCTCGACACTAAACATGATGTAGTCTAGTGGCACTCAGCTGCAAATACACCCAATCTCCCTTTTGAAATTGTTTTTCAACCCAAGCACCATGTTCATCCTTGGTATTGTGCATAAGTAGAGCCCCAACCTCATCCCTTGGCCTTCTCCTCGACAAAGACGCACTACCCTCCACAATGTGTTCTGTTGTCATTTTGCTAGAAAGGTTTTAGGGGGGAGGGAGAGAGAGAGAGAGAGAGAGAGAAAGAAGGTTGCACAGTACAGATTATAGTTTGTTGGGTAGAGGGAGGTAGATGTGGATGTGATGAGGAGATTCGAATGTGTGCACGTGCGTGTGATAGAGATAGAGAAGGCTATAAATCTGAGCACATGAGAGAGAGAGAGAGAGAGAGAGAGAGAGAGAGAGAGAGAGAGAGAGAGAGGGTTGCACAGTAGAGAGATAGGTTGAAGATCTACTCACAGTATAGAGAGAGAGAGAGAGAGAGAGAGAGAGAGAGAGGGACAGAGAAGGTTGCATAGTAGAGAGAGAGAGAGAGAGAGAGAGAGAGAGAGAGAGAGAGAGAGAGAGAGAGAGAAGGTTGCACAGTAGAGAAAGAATGAGCTATGGAGATTTGAGATTTGGGGTGAAGAGGATGATGTTAGAGAGAAGAATAATGTGTAGGGAGAGAAATCTGAGGTGAAAAAAGTTTTTTGATATAATATGGTTTGGGTTGGGTCTTGAGAGGGAAAAATGCGCTTTTGAATTATTTTTTTGGGGTTGAAAAATCTATTTTTTAGGGTTTTTCGACCCACGAGATTGATGGGGCTAAAATTGGTGGAGCCCTTTACTTTTTAGAAGCTACCCCCTTGCTTTATGGCACCCTCCTACTTTTTGCACTCCACCTCCCTAATTTATGAAGGCCACTCCTCCCTACTTTTTGAACCCCACAAATGTAGTAATGAGGGAGACAAGCCTAGTTGCCCCCTACTTTTGGAGGAGACCAAATGTGCACACTCCTCTCTTCCTATTGGTCCATTGCTAATGAAGGTCATTAGCAAAGGGCCCAAAATATGTCCAAAGGTTTTCTAATGTCTTATCACTTTTTCAAATTATGTTCTCCCTCTCTCTCTCTCACAACTACAACACAAAGGAGGCCTGATTGGGTAGGATTGATAAGATAGTAGCCGGGCATGTTTAGCATAGCTACTAGCCCAGCAACTACCAAGCGTGGCTATTTCTGACATAGTAGTCAATTCTACATCTTCCATTTTCTCATGTGCATCTTGCACTCCCACCTCTTCAAAAATCCCCTCAATGTCTTTGTCTTGGAAAATAGTCTTTGAATTAGCATGCATGTCTAGTTGAAACATAATCTATTAACAAACAAGGGGACTAAGTGTCAAGCATGAATATATAATATATATATGAAATGAGCCGTGAGGTATTACAAAGGTTTCCATCTCCCATTGCCAAAACTTCCTTGGGTCTATTTTCATGATCCCACTTGGATGCCTTCTCACAATTCACTACAAGAGATGGGGAGCATTGTCGCACGTAAGCCGTGATGAATTGAAGGGATTTGTTCCAACACGAGGTGAACTGGGAACAATTGGTGAGAATAGAGAAGAGAGAGTAGAGAGATGGGACCCGAGAAGGTGTGCAGGGTGTACACAATTACAGTAATATATGGCTATGCACACGGCTATAGCCACACACTGTGTTAGCGTGCCGCTATACAACATGCATAGCCATGTGTATAGCCACAAGTATAGGCACATAGTGGGAAATAGAGAGCATTCCCGAGAGCTAAAAATATCCCAATATCACAGAAGAAGAAGTACAAAATATATTGTAACACAATTAAATATGGACTAAATCAAGACTGGTAAATTAAGCAATTATTTAATGAATTAAGGTGAGCTTGGCCCAACATCTGTTACATCTTCTATCAAATCCAGAGTGGACTCAACATCATCATCATCATGATGCTTGAAATTAATTCCTTCCTCATTATCTTGGATAAAGACACCTTCATCTTGATTAGTTGGTGGTATCTCGCGTTCTTCATCTTGTACTTGATCCTCCACATGTTCATTTTCGACTGCCACTTCGTCCATGAGCTCTTCAACATCCCTATCTTGAAAAACTCTCTTTGAACGAGGAGTGACTTGTATGACATACCACCATTGCTTGTCATTTATATCCGTGTGAAACATAAGGTCTTGTAAGAAGAAACACATCACTTGTTCACAATAGTGAGGTAGCACAAATGTGTCCCTCTCTGTTTGCCAAATTTTTTTGGAATCGATCGCCATAAATCCATTTGGATGCCTTTTCACAGTTTTTTGAGTACATCCACACACATCCTTGAACCATTTCATATCCATTATAAAAATTTGGAATGTCCTGAATCCAACCTTTAGGATGTTTTGAATCATGCCATAATAATCAAGCATTGCTCCATTTTCTTGCTCATAACCCACAATCTTGGGTATTTCTCTTTGTATCTATATGTTGATTGCGGAAATGCCTTCCTTCGGACTACATGGCATTGCATAACTTAAACTACCACCAACACCAAATGAAATATATTTATGATATGAATAACCATATCATGAGATTCTACCTGAACAAAGAAAGAGAAAGTAGAGACACAGTTACATGAGGCTCACATCCTGTTGCATACTCCCACTCTTCTTCTGTCACCATCTGTCCATGTTCTTTGTCCTTTTCCATTTATTCATAAAGCCAATCAGTAGTACAATCTTTTGAAAGTGATGCAAGCTTCGGAGGAAATGGCAAGCCTCTCAAATGCATCCTAAATACTCTTCTCTCCTCATATCGGTTTCTCATCACCTCTTCATACCTTGCCACCCACCTCTTCATAACTTCACTATTGAGAATACAAAATGTATTCACCTTCTTCAACACTCATGTGTCCATGCTCCTTTCTCTTCCTTTGCTTATGGTACGTGGGACACCATGCGCTCATCTTCCTCATTACTCCACAATCGTGGCATTAAGGGATCCAGTTAAGAGAGATACTCTGAAATGTGAACACATACTTCTTGCACTAACCAACCCTCTGCCATGCTTCATTTTGGCCTAGCTCTTTGCCTAATAAAATCTTTCAAGGTCTTCATGAAATGCTCAAGGGAGAACATCCACCGCGCATGCACAACACCACACACCGACACTTAATCTATCAAGTGTACCACAAGATGTAATTGACTAGTTAGGATAATTCTTGGGAGGTTCTCCTCTCTCATGCACATTGACTCTTGTTGCACCAGTGGCTCAATGGCACGACAGAGCGCTCAATCAGACCACCTTCCAGGTCGTGAGCACCACATCGATACTGCACGTGTGAAGGTGACGAGTTATAACCACCAGAGTAAGCTGTTGCCAAGATCAAGAAGATAAATCTTAAAAGGATGGCTTATCACTACTGCAAGGATCTCACAAACACGCAAGTTCACAAGGGATATATGAGTTTTAAGGTTGCAGATGTTGCATGCTGCAATTAGCTAGTTAACAGCAGTAATGTGAAGCCTAACATGGTTATAGCTCTTAGGACGTAGTAGCTTTGTGTCGAGAAGTTGCTCTGTAGTAATCCTATAATGATTTTGGAAGTAATATAGTAAACAAAGAGCAATGTTGCAATTCATTATGTCTCTGTGATACTCTCTGCAATGTGTTGAATAAGAGTGTTGTGTCTCTGTTTTAATAAACATGTTGTGTACCTAAAAGAGAGTGAGTGAGTTACGTAGTGGAGTGAGAGCAGAGTGAGCATGTGTGAAGTTCTAAAGCAGAGCAATGTTCTGAGTGTCCCCATGACCACTCTAGAGTTGGTGTTCGAATCTAGAAGATCTGGCGATGGGTGGTTGCATGCCTCACACGACATTGCCTGATTGGTCTGTTACTTCAACCAACGCTGTCTTGCCATTTCGTCGATCGAGAGGGAAATCAGCACGTGAGAAACACCTAGCGATCCTACTGGGAAAAACTCTACCGCGTCTCCGTTGGACAACTTCCTACTGGAGGAAACTCTACCGTAACTCCACTGGAAAACTTCCTGTTGTTGAAGGAGGAAACCTCTACAGCCCAAGCCGAAAATCTCTCCTTCTTGGGAAATTTTGGTGGAGTGGAAAATCTCCGCTGAAGCATTCTGCACCTTCAAGAAAAGGAAACTCTAAAAAAGAAAGTTCACGTTTCACTCAAATTGATCTTGCTAGAAATAGGTCCCTAAAACAAGTTTGCGGAGAAGCCATAGCATGGAGGGGCTTTTTTGGGCAAGCCAGCGCGGAGAACCTTCCACCACACACACAACCTAACCAGCAAAAATAGAGTTAGGCACGCCTTCCACATGATTCTCAACCTGAGGACAGAGAGAAGTAATGCCTTCCAAGAAATCCTCTAGGAAGCTCATAGGGCTGGGAGTGTCTCGCACCGTTCCAACCAAGAAGATAGTGCAAAAACTTGTACAACCCCACACGAGCAAGAGGGAGCATCAGATTTCAAGAAGAACAATTTGGACCAAGAAAAGGAGTGCTAATAAGAGGTAGAAGCTGTGCACAGTCCAGGTCCAAGAAGCCCTAGAAGGGTGAAGCAACAAAACTAAGAAGAACAACCACAATAACAAAACCCCCGAAAAGATTCCAGGGAGCCATGGCATCATTAACCAAAAATTTCTTGGTGTTCTCAGGAGATGCAGATCTACATGTTAGGAGGTTTGAGCAATACTTGAAAGTGGCCAGACCTCGGGATGTGGAAGAACGAGAGTTGAGTTTCATGAACACCTTCAAAGACAGAGCCATGGAATAGGTATCAAGATACCAAGACAACCATTTCCAGACTTATGAAGAGGCCATGCCTACCTTTCTAGGGAGATTTCACAAGATAAAGTCTGCAACTCAACTCTATGATCAAATTCAGAGAACTCGACTAGAAGACATGGATGTAGAGGCCTATGCAACAAAACTGTGTAGAAGTCAGAGGTTTTTATGTGCTTTAGGCACTTTGTATCCATGGCTGAAAATGCATGTGAATGTAAAGTTAGCAGATCGAGGGGGGGAATATATGTCCACGGAATTTCATGCATATATGATTGAAAAAGGCATAAGGCATCAATGCACAGTGCCATACACCCCTCAGCAAAATGGTGTGGCTGAGAGGAAGAACATGTCTCTCATGGAGATGGCATGATGAATGGTGAAAGCACAAGATTTACCTCATGGTTTTTGGTTAGAGGAGGCAACTATGTGCGCAAACTATGTGTTGAACAAATGCCCTACCAAGGCCTTGCAGAGTCTAAAACTCCTTATGAAGCTTGGCATGACAAGAAGCCTTCTGTGGCTCATTTGCGTGTTTTTGGTTGTCTTGTTTATGCTCTTGTGCCTGAGCAACAATGCAATAAACTTGATGATAAGGTAGCTAAATGCATATTTGTGGGAGATAGTTCAGAAAGCAAGGGATATAGACTCTACCATCTGGCCTCAAAGCGGATTTTGGTAAGTAGAGATGTTTTTGTCAAAAACTCAATTCAGCCCATGCTTTCATGAAAAAAATAGCAGAATGTATACTCACAAGACATGTTTTATGCACTCCTACCTTTGTTTAATGGAGGGCAGCCATATGTAGAACAACTGAATGCTCAACCAAGTGCTGAAATTCAGCCTTTGCAGTTGCAAATTCAACCTACAAATCAGCCTTTTGATGAGGCAATTATTAAGGATGTAATGGATGAGGAGAGAGCAGCCATAGAAGAATCTAGGCGTATGCCAAAATGACTTATGCAGACATTGAGGGGGGATAGCAAGTTGGCAGCTCCTTTACCTACTAACAGAACTCGTGCAGGTTCTCATCATGCAGATTATTCTCAAGTGGATCATGTTCTCATGTCTAATTTATGTAATGAGGAGGAACCTGTTTCCTTTGAGGAAGCACATAATGATGATCATTGGATGCATGCTATGCAGGATGAGTATAACTCTATACTCAAGAATGACACCTGGTATTTGACAAATCTACCTCATGGGGGCAAGAAGGCCATTAGTACTAAGTGGGTTAATTACAAGTTAAAACACAAAGCAAATGGTAGCATTGATCGCTATACAAGGCCAAACTTAGCACAAAACAATATGATCCTCGGTCATAGTAGCATCATCGGCTCAACCACACCTCATGTGTACAGCAAAACACACCATATATGGGTATACTTAGAAAAAAATGCTTTATTTCGCGAGCTTGTGCACCATGTATAGGTATGCTAAAAAGACTATCTTTGAATTATCCTATTTACTACTAGGTGGTGGTTATTGATGAAAGACATAGTTTCATTCCTTGAGCTTCGCCATCCTGTAGATGATTGAGTGTTGAGTGAATATATCTCGAAGGCTAGATAGAAATACTTGCTGAAAAAAAGATTTGGGGTTTGTGCCCATGGTGGTTAAATTATGACAATGAGACATGCCCCGCCTTATGGAAAGGTATAGTGCTCCATGTTGGATGTATTGCATGTCGTCTTGCATAATTTAGAATTCTTTTTATGTGTATATGATGTATATTTATATTAACTGAGCATTAACCTAAGCGGTCTGGAGATGAAGGATTAAAACAACCTACTTTATTCCGTAAAAAAGGTGCAATAAGGGCATGCACTGAACGAGAAAGTATTGCCTAGAAATGTTGTAGGCAAGACAAAGAGTACCATAAATACGGCATCAAAAGAAGCAAGTGGGAAAATCAAAGGTGCAACAAATGTAGGTACTAAAAAAAAAGGTGTCAAGTCAACTGTGGAGAGAATTGCTCCCTAGAAAAGAAGAAAGTCACAAAAAAAAGAGAGGTTATAAGAGAAGATGAGAAGGATGATGAGGAGGAAGAGGATGAGGAAGAAGAGGACAAAGATGATGACATTTTATCGAAGCATGGCACATTGAATGCAACCTGTGACATAACTAGTTTAGTCAGTCTTGTTACTAACATACTTTTAAAGTTGTTATAATCATTTCCTTTAATGAATGAATCCAATTGTGTAACCATGTTTTATTCTTCTATACTAATGTTTTAAAACATATCACTAAAACACATGGCTATTTTGGGAACCATCACCTACATAGCTATATAATTGGGAAAAATAGATCAGATTAAATGTATCTAAACCCTAAGTACGGTGAACATAACTATTTTTAGTTCCAAAAAGGTACATTCTAATGTTGACTTGTATCTCCATAGGCATTACATTAGGTTGGAAAATTTTATTTGGAGGCTTGAACAAGTCAGGAAATATAGGAAGCCATTATCTTTGGGAAGATGTTCAATGGTGTGGCCAGATTTCCCAACTATAGAGAGGGAAAATCCTCTAGTCCCTTGTGTTGGAATGTTTGGAAGAAAGAACTTGTTAAGGCTACATGTATGCTTGCCAATGAGTTTTAAAGAGAGGATGTAACCTTTGTGACCACTTGTATTGGTGATCATTTTAGTGATATAGTGGAGACAACAAGAGCACACGATCTAGCTCTTAAATGCACTTTATAACTTGAGTTGTTTGCAGAGTTAGACCTAGGTTTCAATTTGTTTGAAGAAAAAACATATAAAAATATTATTCAAGAAAGCACTGTACCTTCTTCTTCATTGGAGGCCCCTTGGAGTGGAACACCAATGGTGCCAGGGCATGTTGCATATGTACCACATGGTGTTGCTTCTACAGCTTAACAACTTTCTTATAGCATGGCAACTTTCTTATTTATCAACCACCACCTAGAGTAGAAATGACATAGGCACTGATGCCATTCCCTTATTGTATACCATAGCCTAACATGACCAACCCATTTTAGTATCCGAATTGGGGGGGACCTCCACGGCCCAACACTAACCAACAAAATCATGCAATTTCAAGTAGTGTTTATGCCCTAAGTGGAACATGAGTCATGAGGATGTTCATATTGATATTTTCCATGGATTATATATTCAAGTCTCATGTATGGAAGTGACTTTTATAAATATCTCATGTGTGATTACAATGATTACTTTGAAGCACACTCTATTGGTACCTTCAAGCTTATATTAGAGTGCTTGAATGCTTTTTGTGTACTACTTTAAAGCTCTCTATACACTTCTTTAAAGCATCTTGCTCCTACTTTAAAGCACTATGTTGGTGCATTTGTAGTTGTCCGCAGTATTACACATGTACCTTCTTCTTGTTAAGCATTTTGAAGCACACTCTATTGGTGCCTTCAAGCTTATATTAGAGTGCTTGAATGCTTTTTGTGTACTACTTTAAAGCTCTCTATACACTTCTTTAAAGCATCTTGTTCTTGTTAAGCACTTTGAAGCACACTCTATTGGTGCCTTCAAGCTTGTATTAGAGTGCATGAAAGCAGTGTGCAAAGTACTTTAAAGATGTTTTTGAGCGCTTTAAAGCACTCTGTTCACTACTTTAAAGCATCTTATAGGAGATTTAAAGCACTATGTTGGTGCATCTATAGTTGTCCTCAAGTATTGCACAAGTGCCTTCCTCTTATGAAGTACTTTGAAGCACACTCTATTGGTGCCTTCAAGCTTGTATCAGAGTGCTTGTTGAAAGTACTATAAAAAGTACTTTAAAGCAGTTCCTAAGTACTTTAAAGCAGTTCCTAAGTGCTTTAAAGTAGTTCTTAAGTGCTTTAAAGCACTTTGTTTGCTGCTTATTTAAAACATCTTTTAAGAGATTTAAAGCACTCTGTTGTGGTGCATCTACAGTTGTCCTCAAGTATTATATAGGTGCTTCCATGCCATTTTTGAGCATTCATGTAGTCACCCTAAGTGGTCACTTGAAGCTTGTAACACACTCTTTGAAAGCATTATGTAGATTGTTACAAGCTTCAAGTGATCACTTGAAGCTTGCAACACACTGCTTGAAGCTTGTAACACACTGCTTGAAGCTTGTAACACACTGCTTGAAAGCATTATGTGGATTGCTTTAAAGCTCCTCCAAGCATCCAAGAGGAGCTTCAATTCTATAAGTGTCCCAGATGAATAGGTTTTAAAGATGAAAAAGACTGTTGTCTTTCTCTCATACACACTGCTTGAAAGCATTATGTAGATTGCTTTAAAGCTCCTCCAAGCATCCAAGAGGAGCTTCAATTCTATAAGTGTCCCAGATGAATAGGTTTTAAAGATGAAAAAGACTGTTGTCTTTCTCTCATACACAAAAACAACATCACGCACTGAGATTGATTAAATGAAAGGGGCCATCAATACAAAACATTCTCGCTTATTATAGTAAGAGAAGTTACATCCAGATTAGACTAGGCTATTGCACCTCTTCTTGAGTATACAACTTGAGTTATAGATCAAATGGCATGATATTGTAAATTGACTCATAGACTTCTGATAAAAGGGTGTACATATTGTGGACACCCTCCATAGGTTCCATAGGGGATCTGACAGCTCTCACTAGATGTGAGTATCACAAGGAGAGTGTACTCCTCCCTCTCTACTTTCCCATAGTGAAATCCTTGGATAAAATATGAGCCTCCAACAATAGTGTTTCCCCATTATCAAGAATTGGTCTTTTGGCAAATCTCCTTAGCCATTGTGCATTTAAGCATATAAAAGTCTACATCCTCTTGATTTCCCATTTCAGGATTGACTACAAAGTTGTCTCCCACATTAAGAGCATCACTCTCAGCACATCATGATGGCTTGCATAGGTGGATACTTCATGGTCCTCTCTATCACTACTAATATAATTAGGAGATAGTCCCAACTCATGACATGTCAATGTGGTTAATACATCTTCTCCAACTTCCTTGCATACACCAAGTGTAGTAGCATGATAACATTCTAGACCGAAGTGCTTCCTTGCATACACCAACTGCAGTAGCATGATAACGTTCTAGATCGAAGTGATTGGATTTGGTTTGAATCATATCAATTCATGCAATGTATGGAGTGTGACTGGGGCATAGGCTCGCAATCCCACCTAGTGGTGTGATCAACTTCCCCTTCCTTAATCTCCCAAAACACTCTTTTTACATCTCTTTACTATGAAGGATAGTTTTGATGGCCCCATATGACAATTTGACCCTTAGAAAGTTCACCACATCGGCTACACATTTGAGTGGTGTAGAATTTGTCTTCAAATACTTGTGTGTATACTAATAGCTGTACTTACCCCATCATGCTCCCCTTTCCCATGGCCAGAACCAAAGAATTTCCATGTCTTTTTAAGTCTAGTTAGTGCCTAAAATTGTGCAACAAAGTAGAATGGTACGATTCACCTTGAATTGAGAAGCTGCACCATCTGACCACTGTATTATCAAGGAGAAACCTAAGGCCACACTCCTTAAATTTCTCACCTTGCCATCTATAAATAAAGTTATGCTTTATGAACTTTTCAATGTATGCCTGATAGATTTGGAAACATTCCTTGATTGGGAGTTTCTTGCTTTACAAATCCTTTCTTTTTTTCTTCTTTCCATGGTCCTCATTTCCATTATCAGAAGTATTACTCACTTCTTCAAGGGGGCCTAACTTGCTAGCTTTGTGATTGATGGGCACCTCCACATCTTCAAAGTTCTTCATAATGACCTGCAAGTTTTCCTCAGCTAGCTCGCATCGTGGACAAAAATCCATTTTGCTAGTGCCACAAGCATTACAATTGCTAAATATGGATTTGTATTGGTGGAAGGTGTCTCCAACAAGTTTGGGGGGACACAATACAAACTCCCACATTACTATAATACTCTTTCTTACATGATTAGAAGCTTTGCAGCCTTTTGTGCCCATCTCATAGCCATACATTAAACATGCACAATGGCATGCATGCTGCTCCATAAAGACCAAATTTTCTGAAGGCACATTTTGTTCAATGTATCCTTGAGAAACATCATCTGGACATGCTAGATGCAACAACAAGAATACCTATCCCTTAACTTACACACAAAAAATGGCTTTAGGTACTTAAAAGAGAGTTGTTGATTGTTAATATGTGGGTAGGCATCCTTGAATCTTCGAAAGAGATTAATCTGGGGTGTCATAACAACTGTCAAAACTATGTTAGGAAGGCATGCACATAAAATTATCAGAGGAAAGAACATTAAAGGCATGTACAATGAATTTCTAGTGCTTTGAAGCACCCTACAATGCTTTTTTAGTAGTACAACAATTTGTATGAGCTTCTTTATAGCTCTTTAATAGTTTTGCACCATGCATACATACATACATACATACATACATACATACATATATATATATATATATATATATATATATATATATATAGAGAGAGAGAGAGAGAGAGAGAGAGAGAGAGAGAGATAGAGATGGAAATATACTATAGAGCTATAAAGCAGTGTATAGTGATTTAAAGCTCATACAAGCTATTGCACTATTGAAAATCACTGGAGACTGCTTTAAAGCACTGGCTCAATGCATGCTTGAAATTTTAAGCACTATTGAGTGCTTTAAAGCTCCAAATCACTAGTATACTAATGATAAGCATAGCACAAGGGAGCAAGCACTTCCACTGAACTAAAAAGTAGGCATTGAATATGCTTATACTCAATTTTATAATACTTTAAAGATTATAAAAACTATTTGTTGGAATTAGGGTTGCAGGAATGCACACACAACTTCAAGAAGATGAGGAAGCTTGAGCACAACACAGTAGTGTATTATGAGTGCCAAAAATGAAAGATGACAAGCCCTAGAAGATAATGGGCGTATATACAATGCACGGGGGAAAAAACCTCCTAGTGAGGGAAAAAGTGCCCCGGCGGTCCTAAGTGTGTTCACACACATCACTACTATAATATGGTAACAAATCCCCCCTAGAGTGATGCGGTGAACAAGAGCTAGCACTCATGTATAGGGAAGTGTCTAGCTATGTGGACGAATCCACAAAAGGGAGTAAGCCCAAAGCTTTGCGAAAAGCTTCGAACTTCTCACGAGGCAGAGCCTTTGTGAAAAGGTCTGCAAGGTTATCCTGTGTTGGCACATAAGCCAAACTGATCTCTTCTGCAGAGAGTCTCTCCCTGACATAATGGTAGTGCACCTCAATGTGCTTCGTACGAGCATGGAACACTGGGTTCCGCGCAACTGCCAATGCGCTCTGACTGTCAGTGAAGATGGTGGTGGCAGATGGCTGCCCAACACCCAAATCAGCCATAAGGCGTCTGAGCCACACACACTCAACCGTAGCTGTGAAAGCTGCCCTGTACTCAGCTTCACAACTAGAAGTGGCCACAGTAGGCTGCTTCTTGCTCAACCATGATATGCATGAGCTTCCAAGCATGAAGCAAAAACCACTCGTGGACACGCGTGTGTCATAACAACCAACCCAGTCAGAATCTGAAAAAGCATGTAAATCTGGCGGCAATGATCCCCCCTTGGGATAAAACAACCCAAGATGCCGAGTACCACTCAAATAGCGAAAGATACGCTTCACTGCCTGCCAATGCTTAATGCCTGGGCTATGCATAAATCTGCTCACCTGTGAGACTGCAAACTGAATGTCTGGCCTCGTAATGCATACATAAATGAGGCAACCAACAGCTGTCTGATAGAGTGTGACATCAAAGTGATCTCCAGCATCATGAAGACTCAACTTCAAACCTGTCTCCATTGGAGTAGCAATAGGCTTGCAGTCTTCAAGGCCAAATCTCCGCAACAATGTTTCAATATACTTTGTCTGACACAAAGCAATACCTCCATCACACTGCTTAAATTGTATCCCCAAATAATGATGCAAATGCCCCAAATCTGACATCTCAAAAGAGGCATTCAAATCAGCCTTAAAATCAGCAATATGACTCTTATTTGGTCCTGTGAGCAGCATGTCATCGACATAGAGAGCAATGATTAGATGTACACCATCCATACGTTTAACATACAAAGTGCTTTCTGTTGGACTATTCTGAAACCCATGTGCAGTCAAATATGCATGTATTTTTTCATACCAAGCTCGTGGAGCTTGCTTTAAACCATATAAAGCCTTTTTTAACCTGCACACTTTGTTTTCCTGCCCTCTTTGAACAAAACCACGAGGCTGCGATACATACACCTCCTCATGCAAATCTCCATTTAAGAACGCAGTCTTTATGTCCAGCTGATGTACATTCCAACCATTATGAGCTGCTAATGCACAGATGCTACGAACAGTGGTCATACGACATGTGGGAGCAAAAGTCTCATCAAAATCAATGCCCTTCTCTTGAGCATAACCTTTTGCAACAAGCCTAGCCTTATGGCGATCCACTGTGCCATCAGGCTTACGCTTCAATTTGTATACCCACTTAGTGCCAATGGCCTTCTTGCCAGGGGGCAAGTCACATAAAGACCATGTACCATTCTTCATAATAGCATCGTATTCTGCTTGCATAGCAGCCATCCAATTTTCTGAACTTTGTGCCTCATCAAATGAAACAGGCTCACTTTCATCGCACATACTAGAAACAGCCAATGCATAACAATCTGACGCATAAGAGGCACCATGAGAGCCAGAACGAGTGCGACTAGACAAAGGGGCATCCAACTTGCTGTCACGCAAAGTCTGCACCAGCCATCTAGGCATATTCCTAGAGCCCTCAATCTCTTGTCTCTCATCCTCAAGTGCATCATGCACATCTGCATCAGATATAGGCTGATCTGTGCCATCATTTAAAACCTGCATAGGCTGAAAAACTGCCTCATGAGGTATTGCACTTGACTGTGCACCACTGAAAAGAGGCAACAATGTATCATAGACATCACGTGAGCTGATATCTGTCTCCTTAGTACATGAAACCAAGGGCTGAACTGCATCTTCCACAAATACAACATCACGGCTAACCAAAATGCGCTTTGTCTGTGGATGATACAAACGATAGCCTTTGCTCTCAGCACTATATCCAACAAAAATACATTTGACAGCTTTGTCATCCAATTTTCTGCGATGTTGCACAGGCACTAATGCATATGCCAGGCAACCAAAAACACGTAAATGGCCAACAGATGGCTTGCGGCCATGCCAAGCCTCATATGGAGTGACAACCTGTAATGCTTTGGTGGGACACCTGTTTAGTACATAAGTGGCACACATGACAGCCTCAAGCCAAAAACCATGTGGTAGACTTTGACTCTTAACCATACATCTTGCCATTTCCATGAGAGACCTGTTTTTTCTCTCAGCCACACCATTTTGCTGTGGTGTATACGGCACTGTACATTGGTGTTTTATCCCACGCTCAGCCAGAAATGCATTAAATTCTGAAGACATATACTCCCCCCCTCGATCTGAACGGAGGGTGCCCATCTTACTTTCTGACACATTTTCAGCCATAACCAAAAACTGTTTGAAGCACAAAAACACTTCGGACTTTGCCTTCAAAGGATATACCCATGCATGCCTGGTAAAATCATCAATGAAAGTCACGAAGTAAAGGTAGTTTCCAAATGATGGAGTTTGCATGGGACCACAAACATCACTGTGAACAAGCTGCAATCTGCGTTCAGCTCTCACTGATCCATCTTTGGGAAAGGAAGCACGCTGCATTTTACCCAATATGCAGCCCTCACAAACATGCTTGACAGGTGCCTCAAGCTTAGGCAAAGAAGACACCATTTCAGATTTCTGCAGGCGCAGCAAACTTGCAAAATTCAGATGACCAAAACGTGCATGCCACAGTTTTGCATTTGAAATAGCCTGCGTATCCATAATAGCACATGCTGAATCCTCTACACATTTGCCATCCATATTGAGCTTATACAGCCCTCGACATAGTGAACCAGATGCTACAATGATGTCACCACAAGAGAGATCATGAACAGTACATCTGTCATCCACAAATTTTACAACCAAACCTGTTTTGGCAAATGCGGAGACTGACAGCAGATTCTTTTTGATCCCTGGCACATACAATGCATCAAAAAGTGTAAAGGTGTTGCCATTTGCAACATTCAGCACAATCTGTCCAACTCCTTTAACGGGATAAGAGGAGTTATTGGCACAAGTGACAGTATTCCCTGTGGGAGCAGACTCAAGGAAAGTGAATAAACTGCGCTGCGAGGTGATATGCTTAGTGGCACCACTGTCAAAGTACCATACATCTGAATCTACTGCAGACATACATGTGTCATGCAAAGATGGGTCATAACTGCACTGCGCATTGAATGCCCATTCTGTATCTAGCACAACATTAGCAGATTCATTGTTAGAAGGAGAGGCATCTGCAACAGCCATACCAGCCTCTTTCTTCTTAGCCTCTTTCGCAGCCAGCTTAGGACACGCTTTGATGACATGATCATTTCCCTTACAGTACTTGCAAAATGTCTTCTGTTTGTCACCCTTCTTCTCATCTTTGTCTTCCTTCTTTGGTTGCGCAGCATTTGCAGATTTCTGCTTACTAGAAGAAAAGCCAGCTTTACCTTTCCCGCTTCTCTGACTAGCAACGAAAGCTTGATCTGCGACACGCATAATATTCCTGTTTTGCCTTGACTGGTCTTCTTGCAGCAAAACAGAAACTAACTCCTCAAATGATAAGGCATTGGGATTGCCTTTCATCATCAAGCGAAGAGTGGAAGCAAAACCCTGATAAGAATCTGGTAGACCATTCAAAACAGTCTGCACAAGTGAACTGTCTGACAGGATTTCATCTGCAGAAATGAGCTGCTCTTTGAAATCCTTGATCTTTGTCAAAAAGCTATCCATAGAATCACCTTCGTTCATATGCTCATTCTCCAACTGTTTTCGGAGATAAGCAACACGAGCCTCATTTCTTGCCTGATACAATGTGGCAAGTACATCCCAAGCATCCTTAGAAGTCCTGCAGGAGCGAATATGTGGGATAATGGTACGTTTGACAGACAGCGCAATCAAGGCATGAGCCTGCGCATCTCTACCATCCCAACGAATCTGCTCTGCTGAAAGTGGTGGTTCTCGAACAGCTGCTACAGCACTTGTGCCTGCACCATCATCAACAGTACCTGTTTCTGATGTGTTTGCAGCATTCCCAGCCACAATAGGACGTGCATCAATACCCTGCACAATATTCCATAACCCCTTTGCTACCAATACATGTCGCATCATATATGCCCACAATGGATAGTTGGTGCCATCCAACTTATCCTCAGCAGCCAACATGCGAAATACATCATTGTTGTCAGCCATGGCCAATGACTGTACTACTAGATGTAAATGCTGTCTGCAAGAGGTAAACCTGTATAAAATCGACCTGTGCTATATAGCACAGCCCAAAACAGACGAATGGGCACCTGTCCTGCAGATTTTAATCTTGACAGAAAATCTGCACAGTAGGACGATTTTGCCTGCGCAGTACTTGGAATGCAAAAACGGAGGGCGAAATGACTTCAGATCAAAATTCTGAAACGACCAAGCCCTACGGGCTTGCCCACGGCATATACTAACCTGCAGACGCTCGTGAAACCTCGTTGCAATCGGAGGAGATGAAGCGGCAGGTGCCGGTGATGCTGCCCGGGAGGAGGAAGCCTGCTCTGATACCAATTGTTGGAATTAGGGTTGCAGGAATGCACACACAACTTCAAGAAGATGAGGAAGCTTGAGCACAACACAGTAGTGTATTATGAGTGCCAAAAATGAAAGATGACAAGCCCTAGAAGATAATGGGCGTATATACAATGCACGGGGGAAAAAACCTCCTAGTGAGGGAAAAAGTGCCCCGGCGGTCCTAAGTGTGTTCACACACATCACTACTATAATATGGTAACACTATTGTATTGCTAAAAATTAGTGTAGAGTGCTTTAAAGCACTAGCTTAGTACATGCCTAGAAATATAAGCACCGTGTAGGGCTTCAGAGCTCTAGATCACTACTATACTACTAATAAGCATAGCATAGAGGAGAAAGCACTTCCACTAAACTAAAAAGCAGGCACTAAATAAGCTTATACTCAGTTTTCCAATGGGTTTTCCAATGCTTTAAAGCTCATACAAACTCTTGTACTACTGAAAAGCAATGTGGAGTGCTTTAAAGCTCATACAAAATATTGTGTTACTAAAAAGCAATGTAGAGTACTTTAAAGCAATGACTTAGTGCAATACTTCTTTAAAGCATCGTGTGAAGTTATTTAAAGCAATGTAGAGTACTTTAAAGCAATGAATTAGTGCAATACTTCTTTAAAGCATCGTGTGAAGTTATTTAAAGCAATGTAGAGTACTTCAAAGCAATGACTTAGTGCAATACTTCTTTAAAGCATCGTGTGAAGTTATTTAAAGCTCTAGATCACTATTATAGTGCTACTATAAGCATAGCACCAAGGAGTAAGCACACTTCCATTATAATAAAAAGTAGGTGCTGTAAGAGTCATACATAGTAGTGAAAATATTGCTAGAAACCCATTTACATTGCTAAAAAGACCAAGCTTACGACTTGTGCGATGCCGGTTCACAGGAATAAGCCTAGATCTACATAGAGCTCATGTATATAAGGGATTTATGAAATATGAAAGGGGACAATCCCATTATCACAATTGAGTCTTGCCTTCTCTCTCTCGCTCACTCTCTTGTGGCTATGGTGGTAGGCTTGTATTGGTTGATGCATGCTTGCTTGATTGTGGTGTGTGCATGTAGGAGATGATTCGTGCCTTGTCTTCTCTCCCCCCTCTTCTTGTCTCTTTCTCAAGATCCCTGTTACATACAAAAATGCATGAAGTGGAGGTAGAGCTTTCCATAGTTCCCTTCGTCTTTGCTCTCTACCTAGCTTGCGGAAGCTCCATTTGTGTGACACAAGTTGAGGTGGAGTGAGCCCCTAATGGTCTCACATTAGGGAATTAACCCTCATTAGGGTTGGCTAAGTGCTAGTTTTTGAACCGACCCTTTTCATGGCGTCTTTCTTTTCTTCTCTCCCTCTCTTGTGCAAGGTAGCATGTTGATTTGGTTAACATATACACACATCTCTCCTATACACACATAGACACATACACATACACATACACTAAAACACACACACACACACACACACACACACGAAATGAAATGAAATCTCTCCCCTTGACTTTTAACTCATTTGTAATGTTTTATGTTATAGAATGTATTCATTAAACCCAATCTCGAAACGCTCACCACCAGTAATAACCGGTCATTAACATTCTCAATCGACAATATCCAAGAGCACTGACAATGCAGAGCCAAGTGAGATGGTGTCAAATTTGGTCCAAGAAACTATTGTAGCAAGCTCCTCTATCCCATAGAGCTCTCAAAAAATGGTTATCAGTAGCCAATTGTGGAAGAAGCGGATGAGTACTTCCCCTCGCTACATGAAAATTTTGGGAGGCTAATTGACAGACTGATTGTCTTCACACTTTGTGGATGATGAGAGGCTTCCACCTATGCCATTAAATAGGGTTTTTGTGAATCTAGCCATTTGAACTACAAATGGCCATCTTTTGGAAATTTAAGAGAGCTTCGATCGGCATTGTTATGTGCCATTTCATTATTTTAGAGAGTTTTGCTGGGGAAGCCCCCCTAGATCATAATCCTATAGACCCAAGATTGGAAAATGGGTTTTTGTGGCAACAAATAAACATGTTTGATTGATAAGCTCAAAGAAATAAAAAAGTAGGTCCACCTTGTGAGGAAGAATTTAGTTGTTGTGGGGACAGAAATCATAGACTTGTGTTGGTTGTAGTACATGCAAAAAAGTAAGTTAAATCCACACTTCTTTCTTTGAAATGTTTTTTAATTAGCTTAAGAGATCAAATTTAATTTTCTTTGTTTTCTTGGATACATAGAATACTTACATTTAAAGGATATGTATCCTCATATTTGTAACATTATATGGTAGTTATGTGTGTGAACACACTTAGGACCATGGGGGCACTTTTTCCCTCACTAGGAGGTTTTCTTCCCCATGTGTATGTACACCCTCTTATCTACTCATTTTGGGGTGTGTACTTATCTTTTGTATCTGGCACACATTTGTTCATTCTAATCTAGTGAGTTTGTGCGCTCTCAAGCTTCTCTATCTTCTGTGTGTGCATTGTTGCAACCCTAACCCTAATTCTAACAATTGGTATTAGAGCTAGCTTCCTTAACACTTGATCTAGTAGTCTGCCTCCCTCCTCATGACCCTTTTTTTCTGTCTCCGATTGAGACACCCTCTTAGGAGAAGAAGGTATATATTGTAGTGTGTTGTATACAGGAATTTTCGAGGTATGCGGCACATTTCGGGCTCGTTTTGGGCATCGTAAGGTTTCTGCAAACATTCTAGAGAGGCGTCATTTTGGATTGGTTCTGCTCAATTTTGGGTGTTTGGGGGCTGTGCAACGGCAAAGATTTGGTGTGCAACAATATCTACATTGTCTTCAACAACATCGACCATCACACTTTTGCTAGTAACACTCTATTCTCTGCTCTGTGTTATTTTTCATACACTTTGCAGGTGATTCAGTCAGTTTTGGCAGCCATCCAGGGTTGCATTCAGTGAATACTGATGAGTGTGTTGAAAGATTTTACATTTGGTAGACAGTCATGGCTGGCAGTAGAGTGATGTATTCAACATGTTATCTGTTGAGGACAAACTTGATGGGACTAACTACCCATTGTGGTCCTATATGATGAGACATATACTAGTTGCTAAAGGCCTTTGGAATGTGGTCTGTGGTCTGTGGTAGTGAAACTCGTTCTGTTTTACAACTACCAGTGCAACCAGGTGCTGCATGTACATCTAAAGTAGAATCTGATATAGATGTGGCTCCTCCACATATACCACCAATATCTCCCACTGTTGCTTAAACGAGATGGGATGAAAGAGATGCACAGGCACATGCATTGCTTGAACTTTCTATGAAGCGAAGCATTATTCCTCATATTCGGTCATGTGAGACTTCAAAACAGGCATGGGATGCACTTGTTGCTGCATTATACCACGTACGCAATGAAACACATGTTGTATATCTACGCAAACAGTGTTGGAATTAGGGTTGCAAGAAAGCACACAAAGCTTGGAGAAGAAGAAGCAAGAATGCACACAACGCACAGTGTATTAGATTGTGTCAATGTACAAAGATAAGTTAGCCCTAGAATAATGGGCGTATATATAAGCCGGGAGAAAAAACCTCCTAAAGAGGAAAAAAGGGCCTCGGCGGTCCTAAGTGTGTTCACACATATCACTGCCTATATATATGGCAACAAATCCCCCCTGGGAGTGATGGTATGAACGAGAGCTGGCACTCATGTATAGGGAAGTGCCATGCTCGAAGTAGATCAGTCCACAAAGGAGAGCAAGCCCAAAGCTTTGCGGAAAGCTTCGAACTTCTCACGAGGAAGCGCCTTTGTGAAAAGATCGGCGAGATTGTCCTGTGTGTTGGCACATAGGCCAAGCTAATCTCTCCTGTGCTGAGAGTCTCTCCCTAACATAGTGATAATGTACCTCAATGTGCTTTGTGCGAGCATGAAAAACTAGGTTTCTCGCAACTGCCAATGCGCTCTGACTGTCAGTGTAGATAGAGGTGGTAGACTCCCCAACAACCAAGTCAACCATAAGCTGTCTGAGCCACACACACTCAACCGTAGCTGTGAAAGCTGCCCTGTACTCAGCTTCACAACTAGAAGTGGCCACAGTAGGTTGCTTCTTCCTCAACCAAGATATGCATGAGCTACCGAGCATGAAACAAAAACCACTTGTGGACACTCTTTAGTCATAGCAACCAGCCCAATCTGAGTCCAAAAAAGCATGTAAATCTGGCGGCAACGATCCTCCCTTGGGATAAAACAACCCAAGATGTATGGTGCCACTCAAGTAGCGAAAGATGCATTTAACTACCTTCCAATGCTGAGACCCTGGACTATGCATAAACTTGCTCACCCGTGAGACTGCAAACTGAATGTCCGGCCTCGTAATGCATACATAAATGAGGCAACCAACAGCTGTCTCATAGAGTGTGACATCAAAGTGATCTCCAGCATCATGCAAACTCAACTTCAAACCTGTCCCCATTGGAGTAGCAATAGGCTTGCAGTCTTCAAGGCCAAATCTCCGCAACAATGTCTCAATATACTTTGTCTGACACAAAGCAATACCTCCATCACACTGCTTAAATTGTATCCCCAAATAATGATGCAAATGTCCCAAATCCGACATCTGAAAAGAGGCATTCAAATCAGCCTTAAAATCAGCAATATGACTCTCATTTGGTCCTGTGAGCAGCATATCATCGACATAGAGAGCAATGATTAGATGTACATCATCCACACGTTTAACATACAAAGTGCATTATGCTGGACTATTCTGAAAACCATGTGCAGTCAAATATGCATGTATCTTTTCATACCAAGCTCGTGGAGCTTGCTTTAAACCATACAAAGCCTTTTTCAACCTGCACACTTTGTTTTTCTGCCCTCTTTGAACAAAACCACAAGGCTGCGATACATACACCTCCTCATGCAAATCTCCATTCAAGAATAAAGTCTTTATGTCCAACTGATGTACATTCCAACCATTATGAGCTGCCAATGCACAAATGCTACGAATGATAGTCATACGACAAGTGGGAGCAAAGGTCTCATCAAAATCAATGCCCTTTTCTTGAGCATAATCCTTTGCAACAAGTCTAGCCTTATAGCAATCAACACTGCCATCTGGCTTTTGTTTCAACTTAAAAACCCACTTACATCCAATGACCTTTTTACCAATAGGCAAATCACACAAAGACCATGTACCATTCTTCATTATAGCATCATATTCACTTTGCATAAATAGCAGCCAACCAATTTTCTGATTTTTGTGACTCATCAAATGAAAGAGGTTCTTCCTCTTCACACATACTAGACACAGCCAAAGCATAACAATCTGATGCATAAGAGGCATGCTGAAAACTTGAACGAGTACGACTAGACATAGGTGCATCAATTTTACTATCACGCAAGGTTTGTACCAGCCATTTAGGCATACCTCTAGCCTGCTGATTTTCAGCCCTCTCCTCATAAATTACATCCTGTAAATCTGCATCAGAAATAGACTGATCTATGATGTCGTTTGAAATCTGCATAGGCTGAATATTTACCTCATTAGGACTTACATTTGAATTTCCACCTGTAAACAGAGGCAACAACGTATCAAATATATCCCGTGAGCTCACACCTGTCTCTTTGGTACATGATAGCAAAGGCTACACAGCATCTTTCACAAAAATAACATCTCCGACTAATCAAGATATGCTTTGACTGTTTTGCAGATGATACAATCTATAACCCTTGCTCTCAGCACTGTAACCAACAAAAATACATTTGACAGACTTATCATCTAATTTTCTACGTTGTTGCACAGGCACTAAAGCATAGGCCAAGCAACCAAAGACACGCAAGTGACCAATAGAAGGCTTCCTGTTGAGTACATATGCAGTACACATGATAGTCTCAAGCCAAAACGCATGTGGCAAAGCTTGACTCTTGACCATACATCATGTCATCTCCATAAGTGACCTGTTTTTCCTCTCAGCAACACCATTTTACTGAGGGGTATACGGCACTGTACATTGGTGTTTTATCCCACGACTAACCAGAAATGTATCAAACTCTTTAGACATGTACTCCCCCCCTCGATCAGAACGGAGGGTGTCCACAGTACAATTGGATACATTTTCAACCATAAGCAAAAACTGTTTGAAGCACAAAAACACTTCGGAGTTTGCCTTCAGTGGATATACCCATGCATGCCTTGAGTAATCATCAATAAAAGTCACGAAGTACAAGTGTTTACCAAATGATGTAGTTTGCATAGGCCCACATACATCACTATGTACAAGTTGCAATTTGCGAGTGACCCGCACAGAACCATCCTTTGGAAACGCAAAACATTGCATTTTGCCCAAAATACAGCCTTCACAAACATGTTTCAATGGTGCCTCAAGAGGGGGCAATGAAGCAACCATATCAAATTTCTGCAAACGCAACAAACTAGCAAAGTTCAGATGACCAAAACGAGCATGCCATAGTTTTGCATCTGAAACTACCTTTTCATCAGAAATTGAATTTGCTGAATCTTCCATACACTTGTCATAAGAATTGAGCCTATACAGCCCACGAAACAAGGTGTTAGATGCAATAATCGTATCACCAGAAGTCAAATCATGAACAGTACATCTGTCATCCACAAATTTGACTACAAGTCCAAGTCTAGCAAGCGCAAAGACAGACAATAGATTCTTCTTTATCCCTGGCACATACAAAGCATTGAAAGTGTGAAAGCGCTGCCATTTGCAGCAGTAAGCATAATTTTATCAATGCCCTTCACTGGGTAAGAAGCACTATTGACACATGTGACAGTATTCCCATTAGGAATAGCCTCAAGATAAGTGAACATATCACGATGCAAGGTAATGTGCTTTGTAGCACCACTGTCAAAATACCATACATCAGAGTCAACAGAAATTGCCAAACATACATTATGTACAGATGGGTCATACTGGCAATACACGCTAAACGCCCATCCTGTATCCTGCACAACATTTACAGAATCTGCATTTGTAGAAGCATCTGCTATTGTAGCTGCATTTGACTCTTTCTTCTTTGTAGAAGCATCTGCTATTGTAGCTGCATTTGACTCTTTCTTCTTTGTCTCTTTAGCTCTTAGCTTAGAGCAATTCTTAATGACATGATCAGTTGCCTTACAATAGTTACACCTGATCTTTTTCTTGCCTTTATTAAGAGCCTTCTCTGACGTATTGTTGCTACTTGTGGAAGGAGAAGAAGTTGCAGACCTACTAATAGAAGAAGAAACATGGAAGGGGCTACCTTACCACTTCTTCTCTGCTGGGTAGCAATAAATGCCTGATCAACTACATGCTGCCTAGCCCTGTTTTGCCTGGACTGCTCTTCTTGCAAGAGCTTGTTGAGTAAAGTATCATACTTGACAACATCAGATCTGTCCTCTCAGTAACAAGTTTCTACGTGGAAGCAAAAGTCTGATGATATGACTCAGGTAAAGCATCAAGAACAGTCTACACAAGAATGATCAGGCATAATCTCACCAGAAATCAACTGTTCCTTGAGATCTTTAATCTGAGCAAGAAAAACATTCATGTCATCATCTTCCTACATAATCTTCGATTCTAGCTCTTTACGCAAGTAAGAGATTTTTGCCTCGTTACGACCTGTATACAAACCAGCTAGAATATCCCAAGCCTGTTTTGCTGTTTTAGCTGAATGAATATGTGGAGTGATGTTACATTTGACAGAAAGTGCAATCAAGGTGCATGAGCCTGCGCATCTTTACCATCCCAACGAGCTTATTCAGTGGTGGATAAAACAGTAGCAACAGTAGAGCTGCTAGAACCTACAACATCCTCAACAGATCCTACATCCATAGAACCTGGACGTACATCCATACCCTGCACAATGCTCCACACTTCTTTTGCAACCAAAACATGCTGCATCATGTATGCCCAAAGTGGGTAGTTGCTGTCTCCATCCAATTTATCATCAGCAGCAGACAACATGCGAAATACATCATTGATGTTATCAGCCCTGGCCACTGACTGAAATTGATGTAAAAGCTACCTGTAATAAAGCAAAGACTGAACAGAAAACAACTCATGCTATGTAGCACAGTCCACAATAGAATACGTATGCCTGTGTTGCAGAAAACTGCACTATCAAAATTTTTACACAAAATGACGAAAACACCTGTACAGAACTTGTAATGCAAAAACGGAGCCCGAAACGACCTCAGATGCGTTCTCAGAGTATAGGGACCTGCACAAGCACTCCTGAAAGCTCAGTTCAATCGGAGAACGTGAGTCGGAGGGTGCTAGCGACGTAGCCTTGGGAGTCGATGCCTGCTTTGATACCAATTGTTGGAATTAGGGTTGCAGGAAAGCACACAAAGCTTGGAGAAGAAGAAGCAATAATGAACACAACACACAGTGTATTAGATTGTGTCAATGTACAAAGATAAGTTAGTCTTAGAATAATGGGCGTATATACAAGCCAGGGGAAAAAACCTCCTAAAGAGGGAAAAAGTGCCCCAACGGTCCTAAGTGTATTCACACACATCACTGCCTATATATATGGCAACAAACAGTTAGAGTCTAAGCACATGAACGAGGGAGACTCAATGAACAACTTCTTGACCAAGATCAAAGATTTTAAGTAGCTCCTCGCTAGTGTGGATGAGATATATCTTGATAGTACATTGGTGCCCACAGTTCTCAATGCATTGCCAGATTCTTATCAGAGCATACAAAATTTTCAAGATCTACGACGCATTTCAGGCGCATTTTAGGCACCGCAAGGTTTTTGTAGACATTCTGGAGAGGTGTCATTTTGGATTGGTTTTGCTCGATTTTGGGTGAGCTATGCAGCGAAAAAGATTTGGTGTGCAGCAACATCTACAGTGTCTTCAACAACATCGACCATCATACTTTCCCCAGTAACACTTTATTCTCTACTTTTTGTTATTTTCACAGGTTTAGGAGCTTACTTGGAGTGCAGTGTGTGGAGTTGAGCTCGAGGGGGGGTGTTGAGATATCGAGCTCAACTACTACTAGTGCTGTGGACATTGATGACCTGCCTGGGTAATAGCTTCTACACTTATGCCACTGGTATGGTTGTTTTGCGAGTGGATGACAAACTATGTGACATCCATTTTGGAGTACTAGAGTTATGGCATAGGTATAGCACTAGCTCATATAGTCGAGTTCACACTATGGACCGACCATTGTATGTTATTATAGGAATGTACTTTCCCTTATAGTATGTACTCTTATCTTTTTAGTTATATGGTTGTAGAGAAGAGAAGAAGATAGAAGAAAATTCAACCATCCATCTCTCTCTTGTGTCTTGCTCTCTCTTGTGTGTGTGTGTGTGTGTGTGTGTGTGTGTTTGCTTCGAACTCAATCTCTCCCTCTCCCCCACATTCTCTTTATTGCAAACATTGATCACTAATGGCTATTCACCCATTTGTGTGCTCCAAGTAAGGAGCTTTGATGGTGACCTAGAGAGACTCAGATGGACAATGTCTTGCTTATAAGAGCACTTGAACACAATGAACTCAATGATAAATAAAGGTTGCCAAACCAATCCATTTGTGTGATCCAGGTAAGGAGCTTTGATGGTGACCCAGAGAGACTCAAACGGACAATGTCTTACTTACCAGAGTACTTGAACACAATGAACTTAAGGATGAACTAAGGTTGCCAAACTAGTCCATATCTAATACCTAGGACTTGGTCCAAAATGGTTAATCGACCATATCATCCATCTAGTACCATATTAGACTACAACATATATCTCATAGGAACTTTGCATAGCTCTCACGTCCATTTGAGGTTGTCTAGATCCTTAAACGAGGCCCACAACCCGAGCATAGTGTGTCAAAACAAGCATGCATCCTACTTAGTAGAGTACCAAGTCTACATAAGCCATGTCTCCTAACCATCTGGACATATTTGGCCACCATATAATGTCTAAACTCGGAACTGTCAGGTGTGTGGGTGCTCACCACCACAATGGCTACTCCTCATATAGGAGGCCTTACAAAATAGAGCACATATGTCACCCATAATAGTAACACCTGTAAGTAGTAACAACATGAGGGTGGAGCATTAAGAGAATGTTGTAGCCATATAAATAGATATGTAAAGTTAGCCTTTTTAACTATAAATTTAGTCTTTTTGAGTAGATAGTAGGGGGTGTATGTAGTGCATCAAGATTTGTGATCCAGAGTTTAGAAAATAAAGTTTTCAGACTCAGATTGACGTTAGATAGCAATGGATTGTTGAAAGCCTATCATATGCTAATTTGTATGCTTTCTATGAGCAAGGCAAGCACATGATCATCATCCTTTATGTAGGTAAACTAATATTTAATGGGAAACACTAAAAAGAAGATCTAATAAATAAAGGGCAAGGACATGATCATCATCCTTTATGTAGACAACCTAATATTTAACGGAAAATCATGAAAAGAAGATCTACTAAATGAAGGAGATATTAAGCCATGGGTTTAAAATGATAGGCCACCCTAGGCTCATGAAGTTAAAGAATAAGCATAATCAAGACTCTGATTGTAGTACAAACTCCACACACAATACGATAAGGATTAGATCAATTTATAGCTCTAAAAAGAACCTCTAGTTCCACATTTCTCTCCATGATTTTCTCCATCAAATCTCCTAGAATATCTCCACACTTCTTAAATCACCTATGCTACCCTTGGACCTCTTAATCACATCCATAAATCTCCCAATAGTTTTTTCACCCCTTTTACAATGTCACCTATAGATAACCAACCTTTTATTAAAACTCTTGATAAAATTTATCCCACTAAGCTAAACTACCCCTTCCTCCTCCAAGAAGAAACTTAGACATGTTGCCGCACCCTTAAAAGACAAGGGCCCTTAGAATCCCTTCCTAAATTTTAGCACTATACATGAATCCTAACAAAACTTTAGCATATATGCTAGACTTCTCACACATATAGGAGAGATGAAGAAGGATGTGTTCACTTTGAGCGACATCAACTAGTAAAGAATCCATGGAAGATGCCTCCTCCTCCAAGTTCCCAGTGCTTGGACATCCAACCAAACCTTGGTGCCAGACTTCTCACACATATAGGAGGGATGCACAAGGATGTGTCCATTTTGAGCATCAACTAGAGAACCCACAAAAGATGTCTCTTCCAAGTTCCCAGTACCTAGACATCTAACCACTTCTCACACATATAGGAGGGATGCAATTGAGCATCAACTATTAGAGAACCCATGGAAGAAGATGCCTCTTACAAGTTCCCAGTACTTGGATATACAACCAAACCTTGATGAAGTATAATATAAATTTCTTTTTTCAATATAAAAGTGTTGCAATATACATTGAATTTGGTAAACGAAAAAAAAATTCATGATGCCTGAGTTTGATGCTGCCCATGATAAGGTCAATTGTGGTTATTGGAATGCCTATCCATGTGTAGCTTTCCAATTCTTTGTAGATGTGCTCTACAAAATTCTGAATGGATGCCTCAACATCCTACTCTTTGTAGGCCCTCTACAGCTTCAAAAGTACTCCCGAGTCCACTTTAGTGAATCAATTTGGTTTGTAGAAACTTAAACAATTTCAAGATGTATTTTTTTGACATGGCTCTAGTATTACTACTATTTGTGATAGTCTTGGCTAATAATATTATAATTATGGAACGTTTTAGTTTGATCTGTTATAAAAATGACAATACCAAACTATTAATAATTAAGAGGAAGCCCAGTTTAAGAACACAAGGATTAGGCTTTATCACTTATTTTTATTGAATTTTGCATAAGACCTCACTTGATCCATCATCTCTCTGTATTATAGTCGCTCAATTTTTTATAATCCTCACTTAATATCATAACATAGGTTAGGATGTTTCACTAGATCAATGAGTACTATTTGATCCATCATTTACATAAGGGATTTGGTGTAGCATGGCCCACTCTTTTACAAATCGATATGGCAAATGTGTGATTTATTATAATCTATTCCTACAAGTCTTGGGAGTGAGCCCATCTTTATCTGTGGCTTTAGTTTGGGAGGTAAAATCATATGCTTATTCTAAGTTGATCTCATAATTATAAGAACATTTGCGTTAATGTGTAGTGCCACTCAAAAAGAGTGGGAAATGTTGATGGGCATGGAGGTCATGGGTTGAAGCCCTGACACCGTAGGGTTGTGTGTGTGAATGGTGTAGCTTCTAGCTTGGCTACATCCCCTCGAGAGGGGGCTTTTAAAAAAAAAGAGTGGCAAATCAACAAGAGAAACTAGGAACATTTTATTATGCAAGAAAAGGTGGTGGCAATGGGCTACAAAGTTGTTGAAAATGGGCATTATAAGCCAAGAGATAGGGCTCTAAAATGAGCTGACGGTGATACTTTTACAACTAGAAAGTGAGGGTAATTACAACTAAAAAGTGAATAAAAAAGTAGTGGCCAACTCCACTCTCATTTTAATATTTAAGGCCCGAGCATTTGGTTGTAGCAAAAAACAAAGGAAAAAAAGAAATGAGCCTTGCTGAATTCTAGAATACCCCAAAGTGTTGCAAGCATCCAATGAGTCACATTTAACGTTCTGAAAGATTTATAGAATATTGTATATCATTCATTCTCTCTATAATATATATATACAACTTTTATTTTGGGTGCTTATTCACAACTTTTATTTTAGGTGCTTATTCACTTCTTATTCACAACTTTTATTTTGGGTCTATAAGCAAGGCCAACTTCATCGGCCTTTTTAATAGGAACACTTATAATTAAGGTTGAAAAGCTTGACGCTCTCTGCCACATGTTGTCGTTGGCCTCTTCACCCTCGTCCACACCATTGCACGCCTCTCCGCCTCCCCTTTCCAACAACCACCCCTACCCCCCACCCCAAACCTTCCTTCTAGGTTGAGGATGCCCGACGTCTGGTATTTTGCGAAGCTATCACAAGGCTGGACGGATGGCCGAAGTCCCACCTTGGCAAGCTCAAAGCTCTTGTCTACCGCCCCACCCACGAAGCCATCTCCTCTTATATTGATCTTAAAGCTAAATTGCTTAGCATAGGATGGTCTAGATATCCCGATAAGCAACCTGGCTGCATCCAATTTCACAAGGGTTACTCCTCAAACCATCTTACCACCCTTCTTACCGACTTGAGCACTCTCATTTGTGATGAGAGAGAGCTTGGATGGTTCGGTTGCAAACGAAGGAAACATGAGAGCGGCCAAGAGCTCCCAGGGCCATGTGAAGCTAAAGTTTCAACATAGTTATTATTATTTAGACACCGTTTCTCCACAGAAATACCAAGGCAATTATTATTTAAACCTAGTCATGGACAAATTTGGCATCAAACATTATCCTGGGGTAGGTGGCAACTCGTTTCTAAAAATAAACACCTGCCAACTTGTTTCTAAAAATAAAGTACTCCTTTTAATCTTTAATAAAATTTCTAATTTCCTAGGGTGCATATATGGAGAGGGGACTCAAATTTGTAAGGTCAAATGACTTAATTTTCAGGCATTTACCTCTCTAATTAATTAACGAAGCCTAAAAAAACATTTTGGGTGCTTATTCACAACTTTTATTTTGGGTCTATAAACAAGGCCAACTTCATCAACCTTTTTAATAGGAACACTTATAATTAAGGTTAAAAAGCCTGACACTCTCTACTACACGTCGCTCGCCTCTTCACCCTCGTCCACACCATCGCCCATCTCTCCGCCTCCCCTTTTTCCAACTACCACCCCCCCCCCAAACCTTCCTTCTAGGTTGAGGATGCCCGAAGTCTGGTATTTTTGCAAAGCTGTCACACAAGGCTGGGACGGACGACCGGACTCCCACTTTTGCAAGCTCAAAGCTCTTGTCTACCGCCCCACCCGCGAAGCCATCTCCTCTTATGCTAATCTTGAAGCTAAATTGCATAGGATGGTCTAGATATCCCGACAAGCAACCTAGTTGCATCCAATTTCACAAGGGTTACTCCTCAAACCATCTTACCACCCTTCTTACCGACTTGAGCACTCTCGTTTTTCTGACGAGAGAGAGCTTGGATGGTTCGGTTGCAAACGAAGGAAACATGAGAGCGGCCAAGAGCTCCCAGGGCCATGTGAAGCTGAAGCTTCAACGCAGTTATTATTATTTAGACATCGTTTCTCCACAGAAATACTAAGGCAATTATTATTCAAACCTAGTCATGGACAAATTTGGCATCAAACATTATCCTGGCAGGTGGTAACTCGTTTCTAAAAATAAACACCTGCCAACTCGTTTCTAAAAATAAAGTACTCCTTTCAATCTTTAATAAAATTTCTAATTTCCTAGGGTGCATATTTGGAGAGGGGACTCAAATTTGTAAAGTCAAATGACTTAATTTTCAGGCATTTACCTCTCTAATTAATTAACGAAGCCCAAAAAAACATTTTGGGTGCTTATTCACAACTTTTATTTTGTGTCTATAAATAAGGCCAACTTCATCGGCCTTTTTAATAGGAACACTTATAATTAAGGTTGCAAAGCTTGACGCTCTCCGCCACATGTTGTCGCTGGTCTCTTCACCCTTGTCCACACCATCGCCGCCTCCCCTTTCCAACTACCACCCCTACCCCCCCAACCTTCCTTCTAGGTTGAAGATGCTCGACATCTGGTATTTTTGCGAAGCTGTCACACAAGGTTGGATGGACGGCCGGACTCCCACTTTGGCAAGCTCAAAGCTCTTGTCTACTGCCCCACCCGCGAAGCCATCTCCTCTTATGCTGATCTTGAAGCTAAATTGCTTAGCATAGGATGGTCTAGATATCCCGACAAGCAACCTGGCCGCATCCAATTTCACAAGGGTTACTCCTCAAACCATCTTACCACCCTTCTTTACCGACTTGAGCACTCTCATTTCTGATCAGAGAGAGCTTGGATGGTTTAGTTGCAAATGAAGGAAACATGAGAGCGGCCAAGAGCTCCCAGGGCCATGTAAAGCTAAAGTTTCAACGCAGTTATTATTATTTAGACACCGTTTCTCCACAGAAATACCAAAGCAATTATTATATAAACCTAGTCATGGACAGGCATTTACCTCTCTCATTAATTAACGAAGCCCAAAAAAATATTTTGGGTGCTTATTCACAACTTTTATTTTGGGTCTATAAACAAGGCCAACTTCATTGGCCTTTTTAATAGGAACACTTTTAATTAAGGTTGAAAAGCCTTTTTAATAGGAACACTTATAATTAAGGTTGAAAAGCTTGACGCTCTCCGCCACACATTGTCGCTGGCCTCTTCACCCTCGTCCACACCATCGCCTGCCTCTCTGCCTCCCCTTTCAGACTACCACCCCCCCCCCAAACCTTCCTTCTAGGTTGAGGATGCTCGACGTCTGGTATTTTTGCGAAGCTGTCACAAGGCTCGGACGACGGACAGCCGGACTCCCACTTTGGCAAGCCCAAAGCTCTTGTCTACCGCCCCACCCGCGAAGCCATCTCCTCTTATGCTAATCTTGAAGCTAAATTGCTTAGCATAGGATGTTCTAGATATCCCAACAACAAGCAACCTGGCTGCATCCAATTTCACAAGGGTTACTCCTCAAACCATCTTACCACCCTTCTTATCGACTTGAGCACTCTCGTTTCTGATGAGAGAGAGCTTGGATGGTTCGATTGCAAACGAAGGAAACATGAGAGTGGCCAAGAGCTCCCAGGGCCATGTGAAGCTGAAGCTTCAACGCAGTTATTATTATTTAGACATCGTTTCTCCTCAGAAATACCAAGGCAATTATTATTTAAACCTAGTCATGGACAAATTTAGCATCGAGCATTATCCTGGCATGTGGCAAATCGTTTCTAAAAATAAACACCTTCCAACTTGTTTCTAAAAATAAAGTACTCCTTTCAATCTTTAATAAAATTTCTAATTTCCTAGGGTGTATATTTGGAGAGGGGACTCAAATTTGTAAGGTCAAATGACTTAATTTTTAGGCATTTACCTCTCTAATTAATTAAGGAAGCCTAAAAATACATTTTGGGTGCTTGCTTATTCACAACTTTTATTTTGGGTCTATAAACAAGGCCAACTTCATCGGCCTTTTAAGTAGGAACACTTATAATTAAGGTTGAAAAGCTAGATGCTCTCCGCCACACATTGTCGCTGGCCTCTTCACCCTCGTCCACACCATCGCCTGCCTCTCCGCCTCCCCTTTCCAACTACCACCCCCACCCCCCCAAACCTTCCTTCTAGGTTGAGGATGCCCGACGTTTGGTATTTTTGCGAAGCTGTCACAAGGCTGGGAGGACAGATGGCCGGACTCCCACTGTGGCAAGCTCAAAGCTCTTGTCTACCGCCCCACCCGCGATGCCATCTCCTCTTATGCTAATCTTGAAGCTAAATTGCTTAGCATAGGATGGTCTAGATATCCCGGCGAGACAAGCAACCTAGTTGCATCCGATTTCACAAGGGTTACTCCTCAAACCATCTTTCTTACCGACGACGAGCACTCTCGTTTTTCTAATGAGAGAGAGCTTGGATGGCTCGGTTGCAAACAAAGGAAACATGAGAGCGGCCAAGAGCTCCCAGGGTCATGTGAAGCTAAAGCTTCAACGCAGTTATTATTATTTAGACACCGTTTCTCCACAGAAATACTAAGGCAATTATTATTTAAACCTAGTCATGGACAAATTTGGCATCGAACATTATCCTGGCAGGTGGCAACTCGTTTCTAAAAATAAACACTTGCCAACTCATTTCTAAAAATAAAGTACTCCTTTCAATCTTTAATAAATTTCTAATTTCCTAGGGTGGATATTTGGAGAGGGGACTCAAATTTGTAAGGTCAAATGACTTAATTTTTAGGCATTTACCTCTCTAATTAATTATTAAAAAACATTTTGGGTGTTTATTCACAACTTTTATTTTGGGTCTATAAACAAGGCCAACTTCATCGGCCTTTTTAATAGGAACACTTATAATTAAGGTTGAAAAGCTTGACGCTCTCCGCCACACATTGTCGCTGGCCTCTTCACCCTCATCCACACCATCGCCTGCCTCTCCGCCTCCCCTTTCCAACTACCACTCCCCCCAAAACTTCCTTCTAGATTGAGGATGCCCGACGTCTGGTATTTTTGCAAAGCTGTCACAATGCTGGGACGGACGGCCGGACTCCCACTTTGGCAAGCTCAAAGCTCTTGTCTACCGCCCCACCCACGAAGCCATCTCCTCTTATGCTAATCTTGAAGCTGAATTGCTTAGCATAGGATGGTCTAGATATCCCGACAAGCAACCTGGCTGCATCCAATTTCACAAAACATTTTGGGTGCTTATTTACAACTTTTATTTTGGGTCTATAAACAAGGCCAACTTCATCGGCCTTTTTAATAGGAACACTTATAATTAAGGTTGCAAAGCTTGACGCTCTCCGCCACACGTTGTCGCTGGCCTCTTCACCCTCGTCCACACCAACGCCCGCCTCTCCGCCTCCTTTCCAACTACCACCCCTTCCCCCCCCCCAAACCTTCCTTCTAGGATGAGGATGCCCGACATCTGGTATTTTTGGAAAGCTGTCACAAGGTTGGATGGACGACCGGGATCCCACTTTGGCAAGCTCAAAGCTCGTCTACCGCCCCACCCGCGAAGCCATCTCCTCTTATGCTGATCTTGAAGCTAAATTACTTAGCATAGGATGGTCTAGATATCCCGACAAGCAACCTGGCTGCATCCAATTTCACAAGGGTTACTCCTCAAACCATCTTACCACCCTTCTTACCGACTTGAGCACTCTCGTTTCTGATGAGAGAGAGCTTGGATGGTTCGGTTGCAAAAACGAAGGAATCATAAGAGCGGCCAAGAGCTCCCAGGGCCATGTGAAGCTGAAGCTTCAACGCAGTTATTATTATTTAGACACCGTTTCTCCACAGAAATACCAAGGCAATTATTATTTAAACCTAGTCATGGACAAATTTGGCATCAAACATTATCCTGGCAGGTGGCAACTTGTTTCTAAAAATAAACACCTGCCAACTTGTTTCTAAAAATAAAGTACTCCTTTCAATCTTTAGTAAAATTTCTAATTTCCTAAGGTGTATATTTGGAGATGGGACTCAAATTTGTAAGGTCAAATGACTTAATTTTTAGGCATTTACCTCTCTAATTAATTAACGAAGCCCAAAAAAACATGTTGGGTGCTTATTCACAAATTTTATTTTGGGTCTATAAACAAGGCCAACTTCATCGGCCTTTTTAATAGGAACACTTATAATTAAGGTTGCAAAGCTTGACGCTCTCCGCCACACGTTGTCGCTGGCCTCTTCACCCTCGTCCACACGTTGTCGCTGGCCTCTTCACCCTCGTCCACACCAACGCCCGCCTCTCCACCTCCTTTCCGACTACCACCCCTTCCTCCCCCCCCCAAACCTTCCTTCTAGGTTGAGGATGCCCGACATCTGGTATTTTTGGAAAGCTGTCACAAGGTTGGACGGACGACCGGGATCCCACTTTGGCAAGCTCAAAGCTCTTGTCTACCGCCCCACGCGTGAAGCCATCTCCTCTTATGCTGATCTTGAAGCTAAATTGCTTAGCATAGGATGGTCTAAATATCCCGACAAGCAACCTAGCTGCATCCAATTTCACAAGGGTTACTCCTCAAACCATCTTACCACCCTTCTTACCGACTTGAGCACTCTCGTTTCTGATGAGAGAGAGCTTGGATGGTTCGGTTGCAAAAACGAAGGAAACATGAGAGCGGCCAAGAGCTCCCAGGGCCATGTGAAGCTGAAGCTTCAACGCAGTTATTATTATTTAGACACCGTTTCTCCACAGAAATACCAAGGCAATTATTATTTAAACCTAGTCATGGACAAATTCGGCATCGAACATTATCCTGGCAGGTGGCAACTTGTTTCTAAAAATAAACACCTGCCAACTCGTTTCTAAAAATAAAGTACTCCTTTCAATCTTTTGTAAAATTTCTAATTTCCTAGGGTGCATATTTGGAGATGGGACTCAAATTTGTAAGGTCAAATGACTTAATTTTTAGGCATTTACCTCTAATTAATTAACGAAGCCCAAAAAAACATTTTGGGTGCTTATTCACAAATTTTATTTTGGGTCTATAAACAAGGCCAACTTCATCAGCCTTTTTAATAAGAACACTTATAATTAAGGTTGCAAAGCTTGACGCTCTCCGCCACACGTTGTCGCTGGCCTCTTCACCCTCGTCCACACCAACGCCCGCCTCTCCGCCTCCTTTCCAACTACCACCCCTTCCCCCCCCCCCCCCCCCAAACCTTCCTTCTAGGATGAGGATGCCCGACATCTGGTATTTTTGGAAAGCTGTCACAAGGTTGGACGGACGACCGGGATCCCACTTTGGCAAGCTCAAAGCTCTTGTCTACCGCCCCACCCGCGAAGCCATCTCCTCTTATGCTGATCTTGAAGCTAAATTGCTTAGCATAGGATGGTCTAGATATCCCGACAAGCAACCTGGCTGCATCCAATTTCACAAGGGTTACTCCTCAAACCATCTTACCACCCTTGTTACCGACTTGAGCACTCTCGTTTCTGATGAGAGAGAGCTTGGATGGTTCGGTTGCAAAAACGAAGGAATCATAAGAGCGGCCAAGAGCTCCCAGGGCCATGTGAAGCTGAAGCTTCAACGCAGTTATTATTATTTAGACACCGTTTCTCCACAGAAATACCAAGGCAATTATTATTTAAACCTAGTCATGGACAAATTTGGCATTGAACATTATCCTGGCAGGTGGCAACTTGTTTCTAAAAATAAACACATGCCAACTCGTTTCTAAAAATAAAGTACTCCTTTCAATCTTTAATAAAATTTCTAATTTCCTAAGGTGTATATTTGGAGATGGGACTCAAATTTGTAAGGTCAAATGACTTAATTTTTAGGCATTTACCTCTCTAATTAATTAACGAAGCCCAAAAAAACATTTTGGGTGCTTATTCACAAATTTTATTTTGGGTCTATAAACAAGGCCAACTTCATCGGCCTTTTTAATAGGAACACTTATAATTAAGGTTGCAAAGCTTGACGCTCTCTGCCACACGTTGTCGCTAGCCTCTTCACCCTCGTCCACACCATCGCACGGCTCTCCGCCTTCCCTTTCCAACTACCACCCCTACCCCCCCCCCACCTTCCTTCTACGTTGAGGATGCCCGACATCTGGTATTTTTGCGAAGCTGTCACAAGGTTGGACAGACGGCCGGACTCCCACTTTGGCAAGCTCAAAGCTCTTGTCTACCGCGGCACCTGCGAAGCCATCTCCTCTTATGCTAATCTTGAAGCTAAATTGCTTAGCATAGGATGGTCTAGATATCCCGACAAGCAACCTGGCTGCATCCAATTTCACAAGGGTTACTCCTCAAACCATCTTACCACCCTTCTTACCGACTTGAGCACTCTCGTTTCTGATGAGAGAGAGCTTGGATGGTTCGGTTGCAAACAAAGGAAACATGAGAGCGGCCAAGAGCTCCCAGGGCCATGTGAAGCTGAAGCTTCAACGCAGTTATTATTATTTAGACACCGTTTCTCCATAGAAATAGCAAGGCAATTATTATTTAAACCTAGTCATGGACAAATTTGGCATCGAACATTATCCTGGAAGGTGGCAACTCGTGTCAAAAAATAAACACTTGCCAACTCGTTTCTAAAAATAAAGTACTCCTTTCAATCTTTAATAAAATTTCTAATTTCCTAGGGTGCATATTTGGAGGGCGGACTCAAATTTGTAAGATCAAATGACTTAATTTTCAGGCATTTACCTCTCTAATTAAGTAATGAAGCCAAAAAAAACATTTCTGGTGCTTATTGTTGCAATTCTATTTTGTGCAATGTTATAGGTGCGCTCTCTCACAAAATCAAAGTGCAAATAGCCTTACTTTTTTTAATAAGGCTACAAAAGTTAATTACCACTATGCAGATCACGTGATGGAAGGCCATGGGAGAGAGGAGCCTTCAATCACAGGAATGAAAAACAAGCAAGGTGAACGACTATACAAGATGTGGCACTGGCATACGACTTCTTGATGTTACAATGGTAGGAGGCAATGCACCTTCTTGCCCTCTCACATGTGCCAACAATGATCTGTTAGCTGAGTTGGTGAGATGCGTTAGGATCCCATGGAATAAACATCATGACACCAATGAGTAACATGGAAAGTGCAACTGGAGTGAGTATCATGCAAACTATAATGGTCTTGTTCATGTAGATACGTCCACTACCTACAATTGGCCTTTCTAGTAGTGCGCATATATTGAGATTCTTCCCCGTACCCTTTTGTTCATGTATCTCAATCCACTCTACCTACAACTCCATCCTAGCGCCTAGGGGAAGTAAATAGGATTACCCCTCATCATTTTTCTACAGCCACTTCGGTGAAGGTAAAACGCATCATCTACATTCATTCATAGTGCATAAACTCAGCCTAGAATAGTCCCAAAGCAGCCCCTCTCTTAGCCTCAGTTTGCAGCCTTCCTACATTCCATTGGAAGAGTGCATTGGCATTGAGATCGGTGATCATTGGTGCTTTTACAACTGGGTACAGTTGTAAGAGTGCACATTGAGATCGGTCATCATTGGTGCTTTTACAACTGGGTACAGTTCAGCCCGACTTTTGGCCTTTCAAAGGTCTTGTGTTTGGCTTATCTACAGTCCCAAGTCAGTCATACATTCATTCTCTTCAAAGATAATAAAGCAAATACTCGTAGCAATAGGAGAGGGCCCTTCAGTGGATAATTCAGGACCCAATAAGGGATACAAATCTCAATCTCTCATCTCTTAAAGATTAAAGTGATAAAGTGGATTGCTAAAGACTCGCGAAACTCATGATAAAGAAGACGGTGTGAGACTGTGTGACAAGATCCTTCATTATGCATAATTCCGTTGCATGTTACATTGGTATCATATTCAGCTTGTCCACGCACACCGCATCCTAGCGTGAGAGCATCCTTGGATGGTCATACTTCGCTCTGGCATGACCACCGACTTCACTAACATGTCTACAGAGGAAAGTACACATCAGTAGGAAGACATCTCCCTCGAAGGAGACCATGCTCTTCCTCCTACTACAGATACCATAGCTTTACTCCGAGCACAGAACTAGCTTCTTATGAAACGTCTCCAACTCTTGGAGGCAACAGCAGCAAAACCCACTCCTCCAGTTACCCCCGACTTCGTCACCCTCTTCTTTCAGATATAGAACAACAAAGACGAGAGGATGAAGCCAGTCGGCAGGAAGAAAAAGCAGACAGACGAGACTATGAGGAAGCCCGACGCAGGCTTGAAGAAGACCGACGTCAGGCTGAACTCGTCGCTCAGGAGCATCAACGAGAGCTCGATAAGAGTGCATGTTACTCGAACACCAACGGGAAAAGGAGGCCTTGCATCTGAAATATCAGCACCTCTCTTCAATTTCCCCAACCATAGGTGCCACCAGCTAGCATCCTGCGAAATCAACAACCATCCTTTGAACTCAACCGAATTTTAGTTAAGTATGATGGTAAGTGTGATCATTTAGCTATCAATCAATTTATTCATCAGTTTAATGCTTATTTTTCATTGACAAAGCTAACAGATCCTCAAGATAAAGTCCACGTAGCGGCTCCCCATCTCACGAGTGAGGCAGTCACTTGGTGACGACATTGGTCTAGTATCCATACAAACCACATCACAGGTGTCACAGCTTTTCAATGGGATACCTTTGTCCATGACCTTAAGACCAGATTTCTCCCTCCCCAATATTTCACTAACTTGGCAAATGAGTTCTATGGACTCAGATAGAATGGATCACCCGTGCTTCAGTTTTTCGGTAAGGTTATAACTTTAGCACAACAGTTAGGGTTATCTAAGCGAGCCAAGATGGATCAATTCATTCATGGATTAGATCCTAACATCCGGTTCACACTCTGTAACTTTGAACCCAACACATATGACCGGGCTTTGACTCGAGCTTAAAATGAAGAAATGAAGATGAACGGAGGCAAGCCTGAGCAACCGCAGTCTAGTACCAAACCCCAGCAGCAACAATCTACTTCGCAGCCGGGGAAAGGTAATGCGTCTTCTAAAGATGCTAAGAAGGACGGCAGTTCTAGCTTCAGTTCAGGAGGTAAGAAAGATAACCAATCCAAACCTAAGAAAACTCCTAAGGAAAAGGCTAAAGCAAGCATCATTGGAGGCTATCTTCCTCCAAAGGAGCAAAGGAAGTACCAATCGGAGAACATATGTTTTTCTGTCATACCAATGGGCATAATAAGAAGGATTGCCAGAAATGGTAAACGGAGCAAGCCTCCAAGCCACCTTCTTCCATAGTTGCCACAGCATCTCCTACTCCTCCAGGCCTGACTACTATCACCAACGCAGTTCAGCTTTTACCATCTATACATCCTATGCCATCCGTGGTATTCGATGCTACGCAGGAGGGTGAGAGTGAGGTTGCACAGAAAAGCTTATGGCTCTGCCAAGGGCATAGCATTAAGCAAAACTCACCATTAAGAATAAGTTTCCTATGCCAAGGATTGAGTACATTTTGGAACGTTTAGACAGAGCAAATTTTTCACTAAGATCGATCTCAAGAGTGGTTACCATCAGGTCCGCATTTTTGAAGCTCGCATTCCAAAAACAGCTTTCGGGACAGAGCGTGGTCACTACAAGTTCATAGTCATGCCCTTTAGGCTTACCAATGCACCCGCAACCTTCAATAAAATGATGTCGAGGATTTTCGCAGTCCTCATTGATAAGTGTGTTTTCATATTTCTTGATGACATATACTTATATTCTCAGCCACTGCGGAGCAACATGAGAAAGATGTGGAGAAAGTCTTGCAACTTTTGCGAGATAATGGGCTCTACATAAACGCCAAAAAGTCTATCTTCGGCGTTATAGAGGTTCAATACATGGGCTATATTATCGGTTCCACTGAGATTCGATTGGACCCCTCAAAGGTTCAAGAGATCTTGGATTGGGACATCCCTCAGACCGCCCAAGAGATCCGTTCTTTTGTAGGTCTTTGCCAAGTCTATAGTACGCATGTTCACCAGTTTTCCAACCTTACAGCATCTCTCACCGACTTGCTCAAGGGGGTGAAAACTCGTAGACAAAAAGTCACAGTTACAGGCAAGGCGCTTATGCATTCCATGCACTCCAGAAAGCAACCTGAGAAGCGCCTATTTTGAAGTTAGCATCTTGGGATGAACCTTTCGAGGTCATTTTACTGATGCAAGCAATGTAGCCATAGGTGCAGTTCTTCAGCAAGACAATAGACCCGTGGCCTACTATAGAAGAAAGTTCAATGTGGCCATACCACAGAGAACGTAGCCCGTCTTTTTCTCAAGCATTGGTACCCCATTTGTGGTTTGCCTAGCACCATTATATCAAACAGGAATTCCAAGTTCACCTCGCATTTTTGGAAGGCATTATTCGAGAACTCTGGGGCCAAGTTACAGTTATCTAGTGCATTCCATTCATAAACAGACGGCCAGACAGAAATCTATAACCAGTTGGCCTTTGATGTTCTCAAGTCATACTGTCATGACCAGCAGTCCAAATGGGAACATTATC
This sequence comes from Cibotium barometz, assembly GCF_041138505.1. Classification (NCBI taxonomy): domain Eukaryota; kingdom Viridiplantae; phylum Streptophyta; class Polypodiopsida; order Cyatheales; family Cibotiaceae; genus Cibotium; species Cibotium barometz. The sequence goes on from NC_141085.1 coordinate 2,671,049, forward strand.
TTCCATTGGTCCAAGCCATCTTGAACGATACTCATTCATCCAGTGTCGGACGTACTCCGTATGAGGTAGCCTTTGGTCGCAGTTTCTCTTCTCTTTTGATGAGAATGATGTCTCCATCTCTTGAGGCTAACAAAACGACGGAAGCATTTTCCGAAATCATTGAGTCAATTAAAGACCGTTTGACCAAAGCCCAGGAAGCTTATAGCAGACAGGCAAATAAGTCTAGACGAGATGTCCACTTCAAGGAAGTGGGCAAACGCTGTCCCAAGCTTTCTTTCCATAGTTTTGGACCCTTTCCTATAGTTAAAAAGTTAAGTGATGTCTCCATGAAGTTGAAGTTGCCTAACAGTTGGACGATGCATGATGTTTTCCATGTTTCTTGGCTAAAACCGTATGTTGGACTAGAAGTTTTTGATTTTTCAGATGAATCGCAACCAGACGTGGTAGATGAATCAAAGATCATTGAGCCTGACATCCTTCTTCATCGTTAGAAGCATGGTTCCGGTCAACGACTCCGTTAGTTCTATACGAAATTCCGAGATCGAAGCAGTTTGGCACGACGAAGAGTTCTTTCAAGAGAACCCTAAGTTATTGGCGGAGTGTACAGCCATGAACCTGCCACCGCCAAGCTAAGCAGGAGGGCATGTCACATGCACTCTACAATATAGTGCATGGTGGCAAGATGGCTCATCATCAGTGCTTCATTGTCCAGCATTAGAACCCTTTAGGATTTGATAATTGTCGTACGCCGTGACCCCATTGTAATCCTTAGTCCAAGATATCTCAGGCACGAGCTACGTAGGTTATTCCTTAGCCTTAGAGAATCAGCCAGTCAATCAAGTCCCTTAACCCACTTGGAGAGAAGCATTCACGCATAGAGTCAGTAGACGCCTTAGGGTTTGCATCAGATCATGGTTGCATATTGCATATCATTCATCCCATATGCACATAGACCACATAGACCATTGCAGAAGCCTTGGAATATTATCTAGTATTTTTATCATATTTTTCAGCATTATTACCATTATTCCATTTAAGCAAGTCATGTAGCAATTTACTGCTACAGTCGGCCAGTTTCATAACCAGCTGACCAGCATATAGGACATATAAATAGCCTTTCTTTGCATCACCCATATCATCTCATAAGCATCATCTCCTAAGCGATTCAGTCCACAGCAGCCTAGAGCATAATCGCTTGATCACATAGAAGCATACATCATCAAAACGCAGCCAGCATTCAGCCAAGGAAAGAGGCACATCAGTACCTTGCGTTTTCAGCACTCGTGCTGAATTCAGCAATTGTTTTCGTCATTGTTTTGCTATAGCCACTTCGATGAAGGCAAAATGCATCATCTACATTCATTCATAGTGCATAAACTCAGCCTAGAACAGTCCCAAAGCAGCCCCTCTATTGGCATTGAGATCCATCATCATTAGTGCTTCTACAGTTGGGTACAGTTCAGCCCGACTCTTGGTCTTTCAAAGGTCTTGTGTTTGGCTTATCTACAGTCCCAAGTCAGTCATACATTCTCTCTTCAAAGAATGTATGACCCACCCGAGTTCAAGTCCCACCGTTGGTCGTATATGCCCTCGTGTTGCATTCTACCGACGTTAATACCTCTCTCTCTCTCTCGCACCTCGGAGTGCTATTGGACAGATTCACACCTCTTCACACCGGCTGAGGATAGAGACAAGTCGATATGAGGATATATCACTAGAGGACCGCATATGCCAGCTTTGCCATCAGGAGGTGGAGTCGGAGGAACACTACATATGTTGTTGTGCTGTCTACTATGAGATCCGAGGGAGGTACCACTGCATGTTCCGTGAAGGCTTTGGACCTTTGCGTCGGATCATGGACTTTGAGGACCAAAGGTGCTTAGGGCTCTTCATACCTGAGCTTAGACACCACAAAGAGAGCCTATTGAGGGACAGGAGGGCAGTGGGACCAGAGCCGCCTAGACAGAGAGCCCTCACAGATTTTTTCAAAGCCAACACTGTAACCCTACCAGCCTCTACTCCCCCATCTACAGGCCTACCTGGCAGACCACCCTCCAGAGGAATCACCCTGGACAGAGCCATTGCCATCTGTAGAGCGAGACAACACCCACGACCACGAGGATCGCATCCACGACTCCCACACCATCGGCAGATTCAAGCCATCATTGCCCGCCACCGGAGGAGTTTACCGCGACGATTCAGCGGTTCAGCTTTCAGCTCTTAGCTCTCTTAGGATGTTACTATTTTCATTCTTTATTTCAGATTTGTTATGATGAGACATCATCATCATCAGTTGTACCTTGTTTTGGTCTCATGGGCCATTTCGGCCTTTAGGAGACGTTAATATATCTTTCTTTCTTTCTCTCTCTTAAAAGATAATAAAGCAAATACTCCTAGCAATAGGAGGGGGGCCCTTCAGTGGGTAATTCGGGACCCAATAAGGGATACAAATCTACCCCTCTCTCTCTCTCTCATCTCTTAAAGTTTGAAGTGATAAAGTAGATTGCTAAAGACTCGTGAAACTTAGGATAAAGAAGGCGGTGTGAAACTTTGTGTGACGGGATCCTTCATTACGCATAATTCCACTGCATGTTACAATCAACAACTTCCAGTCCCATCTATAATTCCTCCTCAGCCTTCAGCACCATCCATTCCTCAGCATATGTCATCGTCAAGGGCAAATCATGCAGAATTCACATGTCCCCCATCAGGTCGCTCTCAGAGGACAACCAAGCCCTAAATCATGCCCAAACCAACTCCATCCTCCATTCCATGCTAAAATCTGACCATAACCTTCGTGTCCGGCCAGATAAACTTCCCATCATAGGCACCCATCCACTTCTACCCTAATGCATTTGCCCCCGAGTGAACTCATGGCCTTGTCCCTTTATCAAACAAGGTGCCCCCCTCGACATGACACTGTCTGAGGCACTTCGGGACGCACAAAAAATACATTTGACATAAGTATATAAATACAAAGATATTTGTGATCAGTAATTATGCCGACAATGCTGTATATACAATAGCTTTACCTTGCATATGTGATGGGTTCGTCCTCGACCCCGGGAACGTCTAGCCATTCCAGGGCCGGTCCAGGGCCTCCTTCCATTGCCCAAGCTTCTGCTTCTCTCTTCAGAATTTCAGGTTTGTGGTTCAGGGCAGGCTTGAGGATTCTTATATATGGTGCTTTATGCAAGAACTTGTCTTTCTCATGCTCAAACACAGGTGTGCTTTAATGGGAGGTCCAATTATTAGCTTCCCTGTAAGCTAGACTTACAAAATCTGACTTTCAGAGGGTTGATATGAGGTGCCTTTGCAGTGACAAACCCTTATGGAGATGAAAGACATGGACTGTTTGATGTATCTATTAATGGCTGCTAAACCACCATGAAACCAAGACATACTGGTTATTAATCGAAGGTACCTAATAATGTATGAATCCTTCTGCACAATTATAATGAAAGAATCCTTAAGATCGTAAAGGTACCTAATACATACTTAGTTTACAAAATTCTTTGTGAGCCTTCCTTAAAGAAACCCCACAGACCCTTATAGCACAACAATCCAGGTGCACTAAAACATTGTAAAGACTTCCTTTTGTGAACCATCTTCACTCATCATGCCGCATTTCACCATGCCAGCTGCTGCATACATATTGGACAGCATTACATGTGGTGCAGCATTCTCAGGATCCAATCGAAACAAATCACTTGCTGCACGTTCAGCTCGTTTTTGGTGTCTGCAAACACCAAGCAAGCTCATCCATGTCACAGAAGCAGGCTGGTCAAGCATGCTGTTTTTTCTGCCTCGTCTAGCAGTCCAGCCCTCCCAAGCAAATCAATCATGCGGCCATAATGATCTGTGGAAGCTGTAATACCATATTTTTGACTCATAGAATAAAAGCAATGCCAACCTTCTTTGACTAGACCTGCATGGCTGCATGCATTTAGAAAATAATGAACGTAACCTCAGTGGGTCTTATTCCTGCATCTTGCATTTAATAAAACAGCTCTAGAGTTTCCTTGCCATGCCCACGTTGGGCATAGCCTGCAATTAGGGCACTCCAAGGGACGACACCCTGCACAGACATCTTGTTGAACACCGCCCATGAAGCTTCAAGGCTGCCACACTTATCATAGAAGCTAACAAGAGCAGTCCCCACAACATCATGGAGTACAGATACCATGCCAGAGCCTCCTTCTGGACCCAAGCTGAAGAAAGAGTCACTGGGCATCGATTCGAGGAATCGGAAACGTGTTCTTGATAGTAATCTTGTTATAAACAACACACATTATAAACAACACACATTCTGTATGTCCCATCCTTTTTCTGCACAAGTAAAACTGGAGAACAATAAGGCGAAGAACTTGGCCTTATCAATCCTTTCTCAAGCAAATCATTTACTTGAGTCATGTTTTCCTCCTGTTGAGCAGCACTCACACTATAAGGAGGTCGGTTAGGAGGAGAGCTCCCAAGGATTATGTCAATACAATGATCCTCTGGCCTCTCTGGGGGTAACTGTCCTAGTAGTGAATCAGCAAAACAATCAGCATATTCACTTAAGAAATTAATCTTATCTTGATCTACGGGAGTTACAGCATCATGCTCAACATTATCATGTACAAAGACCAAGTAAGAACAAGTTGATTTCTTTATTGCCTTTGAAATAGATATATGGCTTACAACGGGTATGGTTCTCCAAGTAGTACCCGCATCAATACAAACTTCCCTACCCCTATGAGTAAACATAACTTTCTTTTCTTTGTATAAAATCTTGGGATCCTTGATCCTCTTTAGGTGGTAAAAGAGAGAGAGAGATAGAGAAGGAAAGAGAGAGAGAAAGAGAAAGATGCCAAGGCATCCCAAGTATCACATCACATCCCGTAAGTGGTGCCACGAGGAAGTCTTCATGATCCAAATATGCCTGTATCTGTATGCGAAGCTTCCCAATGATGGGAGTGACCTTAACTTCCTTGCCCTCAAAGGCAACATCTGCATGAAGGTCAAGGCCCAATTCCTCGGGCTTTAATCCAAGAGCAACAACCATGTGTATGGATATGAAGTTATCTATTGAGGCATTATCAAAAAGGAATAAAGTTGTTTGGTCCTTTAACTTGCCCCAAGCTTTGCATAAGATTCTGCTCTTTGGTTCATGTGCTGTGTTACCTTGACCATCGGGTATAACATTCACACTCGGTTTGGCATCCTGCACATTATTCTTTTTGAGATTCTGGGGGCATTGAGCTTTCATGTGACCTTTGGGTGAAGCACTTCCCCTCTCCCATGCAATCAAAAATATGATGTCTGGATAGCTTAGGATCATCCTTTTTACCCCCCGGCTTCTTTTCTGGGCCCCCTTTTGCATCCTTGGACTCATCAGCCATAAAGTTAGGTGGCTATCCGCCCTTTTTATGCTCATTTCCAGCTCTGAAATTTCCCTTGTATGAATTGAATTCTTGTCTTTTTGACGCTCCCTTACCATGCAACTCCTCAGAAATAGTGGCTGAATATATGAGCTCCTGTAAGGTGTTGTGGGGATACACTGCAAGGCTCTTTTGAATGATTCGTTGCAACCCTGACTCAAACTTTCTTTTCTTCTCGTCCTCACTAATCGTTATGACAGGTGTGACTTTGAGAAGAATCCGCCAAAACTTTGAAACATAAGAGGAAACCGATTCACCTTCATCCTGTGTTAGCCAATCCCATTCCTTTCATACATCCTTCTCTCGAAGTGAGGAGAAAGGAACTGATGATAAAATTGCTCTTTGAAAGCACTCCATGTACAGGCAGCTGTCCTATCCAAAAGCTTTGCCATCCACCAATCAGTTGCAGTCTCTTTAAGATGCATATCCACATGCCTGAGCATAGATTTCTCGGTAAATTCCTCTCGGTGCAAAAGGCTATTTCAAATTGCCTTATGAAAGCAAGTGCTTTAGTAGTATCCAACTTTCCATTATAGCTCTCGAATTTGATGTCCTTGTCCCCTAACTTGAACTCTTTGGCCTTCTTGCTATGACGAGCATCCCAAAGCTCTAATAAATCATCCTCCTCATCATGTCTACGATGGCGACGGTGCCCAAATCGAGGGCTGATTTCCCGTGTAACACCTACCACTCTGGATGGAACTTTAGGAGCAGGAACATACCTAGAAGGTGGAGACACCACCGACAATGCATGAAGATCTTCTGCATCTCTCATATGGACTGAAAACCCCTCATCATCCCCTCGAGCTACATGTCGATGTACATCATCTCCTCGGGCTGCATGCCCCCTCATATCTGTTGCATGGGCTACAAGCCCCCTCAAAACACTTGCTCGGGCTGCATGCCCTCTTACATCACTTGCTCGGATTGCATACCCTCTTACATCACTGGTGCAGGTTGCATGCCCTCTCACATCACTAGTGCGGGCTGCATGCCCTCTCACAACATCATCGGAGTTCCCTTCACAGGATAGCCTGCGAGGCTGCCGTGTGAAGACCCACTTTCCCTCATAATCGGAAACATCACCACCACGGCTTTTTAAATAAGCAACAGCCAACTCTTGTGGTTTGTCCATTCCCATCTGTTGGGCAATTGCATCAAAAGTGACCACATCAGCCTTGACATGAGACTTTGATTCAATGACCCTATGTACATCAGGATCTCTTTGCAAAGCACGGATCTCTTCAAGCTCATTCATCAAGGCATCAATATCCTCCCGATCCTCAGCCATGGCAAACAACGGTGGATCGTTATCCACCAAAGCCCCAACATGATCCCTATCTCTATCTTCTTCCCGCATGCGACGAATACGGGTGATAGAGTCCTCCACAGAATGATCAGACTGACTGGCCATAATGTATCTTCCAGCTTTTCAGAAAGAAAAGAATTTTCCATGCCCCGGAATCACTATCGATCAATTCCCTAAGTATGATACCAAATAGACTGCAAGGGTGCAACAGTGCCCCTACAAAGACAAGAGGGCCACGAAGTCTTTCCACACGCTCACTACCGCTTAAACCAAAAGTAACCTCTTTCGAGGCGCGACAATAAGATGAGGGCTACCTCAGAATCCCAACCTTCTCTCACGGATAATGACTCCTTACAGCAATATCCAGCATCATAATAGGCACAACTGTGTAGAAAGCCACGCTCTGATACCAATGTAAACGGAAGGCCAACTGTACACGGAAAATCTTATCAATCATGAAATCTGAAAATACACATAAGCATGCCAGATAAAACAAGATGACAAATCTGCTCAGTACACCACACTACGGGCCAGAAGATGGGCTGACCCCCCCCCCCCCCTTTTTATGGTTAGATTACCAAAAAGGAGTCTGCTTCCAAATACAACTTCACGCGTGCCCACGGATTCTCCACCGGCTAGCACCTGTCTCTTCCGGTACAATATGAAAGCAAAACAAAAATACAAGCAGAATTTGTTGATCATCTTCAGCACAAGAGAGCATTCCTGGCATAAAGAATATGTAGGACAACCACCCATAGCACTCCCATATCAGCCTAGGACAGCTCTGCATCTTCATCTTCCTCCTGTCTGGCTCATAGAACTAGTCGACCAGCCTTATAGGGCTGTTAGCAACAGTCGACCAGCTCTTAGAAGTCACAGATGGGGTCGACTGGCACCAGCGCACATTCCAGGAAGACTCCGATTAGCAAAAGATGACTCTCCCTCAAATCAGCCAGCTTTCTCCCCTCTTTTGTGCACTGACCAGCAGCTTTTTAAGAGCTGTAAACAAGTGGTCAAACAGGTGGTCAACAACAACAAAAGGCTCCCAGGAGTAGTCGACCAACTTCTACCATACACCTAGATGGTTTCCGTCGCAATGGATGGTGAGAAAAGGCTGCCCACTACTGCAAAACCGGTCGACCAGCTCCCATGCACCCAAAAAAACAGGCGCATGCTCCAAATCTGAGTTTTCTGCCAGTAATAAGGGCTCCCCACCGAAAATAGCTCAAACATGTGCTTTTTGGGTCCAAAAAAGGGGGCGCCTACTAGAAGTGGGTATAAATGAAGTCTGGTGCCCACCTTATGGCTGCCATATGTATTAAAGAAGTCCCGTCCAATGTGTACAACTTATAAGTTGCCCGGCCACTTATTAAGTGTGTGTGATTCACACCTGCACCCATATTTATTAGTATACGAAAACGTAAAGCTGTAAGTTGGGTTTTCAGGGACACTTACCACCTGCAAAACACATGTCGACCACTTGTCAGTCCCAAACAAGTGTACACATACACGTCCACAGGGTGTCCAGGCGTCCCGACCCCATGGACAACACAGGCAGTAATCTCAAGCATTGTCCAGGCAAACAATAGAAGTCATCCAAAGATAAAATCAAAGTCATGCACACACATGAGTGCAGCTAGACTGGAAGAAACACCGATCTGCTCAGTTGTATCCGATAAAATGTCTAGGGACTCATGATCCTTCCAGAACCTTCCTAGGACATAAATACAAAAGATCTCCAAGATAGTTAGTCCCAGTGAATCACATCATGTCACGCTTCATGAGCCATCCATGTACACCATGTCAGGCCCCACAAGCCACACATGTATTATCATGTCAGGCTACACCAGCCATACATGTACTGTCATGTCAAGCTCCATATGCCACACAGACACACCATGTCAGGCTACACAAGCCATACATGTATGTCATGTCAGGCTCCACATGCCACACATGAACAGTAGAAAAATAGAAGCTGTAAGGAATTTTGTGACAAATTCATGATCCTTCCAGAACCTTCCTAGAACATAAATACAAAAGATCTCCAGGATAGTTAGTCCCAGTGAATCACATCATGTCAGGCTTCATGAGCCATACATGTACACCATGTCAGGCCCCACAAGCCACACATGTATTATCATGTCAGGCTACACCAGCCATACATGTACTGTCATGTCAGGCTCCATATGCCACACAGACACACCATGTCAGGCTACACAAGCCATACATGTATGTCAGGCTCCACATGCCACACATGTATGTCATGTCAGGCTCCACATGCCACACATGAACAGTAGAAAAATAGAAGCTGTAAGGAATTTTGTGACAAATGGTTACATCACTATGATCCTCTCATCAGTTTTCACCACCACACCTTACAGTTTGTCAAAGATGGTAGGGACATCGATCTCCAAGGTTTTCGCAATCAACCCTCCACACCAACCTTGTCCGCACTACAGGCAAAGTGGTGGGTTCGTAAGGCCGGTTGTTCTTCAACACTCTTAATGGTTATCTCTGCAAAGGAGACGATGCGTGACCAGAATTCCAAATTGGCATATTTGGCTCAACCCTTCTTTGCCCCACATTTGGATTTGTTTCCTACAAAACTACCTCCGGTTTTGCCTCCTCGACATCCCTTGGATCATCTGATTCATTTACTTCCTGCAATTCACCGCCGACTCGTGTTCCATATCAAGTCTCTTTTGCTAAATCCCAAGAAATTCAACGCCACTTAACAGAACTCTTGGACAAAGGTCATATTTGTCCTAGTAAGAGTCCTTTTGGTGCACCAGTTTTGCTCGTGAAAAAGAAAGATAAGTCAATGCGACTTTGCATTGATTATCGTGCCCTCAACAAACTGACCATCAAGAATAAATATCCTCTTCCTCATATTGATGAATTATTTGATCAGCTGCTTCATCCCAAAGTATTTTCCAAGATTGATCTCAAGTTCGGATATCATCACATCTGTATTCGTGAAAAGCATCTACATGAAGTTTTCCAGGTTTTGCGAGATAATGCACTTTTTGTCAATCCAAAGAAAAGTGAAGACATCACTAGAGTACCCTGGACACATCATTTCAGTTGATGGCATTTCCGTGGATCCTAAGAAGATACAAGTTATTCAAGATTGGCCAACACCGCAAAACATTCATGATGTCAAATCATTCTTGGGTCTTGCCAATTTTTATCATACAAAGGTCTTTAAGTTTTCAGAAATTGCAGCACCTTTGACCAAGGTTTTAAAGTTAGCCCCTGCATTTCGATGGACAAATGATCCTTCCCACCCCTTTGATAAGCTAAAGTTTGCTTTTACAACAACCCCAGTAATGGCAATTGGAGACCCCAATCTTCCTTTCGAAGTCGTGACAGATGCTTCTAATATTGCAACCGGCACAGTTCTCATGCAACAAGGCCGTGCCATTTCCTTTGACAATCATAAACATTCAGCAATTCAAACACGTTATCCAGTATACGATAAGGAATTCTTGGCAATTGTTCATGCTTATCGAGCTTGGAAACACTATGTTCTAGGAGCATATTCTATTGTGAAGACAGATCATCATTCCTTGAAGTATGTCTTCACTCAACCAGTTATGAATGCACGACAAGACAGATGAGTGGAGTATTTGGTAAACTTCCACATAGCTATTGAATATGTTCCTGGTCTTTCTAATGTGGTTGCAAAAGCTCTTAGCAGAATGCCTCAGGCCTTAGCAATGGCGATTTCTATAGTTCAAATCGACATTATAGCATCTTTTGTTGATCATTATGTAGACAATCGAGATTTTGCAAATTCTTTTCAAGTGATTACGACTCCGCAGTCTACTCCTCTTGATTTAAAGTTTAATGCAGCTTATTCTCTCGTCAATGGATTATTATACTATCAAGATCGCATTTGTGTGCCTCATAACACAAGTATGCGTAAACTCTTGGTAAAGGAACATCATGAGGTTCCTTATGCAGCTCATCCTGGTATCAATGAGACTTATCGGTTGCTGACAGTTTCTTATTATTGGCCTCAAATGAAGCAAGATGTTATAAAGTTCGTTACACCATGTTTCTCTTGTCAACAAATGAAATTAAATAGACAAGCTCCAGCCAGTCTTCTTTAACCACTTCCAGTACCAAATGAACATTGGGAAAGTATCAGTATTTCAAGACTTTACCTAGCTTCTCACAGTGAGGTTCTCATTCACGGAGCCCGAGGCGACAAATTTTCCCTTTCTCGCTCAGTCCGGTAGGGCTATCCACTGGCACCACACCTTTTCCTATTCGTCATCGAGGACATGAGAAATTTCCTCTCCGCTCGTTAGGAGACGGGACTCAAGGGATTGTCTCCTCCTTCGTGCTCAGGAGGAGTTGCTTGACTCAGAGTTTGTAGATGACACAACACAACAGCATATCTATCTGGAGATGTTGGGAATCTCCAGAGATTCGTTGAGGTGATTGAGATCTTTTGTCGTGCATCAGGAGCGCAGATCAACTGGCACAAGTCGTGTGGTTTCTGGATAGGCTCTGCACCCACCCCAACTTGGCGGCTAGTTAAGGCTTTCCAGTGGATCCCGAGGAGCACAATACGAGATCCCTCCTTAGAAGTCGAACCCTGCTCTTGAGATGTAGCCTATTGTGGAGCATCCACTAAAATCTCCTCCTCTTGATCAATGCCCGATGATTCTTCCGCCTGAGGCACTCGAGGATGTGCCGGGTCAAGTCAAGGAAGAGGAACAAGAGGATCCAGCGAGGAACCAAGGAGAGGCTAAGTTGAATCAGCCCCTAAAGATGAAGAAGCCCCCTCTACAATGGAAGATGAAATCTCATCAACCACCACATCTTTGCAAGATTGTAGAGCTGATAACCTTTGGATTCTGAGTTGTAACCAACCAAAATGTGATGCTTGTACTTAGGTCCAACTTCCCCCTGTCACCATCAGGTACATGAACAAATGCATCTGACCAAAAAACTCGAAAGTGAGAAACCCTGGGTTTTCTTCCAAGGTAGGCCTAAAAGGGGGCTTGCCCTGGAACAGCACTAGTAGGCGACCAATTGAGAACATAAACAGCAATAGAGCAACTGCCTCCGCCCAAAGCTTTTGAGGAAGGCTCCGATGTTCCAACATTGTCTGAGCCATCTCAATCACCGTTCAGTTCTTCTGCTCCACCACGCCATTCTCTAAAGGAGTACCTGTGTTGGCAAACTCCCATTGATTGCCATGTAGCTCAAAATACTGGTTCGACTGGAAAGGCCTCCCGATGTTGTTTCCCTTTGAGACAAGAGTGACAAGGGCCCTCACGTGTGCCAACATCTGGCAATCCATCCACCAATTGATCCCGAAAAGCCTTCTGCAAGGCCTCCAAATGAAGATGTCCAAATGAAGATGTCCAAATCTAGCATGCCAAAGATTGCCTGTGCGGGAATAAAGAGCCGTGGGTTTGTAGAGGCCATGGTCCTCAATGCCTTGCCAAAGGATCTTGTCAATGAGAGGGTCCCGAATGACCAAAAAGTCCTCCATAAATTCCATCTTAGTGCCCAATTTGCAAAAGGAGATGAAATCCTGAATCTGGCAGATCTAGCACTCTTGAGGTGTACTTCCCTCCATTGCCATCCAGAATGAGGGGCATTGTCCCTCTGCCAAGAATGGGGACATTAGAGTTATCTCCAATGGCAACTCTGCTGTAGCGTTGTTGCAGTTCATCAAGCCAATCCTTGCAATAAGTCATGTGCTGTGTGCACCGTTGTCCAAAATCCACTGAGGAGAGTGGGAATAAGAAGGAAAATCCTGCTCAACCACTGGAAGGGGGTTCTCCGACTCGAGATCAATCAAGGTGACGAAAGCCAACTCCTCCACAACTTTGACGGATGACCTTGCCTCTTTGTCCTTTGACTTTCCTTCCGAATCCCGCATGCGACTCCGGCATTGTCGCCACAAGTGCCCCTGTTTGGAGCAATAATCACAAACCTTCTGGTTGCCGAAAGAATTAGAAGTTGAAGACCCCTTCAGCTTTGCATCCTTGGAGTCCTTAGAAGGAGGTGCCCCACCTTTGCCTTCGTTAAGCTACCCCCCTCTCTGTCCAATGAAAGCCTAATTACCTTTCTTTGAAGAAGAATCCCTGAATCTGCTCTCCTTATCAAGGACCATAGGCACCAGCTCATCCCAATTAATGGTTTCCGTGTGTCTTGAGGTAAGAAGTGAAGAATAGAAGCTCTCATATTTTGGGGGCAACTGAGCAAGTAGCTAGATGGCCATATGCTCAGTGAAAATCTCCTTCCCACATCCAAAAATCTCAGATCACAGTGACTCCAGTTTGTTGATGTGATCCCGATGGAAGTAGAATCAGTGGGTGAAAGCTTCAACATTTGAAGCTCCAAGGAAAATCTCTTCATGGGTGTCTTCTGGTCGTAGATGATGGAGAGTTTCTTCCAAGCAACATGTGCATGGGTATCCCGGTTGATGAGAGCAATGGCTGAGGGTTGAGAGTTCAAAAGAATGAATGACCGAGCATGGGCAGTACGCCGATCCCATAGAGTAGCTTCGTGCGTAAGGGCATCCCTCGTATCCTCATCCTCTGTGGTGTTCGGGTTGGCCTGGAGGACCGGTCGAGTGATGAACTCCAAAAAATCATAAGTCTCCAAGATTTCTTCCACCATGACTTTTTAGATGTTGTAGTTTGTGCCATCCAACTTGGCATATGAAGGAAAAGTCGGAAGAGCGGGTATCTAAACCGCCCGAGGTTGGATGAGTTCCATGATGTACCTCCTCTAAAAAACGCAGCCACCGAAACAGCCAAAGAGCTGCTCTCTACAATTGTAGAGAGGGTGGGCAGCACAAAAAGAGAGTGGAGAGGAGAAAAAAAAAACGCAAAAATGCAGATCTGCCCTCCGGAGAAGAAAGCACACTGCAGACAGCCACCAAGTTCGCGTGGAAACATGGTGAAAATCAGCACCAATCAGCCTCCAATCACCAATTCCAGGTCTAGATGTCTCTGGGCTATGATACCATGTCAAAGGGCAGCGGAAAGATGTAGATGGATGACAAAAACGATGAAGCTCCAAGAGAGAGGAGAGAAAACAGCACAACGCTGATGCACTAATCCTCAAGAAAGACTGGATACAACCAGCCCGTAGGCAAGGAGTGGACTCCGTAGGCAGAGGGCTGAAGGTGCTCACCAAAGTGATCAAGAATGATGAAAAGTGAGGAAAAGGGCAGCATACACTCTTATATGAGCTGGCGAACTTCCTCCTAGGCTCCTACACGACCTAAAAATAGGTAAATATCCATGAAAAGGGTGGGCAACCCACATCAAAGGCCCATAAAATAGGGCAAAAATATGGGAAAATATGGGGAATGCTAGATCATGGAAATGGGCCTTCTGTAGACACCAGAAAAGCCACCAACAGGAAATGATATATGCTAACAAGATCGACCACCCGCGGAACACCACACGAGGCTGGCACTTTGTTGATCCCAGGGACTACCTAGCCACACGTCACATAGGAGTCCAACCCAAGTGGCGTACGCCTTACCTCCTCAGTGACCACCAAATGTAGCGAGAATATTGGCCTCACCCAAAGAAGTCCGTATCGAACTCTAGTATATGTCAATCAAAAGAAGGTAGTCTTGGCACAAGTTCTTGTGCATAGAAGGAAAAGGGCCCGTCTATAACTTCCCATACATTGCAGTCTCACACCATTCACCACCATGGAGATGTGGCTCTGAATGAAGAACTTTAACGGCCTCTACCACACCAAGGTCCTTGACCCCACCATAGGAGGTGTCCAAGAATCAATGGACAAGCAAAGAGCAGCTGGTCTTCGACCTCAATGAAGGTCCCAACTTCCGCCAGCAAATAGATCTTTATGGCATGATAAAATACTTCCACGGCCACAAGGTGGAACATGGTTACTTTTGAAGACATACCAAATACCGGCATCTGGAAACCCTTTGATGATATCATGCACCGATCCGGTCGTTGGCTTTCCCAGAAGCCCTTCAACACGTCCTTTTATCAGACCGGCAGTATCTTTGGAACTACTACAGGTTGGTAAGTCTCACCCCATGCCAAGCGCCCCAATTCCTTATGGGTCCAAAGTCAGTACAAAACCCTCGTATCAGCGTGTTGCACACACAAGCTACATGAAAAGAAAGTCCAAGCAAGAATAAACAAAAGAGTCGAAGAAAGCAGCATGTTGGAGTTTTCACCAGAAGGAGCTTCTACACTGGCACACCCTTGGCCTCATGCCCATGCACGACAACACCTGCAATATACACATGAGCTCTGTATTTAACAAACACATCTAGCGAGAACAGGCACCACTATCTCAAGTACCTGCATTACGCTTCATCGTCAACAGTCGTCCAGGTTTATTTCTAGATGGATGGACCATGGCAAGTGCAACCCTGGCCCATGATTTGACCGATCGCTTGGATCCTCCTTAAATCACCAAGAACCTTCTGTGGCTTCTTCTTTGACCACACCAACTCTTGATCCACCTTGTCTCTATCCCTAGTGCTCATTAACGCCAAATCCCTCAAGCCACAGACGCCTAGTTGCAATGCTCCATTGCAGCTACAAGCAAAGTCCACTGCCATGCATCAACAATCTAACGATCTTGACTCCCCAAGAAATGGGATGTTGAGTAAATGTCGAAGAAAGAAGCAAAGACAGTTGAAGAAAGCAACAGCCGCACTGGAAAACTCAAGTCCAATCTGGTATTCAACAACCAACTCAATGAACCGACAAGTTTCCGATATAAAGAGGCATCAACCTGCTCACAAGGATCATGTACAGTAAGTTTGGTATTCACGTCCATCGGAGATGAAATAGGCTTGCAATTCCCCATCCCAAAGGCCTCCAACAACTCATGAACATACCCCTGCTAAGAAACAAAGAACCCCCTCTGGGTCTACCGAATCTCCAATCCCAAAAAGAAATGGAGTAAACCTAAATCCGTCATCTCGAACTCCTCTGACAAGGCAACCTTCGTCACGGCTATGTGCTCCACATGATCACCAGTGAGAATAAGATCATCCACATAGAAGATAATCAATGTGACCATGTCGCGTTCTCGAAAGAGATACGAGTTCGGATCTGCAACAACTGATCTTTGGAAACCCTATCTCTAAAAGAAAGCATCAATCTTCTAGTTCCAAGCCTTGGAAGCCCGTTTCAGACCATCCAAGGCCTTCCACAACCTGTAAACCATACCTTTTGAGCCCGGAACCTCAAAGCCTGGAGGTTGCTCAACATAAACCTCCTCCTGCAAGTCACCATTGAAGAACGCAGATTTTAACATCCATCTGATACACTGGCCATTGCTGATGAGAGACAAGGGTAAGAACTGTCCGAATCGTGGCCATCCTAGCTGTCGGTGCAAAAGTATCCTCTGAGTCGATGCCTGGCTTGCTGAGCATAGCCCTTAGCCACAAATATGGCCTTGTGCTTGTCCACAGACCCATCGGACTTATACTTGGTTTTGTAGACCCACTTGACACTAACGACTGACCATTTTGACCGCCTCGGAACCAACTCCCAAGTCCCATTCTTCTCTATGGCCTCAAGCTCCACTTGCATGGCTTTCCTCCAAGTCTCTTGGGAAAGAGCTTCCTTAACTGAAGTAGGCTCTTTGTCCCGAATGATATGAGACATCAAGGCATAATTTACCTATAAATGCTCCTCTGACTGACTTTTATCACGAACTCTATGCGATCTTTGAGGTCCATCCTCCGTGGTCCACTCGGAGGAATACTCCGTCACACTAGACTCTCGAATAGTATCCAACAACCACTTCGGTACCCGAACAGAACGTGGAGCCGCCTACTGCTACTGTGGCAAATCTCCAACCTTGGGATCAACCTCTCTTACTAACTGAGGCTAGCTAGCGAGAACAATAGCCCAGGACTCATCCTCATACTCATCTCGCTCTCCAAGAAGTGGTGGCTCCTCAAGCTGGAACATGCTTATCAAAGACAACATCTCTGCTGACAACAACCTCATTCCACTCCGGGTCATATAACCTATAGCCTTTGGGAAAGAGAGTTATATCCCACAAAAACAAACTTCTGGGACTTGGATTCAAGCTTCCCCCTCTGCTTCTTCGTAATGTGAACATAGGCATCACTCCCAAAAACACAGAAATAGCCTCAAATGGAGTCACCTTAGGCATTGCACTCATAGATCGGTTGAGGATATGGACAGCTGTAGCCTCTTCCCAAAGCAGATGAGGGACGTTGCGATGCTCCAACATCATCCTCGCCATCTCCACCACAGTCCGGTTCTTTCGCTCAACCACTCCATTCTCTGAAGGAGACCCAGTATTGGCTAGCTCCCGCTTGATGCCATTCTCCGCACAAAAGCATTGGAAGAGAACTCTCCTCCTTTGTTAGCCCGAACAGTCTTCATGTCACCAACCAAGGCATTTCCCAGTATGAAAGGGGTCTGGTGGACTCCAGGACTTCTAAATATTTGGAAAGTACAAGCTTTGGGAATGGGGAATTATCCTGGAATACAAAGGACCACTCCTAAAATTTAGGAGAGTTGCTATTTTTGGCCCAACTCCCATGGAAATTTTGTTCATGTCATTACATCTGGAATTGAGCAGATACCAAGAGTTGGCAAAGTGCCTATGATAGAATGTCTACTAGTTGGGATATTTTTAGAGATAAAGTTTACGGAAGGACCCATGTCTTAGATTGGAACATGTGCCAAGAAAGTGGACCAAAGTGAGACAAGTGGCCTGCCACTTGTTAGAAAGTGGATCAAAGTGAGACAACTGGTCTCACACTTGTCACTTCATCTTTTGTCTGGTTCTCCACTTGTCATCATAGCCTTCTCTTTCCATTTTCACTCATGGGAGTCCCAAATCTATAAAGTGGAGCCCTCACTCTTTATTAAAGGAGGCTCTCTTGCTGCACACTAGCCTCTACCACTATTACAGGCTGCCCTAATGATGGCTACTCTCTCTCTCTCTCTCTCTTGAAGGCTGCCCATGAAGTATACCGGCTGTTGGGGACTGTTTTGGAGGCTTCCATCACGAAGAAATACTGAAGACAAGGTATTTAATCATTTTATTATAATTTCCAGCCACTATACCGGCTGTACCAGACACTGTACTTGTCGTACCAGCCACTGTACCTACTGTACCAGCCCTTGTACCCATTGTACCAGCCAACGTACCTGCTGTACCAGCCACTGTGCTTGTTGTACCGGCTGAATGGAGAGCTGAACCTGTTGTACCAGCTCTATTGCATGAAGACCCATGGTTTTTGGGAAAGAATCAGTACCCACATGAAGGTATATGGATTATAATGTTGGCTCGGCATTTCTACAACCTCTGTTCCGGCTTGGTTGCCTCGTGTTGGGCTATGTTATGGCATTTGTATATGGATAATCCGGCATCTCCCATGGGGAGAGTAAGGCCCTCAAAGCTTGTACATGATATTTTCTCCTTGGGTAATAAAATACTCAAAGGGGCGGGTCGGCCCATTCCGGCCTCTATGCGGTGTCATACATTTTCAACATTTGTGGATGTTTTTGTCCAACTTTTATGTCTATGCGGTGTCATACATTTTCAACATTTGTGGATGTTTTGTCCAGCTTTTATGTTTAATGCAAAGTGATGATGGATATGTGTTAAGGTTGTGGCCATGTTGAATGTTTTAATATGCATTGATGGTATCAACAAGTGTGTCAAAGGCCCTAGTCCCCCGGGCACCGTGAGTTTCATTGGTATCAGAGCATAGGCTTTCTTGGAAGCAGAGGCTTCCTTCTATCAATAAGGAAGAGAAAAGATCTCAAGGAGGGACCACACTTACCATCGTTGCTATTAAGCATGGCGAGCCGCTTCATAGACTATGAAGCAAGAGCGTGAGCGGTAGATAGCTTGGTCTAAGGATTTTGATGTCACTAGCCAGGGTATTTCCCAGCATGAAAGGGTTCTGGTGGACTCCAGGAGAGTTGCTATTTTTGGCCCGACTCCGATGGAAATTCTGTTCATGTCATTACATCTGGAATTAAGCAGATACCAAGAGTTGGCAAAGTGCCTATGACAGAATGTCTACCAGTTGGGATATTGTTAGAGATAAAGTTTATGGAAGGACCCATCTCTTAGATTGGAACATGTGGCAAGAAAGTGGACCAAAGTGAGACAAGTAGCCTCACACTTGTCACTTCAACTTTTGTGTGGCTCTCCACTTGTCATCATAGCCTTCTCTTTCCATTTTCACTCATGGGAGTCCCAAATCTATAAATTGGAGCCCTCTCTCTTCATTAAAGGAGGCACTCTTGCTGCACACTAGCCTCTACCACTGTTACAAGCTGCCCTAATGATGGCTACTCTCTCTCTCTCTCTCTCTCTTTTCTTTTCCACAGAGTGTATCAGATGTCACATGGTTGTAACTTTGGTCTCATAGGTCACTTTGGCCTTTTGAAGATGTTAATATAACATTTCATTTCATTTCTCTCTCTCTCTCTCTCTCTCTCTCTCTCTCTCTCTCTCTCTCGATGGCTGCCCATGAAGTATACCGGCTGTTGGGGACTGTTTTGGAGGTTTCCATCACGCAGAAATACTGAAGACAAGGTATTAATCATTTTATTATGATTTCCAGACACTGTATCGGTTGGACTAGCCACTGTACCTGCTGTACTAGCCCTTGTACCCGTTGTACCAGCCACTGTACCTACTGTACTAGCCACTATACCTCCTATATCAGCCACTCTACTTGCTATACTGGCTGAATGGAGAGCTGAACCTGTTGTACCAGCTCTATTACATGAAGACCCGTGGGTTTTAGGTTAGGGAAGAATCAGTACCCACACGGAGGTATATGGATTATATTGCTGGCTCGGCATTTCTACAGCCTGTGTTCCGGCTTGGTTGCCTCATGTTGGGCTATGTTATGGAATTTGTATATGGATAATGAAACCGAACATGGACCCGGAACAACAATAGTTGACCAACACTTCAAATACCAGATACAGAACATGAAGACACAGCAGAAGAACCATATAAAATACAAATACACCACATTGAGCCAGAACGGCCGGCCCCCCATAGGAACTTCTTTATTCACACAGTACAAGATACTAAGGTGCGGGTGCATACAGCACCGGATTTTCCACAAAGCATCAGCACAAATCTTGCCGTGATATCCATCCAGTGCCAAGATACAATCATAGCTCCAAAAGCCATCTGATAAACTATCTCAAAACAGTCCCCAAAATCAGCTCGTAATCAGCCCATAAGCTATCCATAAACAGCTCTTAAACTATCCATAAAACAGCCCGGTATGGAGCCCAAAACAGCCCCGAATTCCATGCCAATTCGGCCCCAAAACAGAGCCATAAATCAGTCCCAGAGGAGCTCTCAGATCAGCCCCTCAATCAGTCCATAAACAACTCCAAAAACCAGTCGACCAGCTCTACGGCTGCCTAGGAGGAGTCAACTTGCTGAAAACAGCCTAGAAACTGTTGTACCGCCAGTGCAAGAGAGAGAAGGGAGAGCAAACTGTGGTCAGCCAGCAGAAGAGAGAGAGGCAGAGAGAGAGAGAGAGTGATGCCTCCCCCTCAAATCAGTCCCCCAAGCCCTGCTTTAATAGAGTCGAGTTGCTATATTTGTAGCACTATTCCCTTTTTGCCCAAAATAGCTGAGTTTGCCCAAAAATATCAACTTTTAAGCTTTCCTTGGCTTCTACTCCAAGGTTTAGCCCAAAAATATATGAACTTGTATCAACTTTTATGCTTTTCCTGGCTTGATGCCCAAGTTTCATCTAGTCCACCTATCCAAGCCCAAAAACAATAATACGTCCAACCCATCATTAATGATATGTGAACACACCGACTTATAAATATTATAAGTCACTTTATTGGATAAAATCCCATGCTGCACATGTTCTATGGCCATCTTTTCAGGCCAAACCGTGCCAGTAAAATGTTGTAGCTTTCTTTTGTGGAAAATCCCCGTTCACACCTTGGTTCCAAAGAGTGCGTCAAACACTCTTCAAGATTGGTGAGTGGACCAAATTGGTGACATCCCCTCCGTCTTATAAGACAGTTGTCCGCAACTGTATAAGCCTAATACCACTCAAATATCCTTCAAATATAGCAGATCCACTGTCCATCAATAGTATTACATAATTCCAGATCCACGATCCGAAGTTAGATACGAGCACAAGAGCCAACCGTATGAAGAAACAAACTGTATCCATATCCTGAGTCAATAACTCTAATAATAAGTAGACATAGGCATAATAGCCAACTGTGTCTCAAATATCCATAAATCGATAAGCTAGATAATAACTAGACATAGGCACAAGAGCCAACTGTGTCCCAAATATCCATAAATCCATAAGCCACTTTTCTGAATGTTCAGGGATGCTGAATCCTTCCCAAAACATAAGTATGAAGTGAGCACCAGGGTTGCTAGTCTTGAGAAAGATCACACCATGTCAGGCTGCATTTGCCGTTCATGTACTGTAAGAAAAGCACATCATGTCAGGCTGCATCTGCCATACATGTACTGTAAGAAAAGCACATCATGTCAGACTGTATCTGTCATACATGTATTGTCATGTCAGGCTCCATAAGCCACAGCCTCAAAAGTCACACATGTCCTGTCATGTTAAGCTTCACAAGCCACACATGTCTTGTCATGTCAAGCCTCAGAAGCCACACATGTCCTGTCATGTCAAGCCACACATGTTCTGTCATGTCAAGCCTCAGAGGCCACACATGTTCTGTCATGTCAAACCTCACAAGCCATACATGTTACCATGTCAAGCCTCAGAAGCCATACATGTTCTGTCATGTCAAGTTTCACAAGCCATACACGTTCTGTCATGTCAAGTTTCACAAGCCATACATGTTACCATGTCAAGCCTCAGAAGCCACACATGTTCTCTTGCCATGTCAGTGGGTTCACACCAGAGTCCTTCTTGGGGATCCATCCACATACATGCTAAAGATGTAAACTCCTGTTGACATGTCAGTGGGCTCACACCGGAGTCTTTTCAGCAATCCATCCACATACATGCAAAAGGGATGTGCCATGGCATGATCGATGTGAGAAAATCCTTCTCTGCAAAGCCGCCAAAATAAGCACATGTTCACACAAGCCAGGAAAGCTCAACTGGCACGCTGTTGTCTAGGATAGCCCTGCATATCTTCGACCAACCATACGAGCGCAGAATACTTGCCATGTTGGTTTCAAAATAGCTCATAGACTAGAATCAACCAATCCATGATACTGATAAATAATTCATAGTTTTGTAACCGCATATGCGACATATTCTAGCGTCTCATACCACTAGAATATTCCCCATATGAGATCCTTGTGTAGGCGGCAATTCTAGCATCCCGTATTGCTAGACGCCTCCAATACACAAAAAAACATAAACTATTTATCAAAATCATATAAAAGTCTTTTCCAAAATCAGAATGTTTTCCAACGAAAACGCCTTTTAGAAAAGAACTTTCCTGAAACAAATCTCAAGATAGACATGAGAAACACTCTCCACTTGCATCAGCAAGGAAGTTCAACATGTACAAAATTCCAAATATTAGCAAAAAGCATCAACTTGGTAAAAATCAAAGTATACTTAGCTTTTCTTTGCCAAGTTCATAAAATAAATATCTCCTCAGCATACACATGAGATACCTTGAGATATAGCTCCATATAACTCGCTTGAACAAAATTTGATTTAAAATCCAAAATAGTCCATATGGAACAAGTGCTGAACATGGGCACATAAAACCAACTTCATACTTCGAGGATAAATTCTTCAAGTCCATAAATCCTTATGCCAGGTTGTCTACTGCTCATGCTCTAGACACATGATTGCTTCCATAAGCCCAATAGCCAAACTGTTGATCATTGTAGTCCCCAATTCTAATCTTTTTTCTTTCTCATTGTTGGAAGGAAGCCTCTGCTTCCGTGAAAGCCTAAGCTCTGATACCAATGAAACCGAACGTGGACCCCGTAGTTGACCAACACTTCAAATACCAGATATAGAACATGAGGACACAGCGGAAGAACCATATAAAATACAAATACACCACATTGAGCTGGAACGGCCGGCCCCCCGTAGGAACTTCTTTATTCACACAAAAGCTTTTACAAGATACTAAGGTGCGGGTGCATACGACACCGGATTTTCCAATATCAACTTTTAAGCTTTCCTTGGCTTCTACTCCAAGTTTTAGCCCAAAAATAACTTGTATCAGCTTTTATGCTTTTCCTGGCTTGATGCCCAAGTTTCATCTAGGTGCCTCCTTTTGTCCACCTATCCAAGCCCAAAAACAATAATATGTCCAACCCATCATTAATGATATGTGAACACACCGACTTATAAATATTATAAGTCACTTTATTTGATAAAATTCAAAGACCAACATTGTTTGGCTCCACGCTGTATTGACCGAAGGGTCTTATCTTATGAGCAAGGGAGCGTTAGGAGGATTTATGTCGTCGAACAGAGGGTTGTTTCGCACCAATTTTCCGGAGCGTAAGTGCATGAATGTGAGAAATAGTAGTGCTGGACTCCTTGTGAATAATCTGTGTTTTGTTTTCTCTTTTTTTGGAAGGAAGGTACGGCCGTACGCTGGTTAAGACACGGGCGTATGCTAGTTAAGACACCGGCGTACGCTTGGAAGATGGAACAGGCGTACGCTTTCGAAAAGGCAAGGACGTGGCTACTAGAAGGGTACTGGCATTTGCTTAGGAGGAGGAAGACACAGGCGTGCACTTATGAAAGATGAGGACACGGGCCTGTCTTGTGTCTTGAGGAAAGGAATGGGCGTATCTTGAGGAAAGGTACGGGCGTACACTTGTGAAGAAGACACAGGCGTGGCTTGAGATGGTACGGGTGTGTCTTGAAGAAGACATAGGCGTACGCTTGTGAAGGTACGGGCGTACTCTTCTTGGGTCAGTTAATTGTGCAGGGTAGACATGTCATCTGACAACCCTCCTCTGATATTCCCCTGACAGTACAATAGTACCCAATTTGTACCCCTTTTTAATGCCCTTTATACCTTGTAAATGCAATTTATTCCCCTTAATTGTCCTCTGCTCATTTTAATGCAACAGATTCTGAAGGATTTGCCCAGGAGGAAGACATAGGCGTGGCAAAGAAGACACGGCCGTGGCACTAAGAAGGGTATGGCCGTATGCTTCTCAAATGCACCTTTTCTCCTCCCCTGATTTATGATGTTTTGGGTCCTTCCTTGATGATTTTTTGTGTTTTTCATTTTGTAGGTGGCTAGAGCTAGTCTCCAACTATCCAACGATGTCTAGAATGCCTAAGAAAACCTAATTACCTAAGATTAATTAACGGATTAAGCTAATTGTGCAAAGTTTAACAAATGTTGAAGAAAACCAAAATTAATGAACTTTAAGAGCAAAATTTGGACACTTGTGTCTCCCGCATCTGATGAAGACTCCCAAGCTCCTCATTGCTCCATTGCTCCATTGAACTCCATAGTTGAAGTAGACAAAATCAAACAACAAACAAACATACCAAACAAATAACCACCGGTGGATTTGCACTCCAACCGGGCTAAGCAATGCCTCTAGCAAGTGGTGGATTGTGGAGGACTCTAAGCTAAATGGCCATCCCCGGTAGCGGTGCCAAAGATGTTAACCATGTCAACATACTACCTTGCACAAGAGAGGGAGAGAAGAAGAGAAAGATGCCATGCAAGGGTCGGTTCGGAGACTAGTACTTAGCCAACCCTAATAAGAGTTAACTCCCTGATGTGAGGCCGCTAGGGACTCACTCCACCTCCACTCGTGTCACTCAAATGGAGCCTCACAAGCTGGGTAGTGAGCAAAGAGGAAGAGAGCTATGGAGAGCTCTACCTCAACTCAATGCCAATGTATGTAAGAGGGATCTTGATGAGAAAGAGAGAAGAAGAGGGAGAAGAGAAGAGAAGAGAAGAGAAGACAAGAATCATCCACTCCATGCACACACCACAATCAAGCATGCAAGCATTCCCTAATACAAGCTTACCACCATAGCCACAAGAGAGTGAGAGAGAGAGAAATGAAATGATATATTAACGTCTCTAAGAGGCCATAATGGCCTATGAGACCAAAATTGAGAGTACATCTGAAGTTGGTGTATCATCATCAAAGAAAACAACCAAATGAAACTGAAAAGTATAATAAACTAACTATCTTACAGTTATAAGAACTGTAAGTAAGACTCCTAGATGATACTGAGTAGAAAATATTAAAAATGTATATTAAGTAGATCCATGTATGTTGATCACTTGAAGTACTGCCCTCTCCTCAGATCAAATATCTTCGCCATGGGATTGTCTAGAATGGAGAGGTCGTAGAAGCGAGGTAGGCGAGACTCAATTGTGATAATGGGATTATTTCTTTTCATATTTCATAAATCACTTATATACACGATCTCTCTTTTTACAATGGCCACCCACCCATGTACAATTGGGGGGCCCAAAACTAACCTCCTAGCTCTATGTACATCTAGGCTCATTCCTCTGACCGGCATTACACAAGTCGTAAGCTTGGTCATCCTATATATCTTTTTCATTAACGCTTAGCGTGGTTACATAACAATGGATTACAAGAAGCGTAACCACGCTTGAAAAATGATATTAACCAGTGTGGTTAACAGAGCTTGAATGCTCTGATACCAATGTTGCATGCACGGAAGTCTTCTTCTCTTTTGTGATCCAATCCTAAGCCTTAATAATGTGACACGTGTAGATGCTTAATGAAATGATTAGATAAAGAAGAAGAAGAGAGAGAGAGAGAGAGAGAGAGAGAGAGAGAGAGAGAGATGGCTGTTGGTATTCAGTATATTACTATGTTACAAAAAGATGTGCGACTTTACAACCTCATGAGGCCTTTGGCCTGCCCAAACGATGGTTGATGCACTTCTACTACCTACATGATGTCCTAATCCCAAAGGAGGGAATAGATGATTTTATACAATTATGAGTGATGCTTTATATAGACTTCATCAGAACTGGTCAGCCTATTTATGTTGTCCATGATTGATGATTTTCAGCATTTAATGTTGACGTTTTCACACGTGTGAACCCCTTTGGCTGCTGCCGATTGATATTTGCTGCCAACTGACCTGAATGGTGCCTAAGCTAAGCCTAACCTACTGTCTAATCAGGGGTTACTGAATATATGCTGAGAAATGCCATGTCCATGGCTTGGCACGTGACACAAGGTATTGAAAGATGTCCACTACTCTTTTGCACATTGACCCATCAACCCACTATGTGTGCAAAAGTTATCTAAAATAATCATCGACTTTTGAGCAGCCTCTGATGAGTGCACCAAGAGTACCAAGAGCTTACCTTAGCCTTGCCGAATCATGTATCGTTGGGCCTTGCCTTAGAGCTGCAATATGATGTGGGTGTGCTAGCGCATCCGTCGTGTCCTCACTCCGTTGTCCACAAGAATTCTCCTTTGCCAATGGGGTGAAGGAAGAGCTCCCTATACCTAGATGGAGGCAAAAAGAGAGAGCCAAAGCTAACAAGTAGGGAATGAATGTGTATTGCTTAGTGTCAAAGGTGACTTACATACAAGTGACTAGTTTTCACACTAGGCCAGCCAAACTTAAAAATGGTCCGGCCACTATTACTAGTCTTAAGCAAGGATATACATGAAGTTCTTAGACTTTCCCTATGTGACATTAAGCTGAAGGTAAGGCCACTTTATATGTCTCAACACCGTTTTACAAAAGATAGGTGCCTGTTCAAGTGCATATGATGGCAAAGCGCCTTACGGTAGGTCGGGTGGGTGAAACCATGTTAACCTACAAAGTAGTTAACATACCCCCCTTCTTAATGGTGATTGTATCCTCGTGTCACCCAAGTTGTTGGTGAAGCTGCTGCTGGGTTGAAAAGGTGCGGATGATCTACGATCCGCCATGAAGTCGGTGTGCAAGGTTAAGTGGTGTGGTTCAGGACCAATCCACAACCGGATGTAGGGCATAGTGTTAATAAGCTTTGGGTAGCCCTGGTGGTAGGCAACTTGTCGAGGTGGCATGATGTTAGCATTCATCTCTTGTTTGTACCGTATTATACTGTAGGGAGTGAGGGCCTGTGATGTGGGTGTGCCCGCCTGCGGGCGAAGTGCCCGTTTTTTCCATTTCTTTCTCCAGTTTTGGTAGGCATGGGGGGCTATTTTTTTCTCTCTCTTGTTGGCCTGTAGGAATCGGCGGGCCAAGAGGGGCCCGACTAGGGGCTGGCCGACAGGGCCAT
Organism: Cibotium barometz; assembly: GCF_041138505.1. Classification (NCBI taxonomy): domain Eukaryota; kingdom Viridiplantae; phylum Streptophyta; class Polypodiopsida; order Cyatheales; family Cibotiaceae; genus Cibotium; species Cibotium barometz. The sequence goes on from NC_141085.1 coordinate 2,698,021, forward strand.
GCTGGCCAACCATGTTTTGTTGGTCGTGGGCCAGCAGACCAGCCTTTGCATGGTCATGGGGCCCTATAGGGGCTGTCAGCTTGTTTAGACAGGGCCGACTAGCAGCCCTTGGCCATATATATATGGGCACTTGCCCCCCCCCACTCATCTGTACCGGATTCAGGTGTATATAGTAGAGTTTTACATCACTTCTCCTCTCTTGCATTTCTGCATTTTCTGCTCTCTGTTTTCAGTGTCATTTCTGCTGCACATTCCAACATGGTATCAGAGCTTGCGGGGCTGCTGTGCTTGGTGCTGATTGGAGAGTGTTCGGGCCATACGGGACATGGAGAAGCGGGTAGAAGGTGGGCATCACTGCTAGACAGCCACCTTGCAAGAAAACACAGCCTCTTCTTCAATTTTTTTCCCACCCGCCCTCCCTTCACAAGACCACGTGAACCCCCGAGATGGCAGATTTGCTCGAGATAGCGGAGAAACATGTGAAGATCCCCACTCTCCTGATGTTCCCGGTGGACCGACAGTTGGACGGGAACAACTATGGCATTTGGAAGGTGATGATGGAGTCTGTTTTGGAATCTTATGATTTGGCTGACTTCGTCAATTGGAGTTTCAAGGCCAAATCCGGAGGAGGAGGACACTTCACTATCAGTCAAAGAGTGGGAGGCCGAGGCACAGTTGTGGGATCGTGTCAATTCCCATGTGTGCTCTTTCATCTTCCTCAACTGCACACCTCAAGTGATCAATCATATCAAACACATGATGTTGGCTTGAGGGATTTGGCAACACTTGGCCTCTCTGTACAATCGGGTATCACCCATGAAGAGAGTTTCCTTGGAAGTACAAATGCAAGTGATGAATCCTGCATAGCCTTCGACAATGCGAGAGCACATCAATAAACTCCAGGCTCTTCAGTAGGAGGTTTTTCAGGCTGGGAAGGAGATATCATCAGAGGACAAGGCCATCACCCTGCTGTCTCATCTGTCCTCTCAGTTCTCAACTATCTATTCCTCTTTGATCACCAACGGGAGGCTAGCACCATTACTTGGGAGGAGCTTGTGCCGATGATCTTGGACTAGGAAGAGCGTTTTTTGAACCCTCCACAGGGCGGAGGTTCTGGGGCTTTGATTGGCCACAACGGTCAAAAGGCCACAACAACAACAACAAGGGCAAAGGGAAGTTTTCACAGTCGAAGTCTTCTGAGAAGAAGCTCGACTCGGATCGTGATGCCTTGAAGGCCGAGTGGACCTGTAACCATTGTGGCTAGAGGGGTCACTACTAGAGGAAATGTCCTGAGCTGAGCACCAAGAAAGGTGTAGATTGCTCAGCTCTGCAGCCGCGAAGACTCCAACTTTTGTGCACTTGGAGATTATGGACACCGGAGCTTCATCTTCTTCAAGCAGGGAGGCGGTTGGTCTCACCGTTGGGGATAGTTGGGAGTGGATTCTGGACAGTGGTGCTTCTAGGTACATGACTCCTTCCCAAGAGATGTTACAGGACCTTCGGAGGCAAATAGGTCATATCTTTATTGGTGACAAGTCCACTATCCCGATTCGCAGAAGTAAGGGCAGGTTGGAGATCGTTCCCGATGGCACAGGGGGGGGAGCATTCCTCCCCGGTTCTTTATGTCCCATCTGTTGGATTTCATCTTTTGTCACTGATGAGCATTCAATTGCTATCCGGGACAAAGCAACAGGCTCGGTTGTTTGGGAAGACGGAGTGGAGAATGGGATTTACAAACTCTCAATACTCTCTTCTCTTACTGGTACTCAACTTGGTAATTTGCGGCATTTTTGTTTTGGCCACTTGAATGTGGATGCGCTGCGGTAGGCTTTCTGGGACCATATGGTGGATGGCTTGCCAGATGTTAGCAGGTAGGGACATTGTAGTTCTTGCATTCGTGGGAAGCAGCATAGGGAGTCTTTTCCGAATCAGGCTACCAGGCGGGCTTCGAAACCATTAGAGTTGGTTCACACTAACTTATGTGTGCCTATATAGACCCCATCTTTGGGAGGAGCCTTGTATTTCATGCTGATTGTAGATGATTGTACCAGGATTACATGGGTGTACTTTTTGCCACATAAGGACCAAGCCTTTGCTCGGTTCAAGGATTGGTATGCTTTGGTGGAAAAGGAGTCTGGATTGCAGGTGAAGTGAAACTCGCAGTGCCCGGGGGACTAGGGCCTTTGACACACTTGTTGATACCATCAATGCATATTAAAACATTTAAAACATGGCCACACCCTTAACACACATCCATCATTACTTTGCATTAAACATAAAAGCTGGACAAAACATCCACAAATGCTGAAAATGTATGACACCGCATAGAGGCCAGAATGAGCCGACCCCCCCCTTGGAGTATTTTATTACCCAAGGAGAAAATATCATGTACAAGCTTTGAGGGCCTTACTCTCCCCACGGGAGATGCCGGATTATCCATCTACAAATGCCATAACATAGTCCAACACGAGGCAACCAAGGCGGAACATAGGCTGTAGAAATGCCGAGCCAACAATATAATCCATATACCTCCGTGTGGGTACTGATTCTTCCCCAAAAACCACGGGTCTTCATGCAATAGAGCTGGTACAACAGGTTCAACTCTCTATTCAGCTGGTACAGCAAGTACAGTGGCTGTACAGCAGGTACAGTGGTTGGCAAAGTAGGTACAATGGCTGGAAATCATAATAAAATGATTAAATACCTTGTCTTCAGTATTTCTTCGTGATGGAAGCATCCAAATAAGTCCCCAACAGCCGGTATACTTCCTGGGCAGCCTGAGAGAGAAAGAAAGAAAGAAAGAAAGATTTTATCAACGTCTTCCAAAAGACCGAACTCGGCCTATGAGACAAATCGGTGTGTACCTGTATGGGGTACCTCTGTCATCCCGACAAAATGAAAAAGTACTGAACTAAAAAGCTGAATCTGGGTGTGCAATAAGTACAATGAGTGGGGGGAGGGGATGGAGCTCTACTACTAGGAGAATGCAAAGCTATATGCATGGAGAGAGAGAGAGAGAGAGAGAGAAATGAAATGATATATTAATGTCTCTAAGAGGCCATAGTGGCCTCTGAGACCAAAACTGAGAGTACATCTGATGTTGGTGTCTCATCAAAGAGAACAACTAAATGAGACTAAAAATTACAATAAATTGATCGTCCTACAGTTATAAGAACAGAACTGTGAGACTCCGAGATGATATTGAGTAGAAAATACTAGAAAATTCTGAAAAATGTATATCAGGTAGATTCATGTATGCTGATCAGTTGAAGTGTTGCCCTCTCCTTAGATCAAGTATCTCCCCCATGGGGCTGTCTAGAATGGAGAGGTCGTAGAAGCGAGGTAGGCGCCTTCGATGCCGAGTAATAATGGCCCTGATCTGGCGATGGTGAGGATGTCGTGGTTGGGATCTTGGTGGGCGTGGCCGACGAGCACGACATAAGATAACTGCTCTATCAGTGGTGACTCCCTGGGAGCGTGGTCGGTGCCCTGATGGCCCAATGGAGGAGGTATCAGGAGGTGTGTGGGCTGGGTTGCTGGTGCTGAAGAAATCTGTCAGGGTCCTCTATCTAGGTACATCATGGCTTGGCCTCCTGTCTGCCAAGTGGGTCTCTCTGTGTCTCCTGAGCTCAAGTAGAAACAATCCCAGGCATCTCTGATCCTCAAACTCCATGACCCTGCATAACGGCCCAAAACCCTCTCGGAAGAGGCAGTGATATCTCCCTCGGATCTCATAATAGACTGTACATCGGCAAATGTAGTGTTCCTCTGTCTCTACGTCCTGGTAGCATAGCTGACAAATGCGGTCATCCAAGATCTGATGCACATATCGCCCTATCTCAATCCGTAGCTGATGTGATGAGGTCCGGATCTGTCCAATGGCACAACGTATCCCATGTGATAGGTGTACATCCATGTACGCCGGGCGGGTGATAAAATCATCCGGTGAGAGGTGTAGAAAATGGCTCTTGTAATGAGCCATTTTCGTGCCCAAGGGCTCAAGGGGACTAGTCCATGTCCTCTCTGTGTCCACTCTGATGATATCCATCCTGATCACACGGTTTTGCTCTGAGTGGGTGAGATCCAAAAATGGACAATCCAGACTGTACTGAAAGGGTGGTAGTGCCTCTATCCGCAAACCATGTAGGTCAAACCATGATCTCATCTCAGCGTACCAACAATGAGTATCTCCATCCTTTGCCAACTGTATGGATGAGGTCAATGCCAATCGGGAGTACCTCTGCTGAAGGAGCTCCCATAGCCGCTATAAAAAGGTAACTGCTCTTGTAATAGGGCCTCGGTTACTACTGGTGGGGCACCCAGCTTAGCCCGAACAATCTCATGTGGTACTGATGATTTGCTCTGAATCATGCGGGCAATCATCATAATTAGTGGTCTCTCCATTTGCCTCCATCCCTCATCTATCCCTCTCTGAGATCTGTGATGTATAGTGGGCCCCCAAATTGGAGCTCCGTACAGGAGGGTCGGTGTGACAAGCGTATCAAATAGCCACAATTTGGTGCGTGGCTCTTGAAACTGTATGTGTGCACACTGCCTCTCAAGTGCCCCCAAGGCTGCATGTCCTCGAGCTAATCTAGCTGCTGTTGCCTCCTTTAGGGAGAAACGCGGTCCTGTGAAAGTAACTCCCAAGTAGACATATGACCTGACATACTCTACCGGCTCCCCTCGGAAAGTGAACTGAGGCGTTGATCTCGTCACCCATGCCTGTGTGGTGTTAAACACCATAACCTTGGTTTTCCCAAGGTTCACTGTCAGATCTCTATCTGCACAGAAAGCTTGTAATGCATCCAGGTGTCTCTGTAATCCCTCCAGAGAGTCTGAGATTAGAACAATATCATTAGCATATAACAAGATGGGTATCAACACCCCTACCAGGCATGCCCATGGGCCTGCCAATCTGTCTACATAAGCAGAAACCGCATCAATAAACAGTCCAAAGAGGGAGCACGATACCGGGCATCCCTACTTCACCCCTATCATGGTGGTCACCCTATCAGATAGTCCGCCTGGAGCTCGGACTCTGCCTGTCATCACAGACTCATACAAAGCATATATCCCCCACTGCATATCCTCGGGTACCTCAATGTCATGCAATCTGCGCATAAGCCTGGCACGTGGTACGGTATCGAAGGCTTTGCGGAAGTCCACAAAGCAGCAATATATCCTTCTCTTCTATGCCCTGCCCTCTTCAATAAGTGCCCGAAGTGTCAATATGTGATCGAAGGTAGTAAATCCTCTCTTGAAGCGAGCCTGTCCATGTGCTCGATGACCATGCCTCTCTGCCCATCGGCTTAGCTCCGACTCCAATATAGAGCCATATAATTTGGCCAAGTAATGACCAATCACGATCGTCCTGTAGTTGCCTGGTACCATGGGTTCCCCACTCTTAAACAGTGGTACAATGATATGCTCTGTCCAGCTTGTCGGGAAACCCTCACAAATGGCACGATTAAACACATGTACGATGAGCGGAGCCAAAGTGTCTCGTGCAGATGAGAAGAGCTCTCCAACTAGCCCATCATGATCCTGTGCCTTTCCATTCTGTAACCTGTCTATCGCATCTAGCACCATCCGCATAGTAAAAAAGGTGCTGCTAGCCGGTCTAGCTCCCAGTGGAGGGGGGGTGGGGGGCTGTCCTGGTGCATCATATAGCTCTCTAGCATAAGTATGCCATGCCTCAGGTGCAGTAATCGGAGTACCAGGCTGTCTCTCCTGAAACATCTTCCATGCCCTCTTGCTGTCCTTCCCCAGGAAGAGTTGGTAGATCTCCTCCTCTAGCTTAGCCAGATAGGCTCGTTTCTTCCTCTGCACAAGGCGTCAAAAGATCATCCTGGCCTGTCTATGCATGTGAGACCCAATGGCAATCTCACATTGTAGCTGTGCTCGTGTCTCACGACACTCATCATCATACCAACTGTTCTGTGGGGTAGTGCTGCGGGGGTGGGTGGAAGGGATTATAGTGCAGGGAAACGCATATGAGGCGGATGCATGTAGTACACCTGCCAATCCTCTCGCGATCTTGTCCAGAGGGCTATGCGGGTCTAAAGTGAACAAGCCATCAGATACTGCATCTCGATAAACCCCAACTGTCTCACATGTAAACTGATATCTTGGGTACCTAGGTAGATGAGTGGCTGGCCCATCTCTCGGGGATCTACCTACTAGTGTGAAACTCAATGCATGATCGGCTGCTATGCCAATGGGCCTACTGGAAATCGTGAAACCCTGCACATTAGGTATCAATGAAGGAGATCCCATCAAGTAGTCCACTGTGCTCGCTCCCCCTTTAGAGTTCCAGTGTGTGAGAGCATCTGATCCTTGCCATCTCGATAAGCCGTTGTATATGACCAACCCATGTGCACTCCCGAGTGTGAGAAAATGCCTGCCATAATCTGTAATCTCCCCCTCATCCTGTGCTGATCTCTACAACCCTACATCCTCTGTCGTGATCTCCTGGTACATAGCCTCTTGAGTATCATACAACTCTGTCTGCTCTGAGCCTGTATGTGCATTAAAGTCTCCCATGCTGGCAAACCTCATGATATCATCATATAGTGGTATATAGGGCGACTCTCCTGATGGTGCAAACCTCATGATATCATCATATAGTGGTATATAGGGCGACTCTCCTGATGGTGCAAACCTGGAGTGGGCTGGGGGAAAGTAGCATATCGCCACATATAGCTCGCGGAGCCCCCCTCTGCATATTTGGACCCACATGTACCTCGCATCTGCATCTCTATGTACCACATGTATTTTGTCACAAAGCTCCTCCTTGTAAAGTATTGCCACTCCTCCAGATCCTCTGGTACCTCCCATTGTGCGTGGCTGAGGGCGGAAAGCTGATTCCCATCTATAACCCTGGACGTCAGGAAGCCTCTTGTTTGTGCACTGATGGGTCTCCGTATACATAGCAATATCATTGTGTCTGAAAGTATCCTCAAAAGTATCCTGCATCTGTTCTAAAGGCTCCGTTGCAATTCCACATCAATTCCACACTGTGAATTGCAAGGTCTCATAGGCCGCGCACCGTCAAGCGGGCCTCCTCTCCATAATGATGACTCGGCCATCTTTGTATGCCGCCCATTTCCCCTCTTTCCTTGCCTCAAGCACACGCGGCATGTGTTCTCTCCGGTGTGCTATCTGTACCGGTGTAAGGTCCTCATCCAAATAAATCTTTTCCCCCTTAAGGGCCATCCTTTTGGAGAGGAAGGCCTTCTTCTTCTCCAAGTCACCAAACCTGATGATCAATATCTTCGCCCTGGCTTCATCTCTGCCTACTCGCCATGCTCCGGTAATGGGTACATGAGTGGCTCCAATTTTTGTTGCAAGAGCTTTTCATCCTCTTGGGGATTTCCCTTATCTTCCCACCCAACTACACGTACATGTAAGGCACGTGCCCGTCTCTTGGCTTCCTCTTCCAATGTAGCATTCATCACCTCTACTTTATTGACTGGTGTATCCTTCTGTTTTTTTACTACTTCAATCCATGGGTTGACTTCCTCAATTTGTTTCTTTGTGGCACTAGCAATTTCAGCCCATGAATGCGTTTCCTTCTCACCTGTAGAGCCACCTTTGCCTTACATGATTCCAAAGTGTTTTGCATTTCTGTGATGTCTTTTTTGCGGTCAGCCATACATGTCTTCAAAGTGCCTTCGTACGATGCAACTGTTGTGCCAATCTCTCGGAGCATGTCATCCTTCCATTTCTGCATCTCTTTTTTCATCCTTCCAATTCTGCATCTCTTTTTTCATTTCTGTGTGCATCAAGGCTTGGGCTAATTCCATCTCAACCCGTACTTGGGCTTGCATTTCTCCCTTCAATTGGACATATATCTCTTCCTTCAGCGTTTCGTATATCACTTTCCTTTGGGCATGCATATGCTCGGTCCATTCCTTTTCAAGCTCCTGTAACATGGTGTTCATCTCTGTCCTTATGTGAAGCTGTAGCTCCTCATAAAGGGCCTCATCTCATCAGGCCATCTTCGTAATCCTTCGTGAGCCAGGGGACATGATTCCTTCCCTCAGTCTTCTACGGTAGGCATTTGGTGCCTTCGTGGGGGTGTGAAAGGTTGTCTTGTTAGAAGTCATCTCCTGTCTATTTGTATACACCAGGGCCTCTGTTATGGGTGTTCCCGCCCGTATATCATTTTTCCACACTCCCCGTATTTTTTCCCTATTTTTCCCATTTTTTCCTAGTGGCTGGAGGGCTGCCAGTTGTTGATGCCAGGAGCACTCTGAAGCTGGCCGACTGCATCTGTATCAGTCGTGGGCTGTAGGAGTGCTGGCCGACTTGTTCTGTACAGGCGTGGGGCATCTAATGCTGGCCGACTGCTAATATCAGCAGTCGTGGACATTTATTCAATCGTGGACCCTTTCTAGTGCTGGCCGACTGCCCTCATGGGCTTGTATATATTGCCCCCCATCCTCCTCCACTTTCTCATTCGGTATCTTCGGGATCTTGTGTATAGAGAAGAGTTTACACACATCTCTCTGTGTTTCTTGTGCTGATTATTTTCTGCAGTCTACTTGCTCTTGTCTACCCAAGTTTGGATATCATTTCCGCTGCATATTCTGACATGGTATCAGAGCCCTAGGCTCTAGGAGATCTTGGGCGTTTTTCTGAGCCAGAGGGGGAGCAACAGGTTGCTGATCGGTGGACTGTTTCGGGCTGAACGGGAAGTGAAGGTGCAAGAGGAAGGCGGGCAGAGGGGCTGGACAGCCACTTGAATATTTTCTGATTTTCAGATTTTTCCCACCCACCCACCCTTTCAGGTTACTCTCCGAGATGGCGGATTTACTCGAGATGGCAGAGAAGCACGTGAAGATTCCGACTCTCCCCACGTTCCCAGTGGATCGGCAGTTGGACGGGTCCAATTATGGCATCTGGAAGGTCATGATGGAGTCAGTTTTGGAGTCATATGATCTTGCTGATTTTATTATCAAAGGGGTGCCAAGGCCGGAAGCTGAGGAAGGGGAGTTATTATCGACGAGGAAGGACCGTGAGGCACAGGCACAAATGTGGGACCGTGTCAACGCCAGGGTCCGGTCGTTTATATTCCTCAATTGCACACCACAGGTGATCAATCATGTGAAGCACATGACGCTGGCGAGAGGCATATGGAAGCACTTGGCTTCTTTGTACAACAGGGTGTCACCCATGAAGCGGATATCCTTGGAAGTGCAGATGCGGGTTATGAACCCTGCAAAGTCTTCGACGATGCGGGAACACATTAACAAGCTGCAGGCCCTTCAGCAGGAAGTCCTTCAAGCTAGGAAAGAGATATCATCTGAAGATATGGCCATCACGTTACTTTCCCACTTGCCTGGTCAGTATTCTGCTTTCTATTCCTCGTTGATCACAAGTGGCAGGCTCAGCACCATTACTTGGGAGGAGCTTGTGCCAATGGTCTTGGACCAGGAGGAACGTTTCACGAACCCTCCTCACGGCGGAGGTTCGGAGGCCTTAACTGGCCAACGGTCGAAAGGCCGTAATACCAACAAGGGCAAAGGGAAGGCTTCACCCGATAAGTCTTCCGAGAAGAAGCCTGATCCAGAACGAGAGAAGCTGAAGGCCGAAAGATCGTGTAATGATTGTGGCGAGAAAGGCCACTACTGGAGGAAGTGCCCCAAGCGGACTTGGAAGAGTGCTGATTCCTCAGCCTCAGCTGCGAAGACTCCGGCATTTGTGCACTTGGAGATGGTGGACTCCGATGATTCATCGTCTTCGAGCGAGGAGGCAGTTGGCTTCACCGCAAAGGATACCCGGGAATGGATTCTCGACAGTGGTGCTTCCAGGCACATGACTCCATCCCGTGACTTCTTCCTGGATCTGAAACGGCAGTCAGGTCGTATCTTTATTGGCGATAACTCCACTATTCCGATACATAGTGAAGGCCGGATGGAGATTATTCCCGACGGCAAGGGGGGCAAGCATGCTTCCCGTGTTCTTTATGTCCCTGCTCTGGGCTTTCATCTTTTGTCAGTGCATGAGGTATGCAAGACTGGCTTTCGGGTGGAATTCGAGGAGCATTCAGTTGCTCTAAGGGACCGTGAGACAGGCAAAGTTGTTTGGGAAGGCGGTGTGGAGAATGGCATCTACAAGCTCTCTGCACTCTCCTCTTTGACAGGCTCTCAGGTCGGAGATTTGTGGCACTTTCGTTTTGGCCACTTAAATGTGGATGCTTTGCGGCGCGCTGTCATGGCCCTGTGAAAATGGAACAGTACAAGTGTGGGCATGGTGGTTGCAGAGTCAGAATATTTTATGATTCACATGGGGGGTGCCCGGACAGAGTTTAAGATGTGTGGACATCCCTAGGTGTGAAGGGGGGAACTAGAAACATTAAATTTTAATGTTTATTAAAGTTTGCCCCTAGGCCTTAGTGGCCCTAGGAACTTATTAAAGTTTGGGGCCCTAGGGATTAATTTTGGGGAGGAGCCACTTTTGGAGTAGTGCTTCTCTCTCCTCCCTCTCTCTCTAGCTTTTTGGGAAGGGAATCGTGGAGTTTCTTCAAGCGCATGTAGACAAAACGTGGAGAGGTGGAAGAGCAAGTCGACTGCAGATTTGGAGGGCTGTTGCTGTTTTTCTGAGTGTAAATCAGCCGTACAGCACTGTACGGCCAGATTGTGCAAGTACACTCTCTCTCTTTCTCTTTGGTACAAGCTGTGAGACTTCTTCACTGCTGGACTGGCTGCGCACAGGCCCTACACAGGCTGTACAGTCAGATTTTCAGCAAGTACAGTACTGTACGGCTGCCGTACAGTGTACGGGCAGCCAGGTACAGCAAGTACAGTTGCTGCAGGGGTGCTGACAGGTGCTGGACAGGTGCTGGACAGGCCTGGTTACTCAAATTCAGGCGACCAGAATCAGGACAGCCGACTGTTTGTGCAAGTACAACTCCTGGCACGTATCCCGAGGTGGCACAGATGGGTACAGTGCTGATTTTCAGATCTGTATTTTCAAGGACAGCATAAGAGTGAACATCAGGAGGAGGATACAGGCAAGTACAAGCACATGTGTGAAGCAGGGTTGTGAATACAAGTGCCTGCAAGTACAAATTGGTGCTGTTGCTTCCTCCAGTGCTATTTCACGAGCTGAACTTGGTAAGCTCTGTTCCTGTTCATCTATCTCTCTTTCTACTGCTTGATGTCTGTTGCAGATATGTGCTATCTGGCCCTTGTGAGAGGAGGGGTATGGCAGATTGACAAGGGTTGAGACAGAGTTTGGACAACACATGTATGTTTGAGCTGAGATGATGTATCATGCACTTGAGTTATGCCAGATGTATGCCCATGGCTGGCTTGCTTAGTGATCTTGGCTGATCAGAGGAAGGCACAGTGTGTTATTTGGGAACACAGATCTGTGTGCATAGATCCTCTGTGCTGAGAAGGATTTGTGGGCCGTCAGATTGGATATACAGGTGTAAACTCTTGGCTGATCTTTGTGTTGTACTCGGCCATTCATTTTATTATAATTGAATAAAGAAATACCGCAAGGGGCGCCAAGCTTTGGGGCCAACAGGTGTCGCTGTGTTTTCAGATTTGGGCACTCTAGCTCCAATCTGCTTTGTTTCATATCTAGACTACAAGTGGACGGGTGATTGCTAATCTACCGCACTCTGGTTTTCTATCAGAGGCCAGTTTCAAGGTTCCGTCCCCGGGACCAATCATCAACTTTCTGAAGGGGGTGAGCTCGTGGTTGCTTTGAAGAAAGCCATCGCTGAAAATTCAGCAAACATGTCTGATACAGAGGATGAGTACTTCTATCATGAAGAAGAAGAGCAAGAGACTTCTCCTGAAAGAGATGTATCTGAGGATATTTTTGCAGGAGAACAGGCTGCAGATGTTGAGCCTTATGAGGATGTAACACAGCCAGAAGATGTGCATGGTAAAGAGGATGATGATGCTCGGTTCAAAGATCGCTTGGCTAGTGTTATGGATACTTTTATGCAGCTCACACAGAGTGAGAGATTTGCTGAATTTTTGAGATCTCGCACAGAGCCCCGCACAAAGCCCCAGAAAAAGAAGAAGAAGGTTCGTTCGAAGAATCTTCCACAGGGTCATAGTGGTGCCATCCTACAGGAACCATCTTTTGGCCAGTTTTCGAATATGCAGCATGCTTATGGAGCAAACTCTCAGAGTTCCTTCTATGGACAGCCACCTATTCCTCAGCAGAACATGCATCCAGGTTATTTTGGTGGTGGCTCGGTGTTTCAATCCATGACTGGGGGTTATCCTCAGGGAGGCATGGGTATGTATGGGCCTTTTGGAGCCAATTTTCAGCCTGGCATGCAAGGGAATATGTATGGTGGTATGCAGTCCGGTATGGCTGGAAATATGTTTGCAGGCATGCAACCTGGGATGCAAGGCAATATGTTTGGTGGTATGCAGCCAGGTATGCATAATGGAATGTATGGAAACATGGCTGGAATGTATGGTATGCCTGACATGGGAATGGGAAATGTTGACCCAATGATGGGTATGAATGTTGGGGGCAGCAATCTCGCGAAACCACTTCCATATGATAATCTAACGCCTATGGGAAAGGCGAAGGATTACAAGGAAGAGGGAGCTGCAGTGAAGTTTGACACTTTCAGTGGGGCCAAGGATAAATTGAAGGCACTTACCTTTTTACAGCAGTTTGATGCTGCTTTTTCTGGTGGAAATTACACAGAGTCCTCTAAGGTGAGGAAAGCTCCCACTTTTCTCAAGGGCAATGCTTTGCAGTGGTGGTCTACTCTTCTTTTGCAGGGCATAGCACCCACCACATGGATCCAATTCAAACAGGTTTTCTCTTCCGTATGGCTCACATCTACATTTGAGGTGGATGTTATGACCGCATGGCACAAGCTGGATGCTTCAAAGTGTGATAGTTTGGAGGATTATAACAAGAAGTTTTGGGAAGCTCTACTCCCAGTGACTTCTTATCGTGCCGTGCCATTATCTGAGCAGGTTGAGAAATATTGTTGTGGGCTGCCCAAGGAGGTACGAGATTATTGTATAAAGACAAGAGTAACGAACATGTCACAGATGATTGAAAATGCTATGACAGCTAATGCGTTACTCATGGGTGGTTCATCTGGATTTAAAGGCAGTAAGAAATTGAGCAAGAAAGCTGAAAAATTTGGGCATGCTTCTCGTGATGCTAAAGGGTCTTCAGAGACAAAGTATAAGAAGTTGCCATTGCCCAAGAGGACTTCTGAGGAAAGACAGGCTTTGAGAGATGCTCAAAAGTGTTTTTACTGTACTGAAGAGGGGCATATGTCATTCAATTGTCCCAAAAGAACGTCCAAAAAGGACCCTGACAATAAAGGGGAGCCCAAGCCAAAGAAACCAAAGCCTTCTGCAGGCTTAGTTCCTGATCTTGTGGGGGAGCAGCTAGGTGGTGAAGCTACAGAGTTGTGCAGGGCATGGGGCAAAGTGAGAGATTAGAATGCTTTGATCTTCTTTGACACAGGTGCTAGAGCCAACTTCATTTCACCAGATTTGGCTGGCCGATTGGGGATTCGCGCAGAGGAGATGGGGCCGTTACATGAGGCTAATATGGCTTGTCCAGGGTATGCAGAACCTGTTACTCCTATTATTGGGAAGCTTCGGCTTCGTTTGCAGGGTTATGTGGACAGCGAGGAGTTCTTCATCATGCCTTTGGATGGCTGTGATGTTTTGTTGGGGATGCCATGGTGCCACAGGGTACATGCGGTGGTGGATACTTACAATAGGAAAATTACTCTGACTCATAGAGGGAAAGAGCATGTATTGGATGTAAAACTCAAAGGGGAATCTGTTCCTATTGTATCCGCTTCGGCGATTTCATCAGTAATGAAAAAACATCTTTCCGCGTACTTGATTTATGTAAAGGATGCACAGGATGATGAGTCTAAATCTAATTTGTCAATGTTAGATAAGGACAGGGCTGATTTCTTAAGTGGGTTTCAAGACTGTTTTTCCGAGTCATTGCCAGGAGAATTACCTCCTGAGAGGCCAGAAGATCATGCCATAGATCTGATTCCTGGTAGTACTCCACCGAATAGACCGCCGTACCGTGTTAGTGCAGCCCAACAGGAAGAGATTATGAGTCAGGTGCAGGAGCTTTTGAATAAGGGGTTGATACAGCCTAGCTGATCACCCTTTTGCTCACCTGTGCTCTTAGTGCAGAAAAAGGATGGTTCTTGGCGCATGTGTATAGATTACAGGGCGCTGAATAAGAATACCATCAAGAATCGATTCCCCATACCGAGGATCGATGACATCTTGGACAGCTTACAGGGCTCCACAGTTTTTAGTCGTATTGACTTGAAAAGCGGGTATCATCAGATACGCATTAGACCCGAGGATGTGCATAAGACAGCATTCCGAACCACGTTTGGGTTGTATGAGTTCTTGGTTATGCCCTTTGGTTTAACAAATGCGCCTACCACATTTAACAGAATGATGGACAGGATTTTCAGGCCTCATAGAGAGTTTGTGGGCACATTCTTTGATGATATGATTGTGCATTCACAAACTGAGGAAGAACATAGAAGGCATTTGGCCATTGTGTTTGCAGAACTCAGAAACCATAGATTGGTGGTTAATGGCAAGAAGAGTGAGTTTTTCTTGCAGGAGATACATTTCTTGGGGCATATTGTGTCTGGTCATGGAGTCCGTATGGATCCAGCAAAGGTGGAAGCAATACTTAATTGGCCAGCTTTGAGGACCGTGCATGATGTACGCAGCTTTTTAGGATTGTGTTCCTATTACAGGCGTTACATACGGCACTTTGCTGAAATTGCTTCGCCTCTTCATGCTTTGACGAAGAAAGCAACTCCGTTTAGATGGGCTGATCGGGAAATTACAGCATTCAAAAAGCTCAAAGAAAAGCTTACTTCGGACCCAGTATTGGTGTTACCGGACCTCCGAAAGGCTTTTGTTGTCCAGTGTGATGCATGTGGAAGTAGCATTGGTGCAGTTCTCATGCAAGAGGGACATGTGATAGCCTATGAGAGTAGAGTTTTGCAAGATGCCGAGAAGCATTTACAGGTTTATGAGAAAGAGATGTTGGCTGTAATTCACGCTCTTTCTACATGGAAACACTATTTGCTTGGGGCTGATTTCACTGTACAGACAGATCATCAGACCTTGCGTTATTTCCTCACGCACACTAAGCTTTCAGAGAAGCATATGCGTTGGGCAAACTTTTTGTCAATGTTTCACTTCCAGATTGTGCATGTGGAAGGCAAAAAGAATGTAGTGGCAGATGCTTTGTCACGCAAGCCACAGGTCTCTGCAGTTTCACTTGCTTATCATCATGAGCTTGATGAAATGAAAGAGCAGTATGCCCATGATGAGGACTTTGAAAGGTTGTATGAGCAGATGTCTGAGGGTCAGCGGCATGAGCATTACACTCTCAGAGATGGGTTTTTATTGATGCATGGCAGACTGTGTGTTACCAGGCCATTGCGACTCAAGGTTATGATTGAAAGTCATGCTCCACCGTATGCAGGTCATAGAGGTATTGACGCCACGGTCAAAGCAGTGGAGACTTTCTTTTATTGGCCAACCTTGAGAAGAGATGTTGATGCCTTTGTGAGGCAATGCATCGTATGTCAGAAGGTAAAGTTTGACCGTCAGAAGACACCTGGGTTATTACAGCCTTTACCTATTCCGGATAGACCTTGGGAGAGCATTGCCATGGATTTTGTATTTGATCTTCCACGGACACAAACGGGAAATGATGGCATCTGGACTATCATATGCAGGTTCAGTAAGCAGGCTCATTTCATTCCCGTGCGGAAGACAATTAAAGTGGATCATATGGTGAAGTTGTTCATGGCGAACATCTTCAAGTATCATGGCTTGCCTACGTCTATCATTAGTGACCGTGATCCACGGATGACGAGTTTGTTTTGGAGAGGGTTGTTTGACAACATGGGTACAACTCTCAAGTTTTCATCGTCATTTCATCCACAAACAGATGGTCAGTCAGAAGAGGCTAACTCTACAGTGTTGGATCTTCTCAAGTGTTATGTGTCAGAGCACAAGCAACAATGGGAAAAGTATCTTCCTTTGGTGGAGTCTGCATATAACAACACTGTACATAGCTCGACAGGCAAGGCGCCTTTTGAGATTGTAGAAGGAGGGAAGAAGGTACCACCTATTTTGCATACAAAGGATAAGATCTTTGAGGCTGATCAGTATGTGGAGAGCTTGGATGAAGCTTATCGGAGAGTTAAGTTGGCCCTCCAGAAAACTCAGCAAAAGCAAAAGAAAGCCGCAGACCGTCACAGACGTGATTTATAGTTTGCATTGGGTGATTGGGTTCTTTTGCGCTTTGAAAAGGCTAGACTCAAGAAGATGAAGGGTAAAGAGCGCTTATTCCCTAAGTTGAGCATGCGATATTATGGGCCTTTTTAGGTTTTGGAAAAGATTGGTGAGGTAACCTATCGTTTGAAGTTACCAGATCACTGGAGGATTCACAATGCTTTTCACATGAGTCTTCTTAGACCTTTCCGTGGGGATGTGCCTGAGGATGTATCAGATGAGGCTCAGCCGGAAGTTAAGAAACTTGATGAGGTTCTGATTCCAGAGCAGATACTGGCACATAAAGAAAGGAAGGTACGAGGTAAAGTTTCCCGTCACTATCTTGTGAAGTTCAAGAACTATTCACCGATGGATGCGAAGTGGATGGAGGAAGGTGACTTAACAGATTCACCTCAGGTTTTGCAGCTTTATCTCGATGCCTTTGAGTTAGAGCCGACTCTTATTGTGGCTCATTCAGGTTCAGCAGAGCATGGGTCTGGAGCATTACCTGATGCTCAAGAGGGGGGTAGCACCTCCACTCCCTTGATACAGACAGGCTCAGATGACATCTAGAGGTCGCTTGGTGCAGATTTTCTCTCACCCGAAGGTACTGAGGCTGACAGTACATCTGTTTATGGGACTTCTATGATATATGTGTACTAGTCACATGGAGATTTTTGTGGATATGTATGGTTCACAGTGGTATACAACTTGGACTATTACTATGCCATTGGTTTGCAGTGAATATTGATACATGTATATGGCTTAGAGAGATTGGGACGCTGATCTTGCCATATTGTATATTTCACTTTGGATATTGTGATGCATCACCAGAATGCAATCGAGGACGCTTGCCATCTTTCAAGAGGGGGGTATGTCATGGCCCTGTGAAAATGGAACAGTACAAGTGTGGGCATGGTGGTTGCAGAGTCAGAATATTTTATGATTCACATGGGGGGTGCCCGGACAGAGTTTAAGATGTGTGGACATCCCTAGGTGTGAAGGGGGGAACTAGAAACATTAAATTTTAATGTTTATTAAAGTTTGCCCCTAGGCCTTAGTGGCCCTAGGAACTTATTAAAGTTTGGGGCCCTAGGGATTAATTTTGGGGAGGAGCCACTTTTGGAGTAGTGCTTCTCTCTCCTCCCTCTCTCTCTAGCTTTTTGGGAAGGGAATCGTGGAGTTTCTTCAAGCGCATGTAGACAAAACGTGGAGAGGTGGAAGAGCAAGTCGACTGCAGATTTGGAGGGCTGTTGCTGTTTTTCTGAGTGTAAATCAGCCGTACAGCACTGTACGGCCAGATTGTGCAAGTACACTCTCTCTCTTTCTCTTTGGTACAAGCTGTGAGACTTCTTCACTGCTGGACTGGCTGCGCACAGGCCCTACACAGGCTGTACAGTCAGATTTTCAGCAAGTACAGTACTGTATGGCTGCCGTACAGTGTACGGGCAGCCAGGTACAGCAAGTACAGTTGCTGCAGGGGTGCTGACAGGTGCTGGACAGGCCTGGTTACTCAAATTCAGGCGACCAGAATCAGGACAGCCGACTGTTTGTGCAAGTACAACTCCTGGCACGTATCCTGAGGTGGTACAGACGGGTACAGTGCTGATTTTCAGATCTGTATTTTCAAGGACAACATAAGAGTGAACATCAGGAGGAGGATACAGGCAAGTACAAGCACATGTGTGAAGCAGGGTTGTGAATACAAGTGCCTGCAAGTACAAATTGGTGCTGTTGCTTCCTCCAGTGCTGTTTCACGAGCTGAACTTGGTAAGCTCTGTTCCTGTTCATCTATCTCTCTTTCTACTGCTTGATGTCTGTTGCAGATATGTGCTATCTGGCCCCTTGTGAGAGGAGGGGTATGGCAGATTGACAAGGGTTGAGACAGAGTTTGGACAGCACATGTATGTTTGAGCTGAGATGATGTATCATGCACTTGAGTTATGCCAGATGTATGCCCATGGCTGGCTTGCTTAGTGATCTTGGCTGATCAGAGGAAGGCACAGTGTGTTATTTGGGAACACAGATCTGTGTGCATAGATCCTCTGTGCTGAGAAGGATTTGTGGGCCGTCAGATTGGATATACAGGTGTAAACTCTTGGCTGATCTTTGTGTTGTACTCAGCCATTCATTTTATTATAATTGAATAAAGAAATACCGCAAGGGGCGCCAAGCTTTGGGGCCAACAGGTGTCGCTGTGTTTTCAGATTTGGGCACTCTAGCTCCAATCTGCTTTGTTTCATATCTAGACTACAAGTGGACGGGTGATTGCTAATCTACCGCACTCTGGTTTTCTATCAGAGGCCGGTTTCACGCGCCTTCCGGGACCAGATGGTGGTTGGCTTGCCAGATGTTGGTAGTAGGCAAGGACGCTGCAGTTCTTGCATACGTGGTAAGCAGCACAAGGAATCCTTTCCGAAGCAGGCTTCCAGGCGGGCTTCGAAACCTTTGGAGTTGATTCACACTGACTTGTGTGGACCACAGCAGATACCATCCTTGGGAGGATCTCTCTACTTCATGCTGCTTGTTGATGATTGTACCAGATTCACGTGGGTCTACTTTCTTTCACAGAAGGACCAGGCTTTTGCTCGGTTCAAGGATTGGCACGTGATGGTGGAGAAAGAGTCTGGATTTCAGGTCAAGACTCTCAGGGCTAACAAAGGAGGGGAATTCTCCTCGACTGTATTCTTTCGGTTTTGTGTAGATCATGGCATCAAGAGGGAATTGGCCAATACCGGATCGCCTTCGGAGAATGGAGTTGTTGAACGTAAGAACAGGACTGTGGTGGAGATGGCGAGGACCATGCTGGAGCATCGTGAACTTCCTCGTCCACTTTGGGGTGAGGCAGTGGCAACAGCTGTCCATACCATTAACCGCTCTCCGACGACTTCTGTACCCCATATGACTCCATTTGAGGCATATTTTGGCAGGAAACCCGATGTCTCGCACTTCCATGTCTTTGGGAGTGACGCGTATGTACATATTCCGAAGAAGCAGAGGGGGAAGCTTGACTCCAAGTCCCGCAAGCTGGTATTTGTGGGGTATAACTCTCTTTCCAAGGGATACAGGTTGTATGATCCAGAGAGGAACGAGATTGTTGTCAGCCGGGATGTGGTCTTTGACGAGCATGTTCCAGCATCCACTGTCGAGGAGCCGCCACTTCTTGGAGATCCAGAGTCTGATGATGATTCCCAATCTACCACTCCAGTTGATCCACCTCAGTCATCACAGGAGGTTGAGCCCGCACCTGGAGTCGAGCCCCCGCGACCACAGGAGGCTCCACGATCTGTTCGAGTACCTAGGTGGTTGATGGACACCCTTCGGGAGTCAGGTGTCACGGAGCTACCCTCCGAGTGGACCACAGAGGACGGCCCTCGAAGATCACATCGAGTTCGAGATAAAAGCAACACGGCGGAGCTTCTTCAGGTGAACTATGCTCTTATGTCTCGTATCATGCGGGATAAAGAGCCCACTTCCGTAAAGGAAGCCCTTTCACAGGATACTTGGAGGGAAGCCATGCAGGTGGAACTTGACGCCATCGAGAAGAACAACACTTGGGAGTTGGTACCGAGGCCGTCGAAGCGGTCAGTCATTGGTGTCAAATGGGTCTTTAAGACCAAGTACGCGGCTGATGGGTCAGTGGACAAACACAAAACCAGGCTCGTGGCTAAGGGTTATGCTCAGCGGCCAGGCATCGACTACGAGGATACCTTTGCACCGACAGCGCGGATGACCACGATTCGGACCGTTCTTGCCCTTGCTTCTTCTCAGAGGTGGCCCGTGTACCAGATGGATGTAACATCGGCGTTCCTTAATGGTGACCTGCAGGAGGAGGTGTACGTTGAGCAGCCTCCAGGCTTTATTGTTCCAGGATCAGAAGGGATGGTTTACAGGTTACGTAAGGCCTTGTATGGTCTTAAGCAGGCTCCGAGGGCTTGGAATCAGAAGATTGATTCCTTCTTTATTCGGACTGGATTCAAGAGATCGGTTGCAAATCCGAACCTGTATCTCTTTCGGGAACGCGGCATGGTCACACTCATCATCCTTTATGTGGATGATCTCATTCTCACCGGCGGTCATGTGGAGCACATTGGAGTGACGAAGGCTGCCTTGTCAAAGGAGTTTGAGATGACCGACTTAGGCTTACTCCACTTCTTCTTGGGATTGGAGATCTGGCAGACCCAGAGGGGGTTTTTCGTCTCTCAGCAGCGGTATGTTCATGAGTTGCTTGAGGCCTTTGGGATGGAGAACTGCAAGCCTATTACTTCGCCGATGGACCCGAACACAAAGTTAACCGTAACAGATCCTTGTGAGCCAGTTGATGCCTCGCAGTACCGGAAGTTGGTTGGTTCATTGATCTGGTTGCTGAACACCAGATTGGACTTGAGCTTCTCCGTGGGGCTGTTGAGCTCTTTTATGCAGACGCCATTGAAGACTCATTGGGACGCAGGATTGCGGATCTTGCGGTATCTGCAGAGTACGAAGGATCTGGGACTCTTTTACACAGGAGGGAATGGAGTCAAGCTCCAAGGTTGGAGTGACTCAGATTGGGGAGGAGATCCAGACACGAGGAGATCTACTTCAGGATACACTTTTACCCTCGGCTCAGGAGCGGTTTCTTGGAGCAGCAAGAAGCAGCCAACTATTGCCCTTTCTTCGACAGAGGCAGAGTATCGGGCTGCTTGTGGTGCTGCTTGTGAGGTTGTATGGCTGCGGAGGCTGCTCGGCGAGATGGGGTTTCCACAGAGGGAGCCCACAGTCATCCAGTGTGATAACCAGAGTTGTATAGCTATTGCTCGGAACCCGGTTTTCCATGCCCGGACCAAGCATATAGAGATACAGTATCACTTTGTTCGTGAGAAGATCTTGGCGGGTGACATCTTGCTACTTTATTGTTCGACGGAGGACAATGCGGCGGACCTCTTCACGAAGTCTCTACCTCATGCTACGCTCAGGCGGCACTCCAGCTCCCTGGGGCTACAGCCAGGAGCTGAGAGGGGGTGTTAGAAGTCATCTCCTGTCTATTTGTATACACCAGGGCCTCTGTTGTGGGTGTGCCCGCCCGTATATCATTTTTCCACACTCCCCGTATTTTTTCCCTATTTTTTCCATTTTTTCCTAGTGGCTGGAGGGTTGCCAGTTGATGCCAGGAGCACTCTGAAGCTGGCCGACTGCATCTGTATCAGTCGTGGGCTGTAGGAGTGCTGGCCGACTTGTTCTGTACAGGCGTGGGGCATCTGATGCTGGCCAACTGCTAATATCAGCAGTCGTGGACATTTATTCAGTCGTGGGCCCTTTCTAGTGCTGGCCGACTGCCCTCATGGGCTTGTATATATTGCCCCCCATCCTCCTCCACTTTCTCATTCAGTATCTTCGGGATCTTGTGTATAGAGAAGAGTTTACACACATCTCTCTGTGTTTCTTGTGCTGATTATTTTCTGCAGTATACTTGCTCTTGTCTACCCAAGTTTGGATATCATTTCCGCTGCATATTCTGACATGTCTCACCATCTTGTTCCCCCTCCAGGGGTTGAGATATGTTTTCCCCTACTAGTTTCTGCCTTGGGGGCCTGAGCAAGGGCGGGTGGAAAAAGGAAGCAGAACTGAGATCTAGCTGCGCACAGAGTACAGCAAAGAGAGAGAGAGAGAGAGAGAGAGAGAGAGAGAGAGAGAGAGAGAGTAGCCATCATTAGGGCAGCCTGTAACAGTGGCAGAGGCTAGTGTGTAGCAAGAGAGCCTCCTTTAATGAAGAGAGAGTAGCCATCATTAGAGCAGCCTGTAACAGTGGCAGAGGCTAGTGTGTAGCAAGAGAGCCTCCTTTAATGAAGAGAGAGGGCTCCAATTTATAGATTTGGGGATCCCATGAGTGAAAATGGAAAGAGAAGGCTAAGATGACAAGTGGAGAGCCACACAAAAGCTGAAGTGACAAGTGTGAGGCCGCTTGTCTCACTTTGATCCACTTTCTAACAAGTGTCAAGCCACTTGTCTCACTTTGGTCCATTTTCTTGCCACATGTCCCAATCTAAGAGATGGGTCCTTCCATAAACTTTATCTCTAAAAATATCCCAACTAGTAGACATTCTGTCATAGGCACTTTGCCAACTCTTGGTATCTGCTCAATTCCAGATATAATGACACGAACAAAATTTCAATCGGAGTCAGGCCAAAAATAGCAACTCTCCTAAATTTTAGGAGTGTGGTCCTTTATATCCCAGGATAATCCCCTATTCCCAAAGCTTGTACTTTCCAAATATTTAGAAGTCCTGGAGTCCACCAGACCCCTTTCATACCGGGAAAAGCCCTGGCTGGTGACATCAAAATCCTTAGACCAAACTATCTGCTGCTCATGCTCTTGCTTCATAGACTATGAAACGGCTCGCCATGCTTAACAACAACGATGGTAAGTGTGGTCCCCCCTTGAGATCTTTTCTCTTCCTTATTGATAGAAGGAAGCCTATGCTCTCATACCAATGAAACTCGCGGTGCCCGGGGGACTAGGGCCTTTGACACACTTGTTGATACCATCAATGCATATTAAAACATTTAAACATGGCCACAACCTTAACACATATCCATCATCACTTTGCGTAAACATAAAAGTTGGACAAAACATCCACAAATGCTGAAAATGTATGACACCGCATAGAGGCCGCAATGGGCCTACCCCTCCCTTGGAGTATTTTATTACCCAAGGAGAAAATATCATGTACAAGCTTTGAGGGCCTTACTCTCCCCACGAGAGATGCCGGATTATCTGTCACCAATTTGGTCCACTCACCAGTCTTGAAGAGTGTTTTACACACTCTTTGGAACCAATGTGTGAACGGGGATTTTCCACAGAAGAAAGCTACTGCATTGTGCTGTGAGAGTGAGGAGCATCCTAGCACGGGGTGCGCTACAAGAGGACTAGTGGCTCAGCGCATGGACAAACCACCTGCCTTGGAGCAAGACCCAACATCCCCTACCCATTCACAAAGAAGCCTTGCTTCGAGACTCCAAAACTTTATCTTGGGAAACGCACAATCAAACAACCCACATCCCAAGGATAGAGGCATGGAACACCAACCCAAAAGAGAGCCCACGCCGCCTCTAGACCAAAGAATGGAAATGGGGAAAAGTGAAAGTAACCCAACCGAGACTAATCCACCAGTCTGGGGGAGCCATGTCCGCCAATGGAATGGCCAATTCATACCAAGACCATAGGCCAGTGCTAAACCTAGGTCAAAAACCAGCTCTCCAAGAGCCTGAAACGTCCTATCGAAGAGAGAGAGCCTACCCAACCCAATCATATCAACCCCGGCACCAATGTACCAACAGTACCCGCCTCGCGGGGCACACCCTGGATACCATATGGGACCTTTTGAAGCATAGCTTGGTCCTTCCTTGAGACAAGGAACCCCGATGGTATATAATCCACCCAGGCCAGCTACCCCACCTATCTTAACCCAACCAGCACCCGCTCTAGCCATGGCAGAACTAACCCCTCAAATGTTGAGGATAGCCATGGAAATAGGGAGGGGGGTAGGTTGTCCCACCAACACCAGCTCAGCCTGCACAAGGGCCCAGACAGGAGTGAAACAAACCCGCCGATATCTCTAAGTTGATCACCAAGTTCGATGGAACTAGAGATCCCATACCACACTTAGAAATGTTTAATCAAATCTGTGAGACGTTCGGCCACGTGGGCGATCAAGTCAAGGTGAGTGCCTTCGGCCTCACCCTAGATGGCAAAGCTTGCCAATGGTTTAGATACCTGAAGGTAGATAAGGCCACCTTTGAAGCCTTGAAAGAGGCCTTCAAAGTTGGATACTCCTGCCAAGGAACCCGATGGAGTCCAGTTGAGCAACTGCATTACGTAAAACAGAAGGATGGGGAAACCATCTGGGACTACATCAACAGGGTGAAGTATCTCCATTCCCTCTATAGCAACAGAGACAAGTTCTCTGATGAAAGGCTGATCGGGAGATTCCTTGAAGGCCTCAACGATGTACCCTTGCATAATTCCTTGTATGCTCTGTTAGAATTAGTGCATCTCAATGTTATTTGGGCAAACCCTATTTTGGGTATTTTATATATTTTTCTTTGTGTAGTAAGTTGTGAGCTGGTCGGCCTGTTCTAGAGACAATCGGCCAGCTCATTGAGGCACTATATAAGGAGTCTCCCCATTGCTCACTTCAATCATCCATTCCCTTGCACGTTGTTCAACACTTCTGCTGGCTATTGCCATTGTAAAGCTGTTTGCTATTATAAAAGGTGATCTTGTCCACAAGCTCTCTCTACTCTCTTTCTTGTTCAATTTATGCTTCTGCCCGTGCATTCTTCAACATGGTATCATTCACTTAGGTTCAGGCTACTCTAACACTCTGCATTCTGCTAGCCGTCTTTTTCTATGCTGTGCGTTTGCTTCTATCGCTTCTCCTGGCTCCAGATCAGTCTCCTACAGTGGCTGCGTTTCACTACCTTGCTGCGTTTTTTGGTCCAGCCACCATCTTCTTGCTATCGTCCAGCCCTCAAGGCTGCGTTTTTCTCTATAGAGGCAGGTTGTGAAGTTTTTTGGCTGTGTTCTCTGCTTCAGCATCTATTGGTGGTGAGTCCCTGCCCTTCCGGTAGGAGGTTCCCAGTGGTTCCAGGATTGTTTTGCTGCTGTCCAACCTCTTTCTCTCTCAGATTTGAGAGGGGGCTGATTGGTCCTGGTGCCTCACTTCGTTGGAAAGCACTTGAGAGGAGTTTTGGAGTGCTAAGATATGTGTACTTTGTTGCTGCAGATATGGCTCCCCCCTGTACGAACAAGGATGACAAGTTGAATGGACCCAACTATGCCCATTGGAAGCTGCAAATGTGGATCTGGTTCATCCACAAGGGTTTGTGGGAGATTATTTAGGGCAATGAGAAGAAGCCCAAGTGTCCTCAGAGCTCTAGGAGGTGGACTCAGGATCAAGAGGATGAATTTCCTGCGCCATTCAAAGGCGCATTCAGTGCTTGTGTAGACCATCACATAGGAGGTCTCACCGGCCGTGCAAACTCTCACCAGTGCTCATCAGGTATATGGTCTAAATTGGAGGATCTCTTTGCTCGAGATTCATCAATGAGGACAGTCACCTTGCAAGGGCGGCTCTACGGTTTATTATTCCCTGAAGGCAGTTCCATGCAATCGTTCCTCATGAAGACCAAGGTTATCCATGACCAGTTTTACTGGCTATGGGTGCTGCTTTGTCCTTTTCTAGCTGCACTTATCCTCACCAAGCTACTTTGTCCTCTTCTCAGCTAGCTGCACTTATCCTCACCAAGCTTCCTCCGGACTATGATGTGATTTCTCGATCTTTGCAGTGCCAAGTCACATCCACTCAGTTGGATTTTGATGATCTTACCTCCTTACTTTTGGAGGAGTCGTCCGTTCTCGTTTCACACGATAAGTTGAAGGTGTCAGTCAACAGTTCTGACCAGGAACTTTCAGAAGAAAGTTCCTGGTCCACTCAGTTGGATTTTGATGATCTTAGCTCTTTACTTTTGGAGGAGGAATCCGTTCTCGTTTCACAAGGTAAGTTGAAGGTATCAATCAACAGTTCTAACTAGGAACTTTTAGAAGAAAGGTCGGAGTCGCTGCTTCTCTTGCGGGAAGAGAGGACATCTGTCCAAGGATTATTTGTCCAAGAAGGACAAGACCAAAGGCAAGAACAATACCAGGGACCGTGTGGATGAAGCCGTCTCTTACACTTAGCAGGTTAATGCTGGTGCTAGGATTAGCTTCATGAACTTTTCCTATTGTGCCTGCTCTTAGCGAATAGTCCTTGTACATACATTCAATTTTGCACCCTATGCATAAGGGGATTAAGGTGGAAGCACTCACTGGGATACTTGCCATTCCTTTTTAAATCGGACACTCAACTACTCTTTGAGGTCCTACACAATGATAGCATTGCATGGGTGGTCGCTTAGCCACGTTGTTCAAGTCCCTTCCCCGCGGGTTTGGGGTGGCTAGGTATACCGGGTACATCTAGTCAACCTTCATCACATAGTGGCTTAGAATCTCAGAGGGTGGACTGTTCGATTCGAGCGGCTCGAAGGTGGTCCCTTCAATAGCTTCCCCCTCATCACCTCCTTTGAAGATTTCCGTCAAGGTTAAGTGACAAACATGGGTGACTCAAGGTAATGGGGGTTATGGAGGACGTACAAGGGGTGGTAAGGGCATTTTTGGTACCCTAAGAATTCCTCTCTGGACCACTTCATGGCTTGGTTGAGGTGCATTATGAAGTGCAAGTGCTGGCAAGGCTTTAGGCAGGGCTCGGGCTTGAGCAGCTTTTTGCTGGTAGCAATTTACAATTTCATGATTGCCCCATCTTTGGCAATAAGTACAGTAGAGAGTGGGACGGGGTCTCAAATGTCGACACTCCCTCTGCTAGTATGGTTAGCTCGACAAATTGGACACCACACTAGTTCCCTCTTGGAGTAAAGATGGGGTTGGCCGACTCGATCCTGGCCTTGACCAGTTCTCCAATGCTCGGGGTCATTTGTTGGATTAATGTCGCGGCCAGATGTTCAACTTATTGTCATGAGGTGGACTCCTTGCTTTTCCCATCAGATCTTGTACTGGTTGTTTTAAAGGAAGCCTCGGACATGCCCTCATGCAGTTCTCGAGAATGTGTTCCCTTGAAATTATCCTCAAAGTCCATAGCACTGTTGTAGCATTGCTTGAAGGAGGTATGGGCTAGAGCATGTTGAAGAATGCACAAGCGGAAGCATAAACTGAACAAGAAAGAGAGTAGACACAGCTTGTAAACAAGATCACCTTTTATAATAGCAAGCAGCTTTACAATGGCAATAGCCAGCAGAAGTGTTGAACAATGTGCAAGGAAATGGATGATTGAAGTTAGCAATGGAGAGACTCCTTATATAGTGAAGAAATGACCTGGACGACTGCCTCTAGAACAGGCCGACCAGCTCACGACTTACTACACAAGGAAAAATATATAAAATACCCAAAATAGAGTTTGCCCAAATAACACTGAGATGCACTAATTCTAACACCCCCTCTCCAGCTCATAGTGTGCAAGAGTCTGAAGAAGATAAGTTGATGAAGATGCAACCATGGATCCTCCAGCACCGCAAATACTGGAATCACCTTGGAGAGAGCACCTGCCAACCTGTTTCCTCGAAGCAAAATGCCACCATGAACAACAAGGAATTTTTGCTTGGCGATGAATTCCCACACAAGTGTGCAGTGAACTCCAAGAATAGATGATGAGCTACTGGACACACCACGCCCATAATCCCCAACAGTGGACGGTGAACGCATCACATCCCAAAAGCCTCGAACAATGAACTCGGAACACATCCAATTCATAATCTCTGCTACACCAAAGATAACCATGTCCTGCCATATGTCTAATGCTTGGAACTCCAAATCATAGTTCCCATGCACCAGTAAGTGGAGCTGCAATCAGTCCCCCTCTCCCGCCCACAAGCCTCCTTTGGCTAGAAGCACATGGGGGGAACTCCATGTATACTAGAGAAGTACACCATCTTGGTCCTCCTGAGCCGGAAGCGCCCTAGGAGCCCTAGATGTGTTACTAGAAGAATCAGTATCACCGTCGTTTGTCATGTCTTTGCCCTTTTTCTGAGATGAAGACTTGCCCTTGGTCTTGTCCTTCTTCTTAGACAAACAATCCTTGGACAGATGTCCTCTCTTCCCACAAGAGAAGCAGCGACTCCAACCTTTCTTTTGAACTACAGTAGGTGCGGCAAGCCTCTTGTCCTTCTTCTTAGACAAACAATCCTTGGACAGATGTCCTCTCTTCCCACAAGAGAAGCAGCGACTCCAACCTTTCTTTTGAACTAAAGTAAGTGCGGCAAGCCTAATCAGAACTGTTAAGAGACACCTTTATCTTACCCTGAGAAACGAGGACAGACTCTTCCTCCAAGAGTAGAGAGCTAAGATCATCAAATTCCAACTGAGTGGTTGTGACCTAGCACCACAAAGCTTGAGAAACCACACCGTACTCCAAGGGAAGCTTGGTGAGGATAAGTGCAACCAACTAAGCAGAGAACAAAGCAACACCCATTGCCAGTAATTGGTCATGGATAACCTTGGCCTTCATGACGAACGACTGCATGGAACTGCATGCAGGAAATAACAATCCGTAGAGTTGCCCTTGGTCTTGTCCTTCTTCTTGGACAAACAATCCTTGGACAAATGTCCTCTCTTCCCCCGCAAGAGAAGCAGCAACTCCCACCTTTCTTTTGAAAGTTCCTAGTCAGAACTGTTGACTGACACCTTCAACTTACCCTATGTGTGAGATCCCCCTGTTCCCACCGAGCAACGGATTCGGGATACTAGCAGCGGAAGTAGCACATCATGCGTGGGTAGGGGTCTCACACTCGGGGCCTCGCCCACGGATATCCGGACAAGAGACTAATCCGTCGGTTTGTCCAAAACCGAAACTGGAAAAACTTCCTTTACTCGGAAAGCATGGGCGATTCCACCAGGATAACTCTTTACTCTAACGTAGTCAAGATCATTACGGATCAACTGATCTGACTGCACCTTTAACGGTACTTGGTCAAATCAAGGTAGAAACTTGCACTTGGATCATTGGGATCAACGCTTTTTTCCCCATCAAGAGGCACAGCCGTTGATTCCTATCCATAGAACAATTTCTATCCGGGATTTACTTTATCTATCGTAAAAACAAAGTTGAGTCTCGATTTATGGATCCATCAGTCCAGCCTAACCCCATCCGATCCCATGGGTTAGCCAACCGCCCAACCACTGTAGTGATGGGATCCAATTTGGAATTTGGTTAGGTTTTGTCCCGGGTACCAAGGAAAAGAGTTCCAAGGCCCCCTAGCCGGAAGTTCATGCAAACATAAAATTAGGCACACCACTTACACACCCAATATGAAATTGTCTTTTTCTTAGCATCAGCTAACTTTAAAACAATCCTTTAATGAAACCATAGTACCACTGATCACAGTCTTCCAAATTATCCGATTGATTCTCAAATTTTCCATCATTCCTTCATCAGAGTATCTATGGCATCATTGGCAACTAGAACGCTCACCACCTGACCACTCAGGGGCCGTTTCTATAGTTCCTAGCCCATAATACTCGGCAATATAATCACTTATCAAGATGGACTCTCGTTGAAGATCAGCAAGATCAACCAACAGATCCATATAAAAGAGCCATGGACTCATCCGTTGAGGACCAGCAAGGTCAGTCAACCAGATCCATGCCCGGTTTCACAAAACAACTCTTACTCCTTGTTCCAATATCTTCCTCGACGCACGCGTGGGTATCCTAGGCGACCCAGAGCCCGAGCACCGTATGGTCAGCACCCTCTAGGATCCTTCGCAGGTGACCTAGCGCTTCACTCATAGGCCGCTTCCTTGGTCCCTCATCCACCGTACCGGAAGCTCACCATTTTAATCGAACCGAGGCTGGTCAAGACCTCGGCCGACCTTGCTACGCGAGACGTCCTCCATTGACTCTCCGTCAGCAGTTGCAACTTTATCAGTTAGGTCTCCACGACCTTAATCACAAGACGGTCAAAATGCTTTCCCAGCATTCTTGACATAAAACAGCCATTTACAAACAGCATTTACAAACAGTTTACAAATACAATTTCTATATTAACTCTCATTTTTCCACATTATCCCTCATGCAATCCACATTACTTATTCCACATTTCATTTATATGTGTACTCATCCAATCATATCATTTTTCCATCTCTTCACTTCAGATTCCTTCACATCACATATCATATATTCACATCCATATCCACATCCATACATCCACATCCACATCCACATTCACATCCATACATCCACATCTACATGCTTATCTCCATTTTCACATCCTCATTTATACATCCACATCCCATATCCACATTCATACATACACATCCATATCCGCATTCATACATACACATCCATATCCACATCCACATGCATACATTCATTATCACGTCCTCATTCATACATCCACATCCACATACATACATACATACATCCACATCCACATCCACATCCACATTCTCATTCACATCTATACATCCATATCTACATGCACATTCACATCCATACATCCACATCTATATCCTCATTCACATCCATACATCCACATTCATGCATCCACATCTACATGCCTACATCCATACATACACATCCACATTTACATCCATGTATCCACATCCACATCCTCATTCACATCCATACATCCACATTCATACATCCACATCCACATCCACATTCACATCCATACATCCACATCTACATGCTTATCTCCATTTTCACATCCTCATTTATACATCCACATCCCATATCCACATTCATACATACACATCCATATCCACATCCACATGCATACATATATCCACATCTACATTCCCATTCACATATATACATCTTTATCTACATGTACATTCACATCCATACATCCACATCTATATCCTCATTCACATCCATACATCCACATCTACATGCATACATCCATACATCCACATCCACATTTACATCCATGCATCCACATTCATACATCCACATCCACATCCACATTCACATCCATACATCCACATTCATACATCCACATCCACATCCACATGCATCTTATCATATCTTATCACTTCCCATATCTTTTATGCATACCTCTATGCATGAAATTCAATTATGCTAAAAGTAACACTTTTATAATAAAATAATCAACTTTTATGCATACCTCTATGCATGAAATCCAATATGATAAAAGTAACACTTTTGATATAAAAAAAATTATCCTTTATGCATACTTCTATGCATGAAAATTAAAAATGATAAAAGTAACACTTTTGATATAAAAAATTTTCCTTTATGCATCCTTCTATGCATGAAAATTAAAAATGATAAAAATAACACTTTTAATATAAAAAAAATATCCTTTATGCATACTTCTATGCATGAAAATTAAAAATGATAAAAGTATCACTTTTGATATAAAAATTTTTCTTTATGCATACTTCTATGCATGAAAAATTAAAAAATGATAAAAGTAACACTTTTGATATAAAAATTTTTTTCCTTTATGCATACTTCTATGCATGAAAATTAAAAATGATAAAAGTAACACTTTTGATATAAAAAAATTATCCTTTATGCATGATATTAAAATTCAATTTCTCCATGATTATAATGAAATTCTTTCAATTAATCTAGGATGATAATTCCTAGAATATGGTAGGAAGTCCTCTTTTTATGCTTTGAATGAAATTATTTTATGCATAATTTTTATAAAAATTTTGCCATAGCTCCGCTGCTATGACTGATAAATCTCAATTTTTTTCTAAGGGATAAAGCTTATCATTAAGGAAATAATTAAAATGATCTCTAATTGGATCATTAATCTATAGTGGATTGAATCATCAATATGCATAAACTAAAAGCATAGAAAAAAGCCATTAAATTGGCCTCAAGCATAGCTTAAGCTTGGGTTAAGGAAAAGCTTTATGAAAAGCTTGATTTGGATTGAGAACGGGTCATGAGTATGACCATTTCTTGAGTGAGAGAGAGAATTTACATAAAAATCATTAGAATTTAAACATAAATGAAAATTAACTTCAATAGCATTTATTAACTTATGTAACTCTTCACTACTATTCAAACTTCAATAGTATTTAAAAAAAACCATACCAATTAAACTTCTCAAGCTTGAGAGAGGTTGAGAAGAGAGAAACATTGAGAAATTATAGAAAGATCAATATTCACTAATTACCTTACAACTTGCTTGATTCTTTGTTCACGGTAGAGGCCCCCAACCAATCAATTGGTTAAGTATGTTGATGGAGCCACTAATGGGGATTGAAGAAAGAGGGAAGCTCCAAAAACTAGTGAATTATTAAATGAATTCACAGTTCTTGGCTTAGGTGGAGTAGAGTAACGATGCATAAACACTATATATTTTTCAACAAGGGGGAGGCTTCTATTTATAGGAAAAATTGAGCTCCTAACCAAACAAACTGATTCTAGAATTTTCTAAATCAGTTTGGTCAATTTTTGACCATTTTTAGGTCAGTTAAGCTAACTTTTTGGAACTAGATTTGAATGAGGAGAGAGGAGAGATGAAATATCTCAATTTTTATGAGTTTAAAACTCATTCAAGCATGTGAAATATGCACCTCCTTTAAAGAACTCCCCTTCCTTACATATGTGTCATAATGGAATCATTTTAATATTGCTCATAGTTTTTTAACTAATAAACCTTGTACATTTTCAACTCTTCATCTTATGTGAAATATGCACCTTCTTTAAAGAACTCCCCTTCCTTACATATGTCATACTTTTAATATTGCTCATAATTTTTTACTAATAAACCTTGTACATTTTCAACTCTTCATCTTATGTGAAATATGCACCTCCTTTAAAGAACTCCTCTTCCTTACATATGTCATACTTTTAATATTGCTCATAATTTTTTACTAATAAACCTTGTACATTTTCAACTCTTCATCTTATGTGAAATATGCACCTCCTTTAAAGAACTCCCCTTCCTTACATATGTCATATTTTTAATATTGCTCATAGTTTTTTACTAATAAACCTTGTACATTTTCAACTCTTCACCTCATGTGAGCATTTACTCATTTTTGGGTATTTTCTTTTTACAAGTTGGATTTATCTCCTCCCTACACATGGATTGATGCTATTGATCCATAGGAACCTTAATTGGACCATAGTCTAAAGATTTCTGAAAATCTAGACCCTTAGGCTAAGGTTCTTTATAGCTATTTTCAATTAATTCCAATTGCACATTGGAAAATTCTTTTTGAATTTCTGTTTTAGGGGAACTCATCTGAATTAGAAGAGATATTTTTCTATCCAAAAATATTCAAAATCTGAATATTCTCTCTCTAGAATATTTTTCTCTCTCTAGGCTAAAACAGATAGAAACAAGGTCTTTATATTTCTGAAGAGGGATTGATTACAGGGAAAGATACTAGACATCAAAAAGGGGGTGGGGGAGGAATCTTACACTATGAAATGAGAACGGACTCCTCCAAAAGTAGGGAGCTAAGATCATCAAAATCCAACTAAGTGGATGTGACCTGGCACTACAAAGATCGCGAAATCACATCATAGTCCGGAGGAAGCTTGGTGAGGATAAGTGCAGCCAGTTGAGAAGAGGACAAAGCAGCACCCATAGCCAGTAAAACTGATCATGGATAACCTTGGCCTTCATGAGGAACGACTGCATGGATAACCTTGGCCTTCATGAGGAACGACTGCATGGAACTGCCTTCAGGGAAAAACAAACCGTAGAGCTGCCCTTACAAGGTAACTGCCCTCATTGACTGCATGGAACTGCCTTCAGGGAAAAACAAACCATAGACCTGCCCTTGCAAGGTAACTGCCCTCATCGACGAATCTCGAGCAAAGATATCCTCCAATTTAGACCATACCTGATGAGCACTGGTGAGAGTTTGCACGGCCAGTGAGACCTCTGTGATGGTCCGCACAAGCATAGAATGCGCCTTCGAGTCCTGAGTCTCCCAGTCTTGTAATTCCGCAGCAAATTCATCCTCTTGATTCTATGTCCACGTCCTAGAGTTTTGAGGACGCTCGGGCTTCCTCTCAGTGCCCTGAACAATATTCCACAAACCCTTGTGGATGAACCAGATCCGCATCTGAAGCTTCCAATGGGCATAGTTGGGTCCTTTCAACTTGTCATCCTTGTTCATACAGGGGGGAGCCATATCCACAGCAACAAGAAACACAGATCTGAGCTCTCAAACACTTCTCTCAAGTGCTTTCCAACGAAGAAAGGCTCCCCTCTCAAACCAATCAGCCCCCTCTCAAACCTGAGAGAGGAGGCTGGACAGCAGCAAAACAGTCCAAGAAACTACCGGGAGCCTCCTACCGGAAGGGGAGGGACTCGTGGAGGAAGAAGGAAATGTACAACCACTTGTCTGGCAACTCCACATGCAAGAGAACTCACCAACAACTGATGCCAGAGCAGAATCTGCAGCCAAAACTCCAACGCTTGCCTCGTAGAAGAAAACGCAGCCACCAAACTGGCCGGCAGCAAGTGAAGGGCTGGCTGGACCAGAAAACGCAGCCATTGTTCGGGACTGATCTGCAGCCAGGAGGAGCTAGGGCAGAAAACGCAAGGTACAGATAAGAAGGCGGGCAGATTTGCTGAAGATGGAGCAGCCTTGAACCTAAGCGAGTGATATCTGTTGGAGAAAGCACAGGCGGAAGCATAAACATGACGAGAGAGAGTAGAGAGAGCTTGTGGACAAGATCACCTTTTATATTAGCTTGAAGCTTTACAATGGCAATAGGCCAGCAAGAGATGTTGAACTTGTGCAAGAGAAGTGGATGATTTAGTGAATGATGGGAGAACTCCTTATATAGTCCATGTGTGAGCTGGCCAACTGCCTCTAGGGCTGGTCGACTGGCACAAGACAACTAAATAGGAGAAAATTACATAAAATACCAAATAAATGGTACAGCCCAAATACACTGAGATGCATAACTTCGAACAAATGCTGGGGAAACTGGGGAGCACCTACGATGGATGACACAACCTTATACTTCCGCCACAACTTTGTGGTGATGAATTTTGGCCAACAGCCTATTTCTTATGATTGCATCCTAGGATGTCCCTTTATGAGAGAAACGAAAATGATCCATGATTGGGACACGGATCACATCTATATCCGAAAAAAAGACCAAACATTCAAGATCAACCTGCGAACTTGGAAGCATAGTAACCAAAGACGAGAAATGGCACCCCCTCGGAAATAGAAACGGCAACCGCTGGGAAACGGAAACGGCTAGGAAACAGCACATATACTTGATAAATTAAATTACAAAACCAAAAACTAGTAATTACAAACTCAATAACGAGACTTTCTCAAATTTGCATAAAGGACACCTCAAGATCAAGTCAATTTCTTGTTGAATTTATGATAGAAAGTACAATGCAAATACATCAGCCAAGTTTGGAACTCGTGAGGGGACTCAAACTTGTGAGAGATGCACATCATATGAGCCCAAATCATCATAATCTAGAAAGTCATTGGAGCCGCAATCCCCTATTTCGCCCAAACTAGCTACCGGGGTAGGCGGTAAACTCGCTTGCTCCTCTACCTGAACCTTTCTCATCTTCCTCTGACCAATGCTTCCACGATTGAGGGTTCTCATTACGCTCAAGAAGACGAAAATTGGCACTCACAAAAATTAGATCATTGGTCTTTTAATGCCAAGCCGGTTTCACTTTTTTGAAGCGATATGGCTAAATGAGCTCCATAGTTGCTCCAAACAAGAGGAACTGACCGCTTGGCTCACAATCTTGATGGCCAATTGTTGCAACTCTGGAGTGTCTGCCCCATAGTCCTCGCACCAAACACATGGATCAGTGGTCAAGCGATCTGCCAAAGCATTGGCTCTTCCAAACCTCCTCTTCAAGCCCTTTAATCTGCCAATTGATCCTTGATAGTTCTTTGCTTTGCAATGTCAGGCTCAAGTCTCTCCAAAATCATGTCCCATCCATCTGCCACCTCCGAATCTGTGTATTGATTGCCTGTTTGAAACTAGGGATCGACGATAAAACCTGCTGCATGCATAGGTGAATGGTACATCTATCCTGACATAGCTTCCTTAAAACCTAGTATTTCTGTTCATCTTGCTCAATGTGCTCCAACTTTTCCACCATCTTGTCCATCCCCTCATAAATATTTCGAATGCATGACTGAAGTGAATCTGTCACCTCAACAAGTGGATGATTGGCGTTCCCAAAGCTATGACGTGCCTCACCTGCTCCCATCAAAGAGGGTTCCCAATATTTGACGCACATGCCTTCCCTACAGCAGTTCCAGACAATGCATTTCTCTCATACTCATCACTCGCCATCAACTGCTTTAGGGTACTAGAATACTTGTTAAGGGACCCCAACATGAGGAAGTTGTATCCGAAGTGAGTGTCTGAATACTTGCGCAAATCTCTAGATGACTTCTTCCTGAACTCGGCCAACAAGAAAGTGTGCCTGTAAATGAAGGATACGATCCGGGTGGCTTGCTCAGTCTAGCCAATGATGTGGAATGGGATCAGGACAAGTTTGGAATGCTGATCAAGGGCTTGATGGAGACTACATTAGCCTCGAAACAGATCATTCTATTATCTTTTATCAATTTGAGGCAGTTTTGATTAAGTCTGGAAGATGCTATAAGTAAACATGCAAGATGGTCCAGAAGATTTGTGGGAATAATCAATCCAGACAAGCCCCCCTTCATGGGAAAGACAGAGACATTCATTGTGCTTAGGCCCCCTTCATGGGAAAGACAGAGACATTCATTGTGCTTACCTTCTGTAGCCAAGAGGAAAGCTTTGCTGGAAACGAGCACGTGCTAGAAGCCACCTAGCCATACAATTTAATAGGAATTAGCCAGTATGATACTGAAGATATGGAGGATGCACAAGATTATCTAAAAGATAATGTCATAGGTGCAATGGCATCATGGTAGAGGAAGCGCACAACACTACCATCCATCTCCTCTTTCTTCTTTGGGTCCTATCTACCCTGAAGTGTACTCTGTCTCGAGCGAACAATACCCCTCGCGCCCACTGTTGGTGGTGGTGCTCCAAATGGACTTGTAGTGGGTCCAAAAAATGATGGCATTCCACCAAATGAAGACCTAGTGGTTCCAAAGGTTTGTCCTGAAGTGCCCACATATGTGGAAGGATCTACTCCCACCCCGCTCTCCGATCTGATGAAGATGGCCTTGTCACTTCGTCTTTCCGACGAAGCTCCTCTCATGCTTCCCTAGTGATGTTCGTATAGAACGCAATGTCCTGCCCATGCTGATGAAGCAGGTGTGCTCGAATACGAGTTGCACTACCTAACTTCATAAGGAGACAATATTTGCATGTCCACTTTTTCGCGCCTTCTATTTTGTAGCCACCCTCTGCCAGGACCTCATCCCACCAAGACCACTCCGTAGATTTTGACTTCTTTGAGGTGGAATAAGACTGATCCATGGAGGCCATGGGTGCAAAGACTGCAAAGAAGGAATGAGGAACATGGATCATTGCAATGGTCAATAAGGACAAGGTGCCAGGAGATTCCGAAAAAAAAGAAAGTACACAACAAAGCAAACAGAGTTCGGAGAAAAATAAATTCTTTATTCATACAACATTAGCAATAGTTTTTGGCAATACAAGTTACAACATGCGACTTTGTACATGGGTCTATTGTCCTGATCCTCAGGACTGGCAAGTGGCTCAACATCAACTAGGGCCAACGGCAGGTGCTTCTACTACAGGCTGCAGGTTTCACCATATTGGTGCTCATCTTCAAGTGTGTCTTGGGACCACTTGCAATAGCAAGCAATCTTCATTATCCCAAAACCACATGGGAGGGCAGTGACATCGTCGAGCCCTCTTAGAGATTGCCACCTGCAATGTCAGGCTCTCTCGAAGAGGCAAAGGGCATCGATAATGAGTTGTCTCGATGTATTGTAACTCAGCCACGCATGAACCACAACCACAACGCCGCTCATAGAATGCCATTGGTGCGAACTATTCAATGTAACACAATAAGAAGAAGAGGGATTAATTGAAAAACAAGGTCCATATATTCTAAAAGGGCTTGTTATATTTTAAAAAAAAGTGCAATTTAATTAAGATGCTTCCCATCTATTTTATATGGACTTGCTTCACTAGTCATTTAAAAAAACAATGCCCATTTACAAATTTTTAAAAAAACACTTGCTGTTGAAACTTTCTTGAGTGTGGAGGATAGAGCTAAGAAGTGAATGCGATTACCTTGCTCCACACGGAAAGAGAGAGAGGGGAGAGAGAGAGACTCGAGAGAGGCTTCTCCTTGAGCTTTGGGATTTGACTACCTGCTCTTGGAAGTTGTGTGCACACTGCAAGTACAAAACAAACAAGTATAATAGGGACTTGTGTGCAAGTACAGAACAAACAAGAAAACATGCTTATATGTTGATGGAACATACAGCATGTTTTCTGCCAACGTTACATTTCTACAACGTTCGGAAATCACCACGTTGGAACTTGTGGGCAACGTGCATATTTTTATTCCTTTTTTTTCCAATTTTAGCATGCACACTAGTCTCCCATTTTTCTTAGCGCATTTTTTGACGGGCTTTATCAACGTCAGGCGGTGGCCGTTTTTATCACATCGGAGGTTATTTTGCCACGTGGCGGGAACCTCACCCAGGAATGACGTGCTAGGTGGCGGTTTTCGCCGTTTCTTGTGAGGCGCGCTGTTTTTCTTGTTGCCTGTGACTATGCTTAGATCCATGCCATGAGTGGCCGACCCTTCACAAAGGATTCGGTAACAACCACCCGGTCCACAGAAGTCCACTTATGCCAAACTTGCCACAAAACGATTGAAGAGGAAAGGGATAGCTCGAAATCTACACCCCTTCTAGAGCCGGAAGACTATGAGAATTGGATGCATATCCTTACTACCCTGGACATACTCCCAAGATGCACAAGAATACAATTTGCGATAGCCGACTGAAAGAGATCACGTCCCTCTATCTGCCCGAAATCACTAATCATGAACCTTAAAATGGCAACAATGAGGAACCATTACGAGGGGAACCATCTACACAGAACTCGTAAACCCAATGGGTTCCCCGTAGGAGGGGGAGGGGAGGGGGGTCGCGCACGTACGTCTTCTATATTGACTCGATGTCACATGCACTCTGCACTCAGTGCATGGTGACAAACTAGCTCATCATCAGCAGTGCAACATTTGTACATTATTAGAACCCAACAAGATGATATTTGTCGTGCGCCGTGACCCCATTGTACATCCTCAATCCACGATAAGTCAAGCACGAGCTATGTAGGTCATTCCTCAGCCTTAGCAGGTCAGTCAGTCAATCAAGTCCCTTAACCCACTTGGAAAGAATCATTCATGCATGTAGAGTCAGTAGAAGCCTTAGGGTTTGCATCAGAAAGCACTCTGCATCCTGCATAATATACACTCATATGCCTGTGCATCATTTAGAACATCCCAGAAGCCTTAGGGAATTTACTAGGATTTATCTGGTATTTTTTTCATATTTTATGGTATTTATTTAGCAGTTATTGTCATTTATAAATATAAACTTATTAAATAAATGACCAGCCTCTAGTTAGTATAAATAGGCTTGCATAGGGCTTAGTTCATCATTCAGTCTTCATTGAGCTAGGCATCCTTCATCCTCAGCCTTAGGAGCATCCCCGCCTTCAGCCCTAGACTAATCCAACACCATTGGAGCTTCTGCGTTTGCTTCTCCAGCCTTGAGAACCTACGTTTTGCTTCAATCAGCCATACAGCAGTACTTGTACATCAACGCAGCAGTCTAGTAGACATTCAGCAGCTCAGCAGTCCTTGCAGATCATAGGCGTAGCCATTCAGCACTTCCACAGGTCCCAAAACAGCATATATCTCTGCGTTTTTGCATACATCACAGCCACCTGCAGTTCAGTTCAGTCCAGCCCTGCGTTTACAGTTCCACAGCAGTCATACAGCCTGCGTTTCAGTCCAGCATCAGTTCTACAACAGTATTCTGCCTTTTGTGCATCGTCCATACATGCAACAGTCATCTGGTGAAGGTAACATATCATTCATAAGCATTTACAGCATAGTTACATAGCTTAGAACAGTCCACCGTAGTCCTTTCTCAGCCTCAGGTGTGCAGCCCTTCCTCATGCCCTTGGGAAGAGTGCATAGGCTCGAGATCAGTTCATTGAGGTGTTTCTACAGCCGTGTATAGTTCAGCCAAGCTTCCGATCCTCTGAGATCTTGCGTTTGGCTTATCTACAGTCCACAGTCATTCTCTCTAAAGTAATAAAGCAAATACTATCTCGGTGATGGGATAGGGGGCCCTTCAGTGGGTAATTTGGGACCCAATCTGGAAGTTTGAAGTATTGAAGTGGATTGCTAAACTCACGAAACTCAGGATACAGAAGACGGTGTGAGCATTTGTGTGACAGGATCCTCCAATACGAAGACTTCCGCTGCATATTACACTCGGATACGCATTGGCTAAAATATGTAGGGGTGGTCGAAGCACATGAGTACTTCAGCCAAGTTTGGCAAAAGGAGCTCGCCCAGGCCACCTTCCTGGTCCAGACAATCCCCTCCCAAAGAAAGGAACTTGTTGATCCCCAACTTGAACTCCAAAAGCTTTGCCGCTCCACGCACAAGGCACAAAACAAAAAGTTAGCGCTTGCTGAAAAAGAGGCCAAGAAATTAGTAGAAGAAGAAAACTAAAGCAGAGGAGACTAAACAAGTCCCCAAGCACTTTAGAACCTTCAAGATGGTCGATCGTTTTGTGCGATATGACTCGGCTCAAAGAACCCACAATGGGGAACCAAGGACCTCTTATGATGGTCTAGCCAAGGTTAAAGAAGTTAACCTGGTAGGTCCAGGCAAAGATCCAAGACCTATCTACATAGGGGATGACCTCTCGACCAAAGAAGAAAAAGATCTCATCGCTCTCCTCACAAAATTTCAGGATTGCTTCACTTGGAAGTACACAGATATGAAGGGCGTACCTCCTGAAGTGGTCAAACATACCATCCCTATGGTAGATGGAGCGAGACCAGTAAAGCAGAGAGCATACCCCATGAATCCTAAATACTCCAAGATGGTTCGGGAGGAAATTGACAGACTCATAGATGCCGAATTCATCTATGAGATAGAGCACATAGAATGGGTTTCACCCATAGTGATAGTGCCCCAGAAGAATGGAAAAGTACGAGTGTGCATAGACCTCAAAAAGGTCAATGCCGCCACAATACGAGATCACTATCCTTTGCCCTTCACAAAACATGTGCTCAAGAGAGTCGCAACAAGGAAGGAAGCCTACAACTTTCTTGATGGATTCTCTGGCTATAACCAAGTGTTGATTGATCCAAAGGATCAACACAAGAGAGCCTTTGCAAACTGAATCAGACACATATGCCTATCGTGTCATGCCCTTTGGGCTAACCAATGCCCCAGGCACCTTCCAATGTGTAATGTGCACAGCCTACAAGGAGTATCTACAAAAATTCCTTAAAGTCTTCATGGATGACCTTTGTGTCAATTCCACTTGGAAAGCACACCATGTTTACGGAAAGTGCTAGAGAAATGTCAGCTCTACCACATCTCCCTGAACCCTCTCAAATGCCAATTCTGGGTTCGGCATGGAGTCATCTTGGGACACATTGTCTCAAAACAAGGAATTTCCACATATGGCAGCAAGGTGCGACTCATCCTTGAGCTGCCACCACTAACCAACTTCAAAGGAGCCCAGCGCTTCATGGGGCATGTTGGGTACTCTCGACGTCTCATCTTCATGTATGCTGACATTGCTCACCCCCTTTATGGACTCTTAATCATCTTTGAGTGGACAGAGGAATGCCAACAAGCGTATAACACCCTAAAGAAAGCCTTGGCAAGCACTCCCATCTTGAGGTTCCCCAATTGGGACATCATATTTCACGTCCACATCGATGCCTCTACCTTTGCAATTCGATGTGTGCTAGCTCAACCCGGTGAACATAACAGGGATTTCCCTATTAGCTTTGCCAATCGCCAACTCAACGAGGCAGAACACAACTATACCACCACTGAAAGGGAAGAGTTAGCAATGGTTTATACAGTCCAAAAGTTGCGCCATTATCTTCTTTATTGACCACCAAGCCCTCCTTTATCTTGTGAACAAACCCTGCACGACCAGTAGGATCACTAGATCTTTGCTAATCTTGCTTGAGTTCGACTTCACCGTCACGGTGCGGAAGGGCTCATAGCATGTCTTGGCTGACCACATGCCATGCATCCCCAATGGAGAGCTGTCGGTGGGAGTCGATGACGACTTGCCAGATGCCGCTTTGTTCCACCTGTGCTTTATTCCTAAA
The DNA here is from genome assembly GCF_041138505.1 of Cibotium barometz. Taxonomy (NCBI): domain Eukaryota; kingdom Viridiplantae; phylum Streptophyta; class Polypodiopsida; order Cyatheales; family Cibotiaceae; genus Cibotium; species Cibotium barometz. The sequence goes on from NC_141085.1 coordinate 2,740,213, forward strand.
TGGGGATAGGAGGTGCGCACTACCTTGCCAACAGCCTACCTATTGACCCACTCCTCAACAAAGATCGAGCAAAACGCCTCATTAAAAAGACAACTCCCTATGAATTGATCGCGGGGAAGGACAAAATTGTAAGACACTGTGTCCGCAAAGACGAGTATGTCTTTCTCTTAGAACAGGCCCACTCCGCTTGACACTTCGCAACAGACATCACTGCTCGCAAAGTTCTTACAGGAGGGTTATGGTGGACCACCTTGATGAAAGATGCAGCAGAATATGTCAAACGCTGCGACGAACGTCAACGAGTGGCAATCCCATGCTTTAATGACTGTATGCCCCTGAACCCTGTCGTGTCCTTCCAACTATTTGAAAAATGGGGCATTGATTTTATAGGAGCCATTAGTCCAGCGGCTCGATACACTCAAGCTCGATACATGATATGGCCACGGACTATTGCACTAAATGGGGCGAAGCCAAGGCTACCCATAGGGCTGATGCGAGATCCACTGCTAAGTTCTTTTATGAATCAGTGATCACTCACTTTGGATGCCCTCTTGAGATCGTGAGTGACAATGACACACATTTTTTTAATCAAGTACAATTCTTGTTACAAGAATTCCTAGTCACCCAGAAAATCTTCCCCTTACTATCCCCAAGCCAATGACCAAGCTGAGAGCACAAATAAAGTCCTTTGTGCCATCCTGACCAAAATAGTTGAGGCCAGTCACAATGATTGGGAACAGAAATTACCCACTGCACTCTGGGCATATTGCACGTCGTACAGGGCAACCACATACGCAACACCCTTCAGCCTAACCTATGGTATTGAAGCGGTCATGCCTATGAAGTTCTTGGTACCCAGTTTGAGAATTGTAATAGAAGAAAAACTCATAGACAATGTCCTCGACTGTCGCCTGTTTGAGCTAGAAAAGCTCGACGAAAGACCCCTCCTCGTTGTATACAGCATGATTGTAGAAAAACTGAGGCGTAAACAGTCGTTTGACGACCAACTCAAAGATAAACAAATGAACGAGGGCTACATGGTCCTCCTCTACAGCACAAAAAAACACAAAAAGAAACTCAAATTCAAAGGCTTAGGACCTTTCCTAGTCACTGAGATAACCCCGCAAGGCACAATGCGTATAGAAACGCTCGACGGCGTCGAGATGGCAGGATACTTCAATGGTAGCAAACTGAAACACTACTATGGCCCACTCACTGAAACCATACTAAGAGTCATTCATGCCAAAAAACAACCAAAAAAAAACAACATGAAGAGATGAAAGAAACAGCCCAACGGGAAGCCAAAGAGCGGCAAGCAAAACTTCGAGGCAAAAACATCATGGTCAACATGGCCCAAGTAGTAGACCTTGAAGAAGAAGATTGGGAAGTGAAACCCACTCAGTTGTGGTTAGGTATGACCACTCCGACAAGTTTCATCCAAAAATTGGCTCTTGTTGATACAAGGGCTAATCACAACTTAATGTCCTATGACACATGGCTCTCCCTTGGGCGGCCCTCATTAAAAAACACCCCAGCCACAGTCACCGGCCTCACAATCGGTTCAATGTTTAAGCACAATCACAACTTTGTTCCACATTGGCAATCGCCCCTTGGAAGGAAAGTTTTATGTGATGCCTACAGGAACCATGAGTGAAGAAATTCTTCTAGGGCGTGGATGGATGGGACACAACCAGTGCCAAATCGATTGGGACACAAGGACTGCCATCCTGCAACTGGCCTCCGGCCAAGTTACTGTCCTAATGACAGATGAAGAACCCTTGCCCTCCGATAATCCACCCCAAGTTGAAACCCCTCCGCCCCTAATTGCTATCACTCCGCCCTCCAACCAATATAGAACCATGCCGCTTAAGAACCCCTATGAATAACCAATTGCCTTGCACACCCTCATCAACACTCAACTTGGTAGCTCCCCAAACTTGCCTCTAAAATGCCACCATTGCTACTAACCCCACTAACAAGCCTAACCCACCCCACGCACACCTTCAACCCCGAGGCACACAGGGCTGGAGCTCTCGCCCCTGGGTACCCAAGAAGCTCCTCATAGCCCAAGGATATTATGAAGGTGCTACAACTCTGTGGATCCCTCGTCGATCCACTTCCCAAACTCACACACCAGCTCCTCGTACCTCTCGATGGCCCCCAATTTGACAACCACAAGCCCACAAGGTATAGGAAAACCACCGGCAAAAATGCTTCCCAAGGCCGACATCAGATCGCCTCCACCACTCCACTACTACTACACGGGACAAAGGGAAAGAAAAGCTTCAAGAAGACCCCTTGACCATCCAACTGCAGTCCACTATCCCCGACGATGATATACCCTCGACGTCAGCAACCCCCCCACCCCTTATCATCCGACTCCCTTGGCATACTCCCACTCAACCACTTGCATCTCCACTGAAGGGTAGTCAATGTCTCCCATGTAGCGTCCTCCTCAACAGAGTCTTTCTACTTGATTTTGTACCTCGTGATGAGAAGTGTATTTCACAATTGTCTTTCACGAAATCCAAGGATCTTTTTCGATTCGTGTTGAGAACAAATGTCATATCCTCGACATCTATGATTTCTTGAGGAGTTACTAATTGGTCTGTTCCACCCAGTACTTCCTTAAGTCTACTAACATGAAATATGGGATAAACTTTCATATGAGAAGGCAAATTGCAACTAAACCAATCCGTCGTGTAATCCAAAATGGTCCACAATATCTAGGGGATAATTTTGGAGATTGACCTGTCCGTAAAGTCTCGGAATCTTTCGGAACTCGCAAATACACCATCGTTCCTTCAGAGAACTCTCTCGGTGAACGATGTCTATTAGAATAAAATCTGTCTCTGTCTTGAGCACTTCTAATAGATTCCTTCGCAACTTGTAACATTTCTTGCGTATCTTGCAAAAATTACATGCTGCATCATGCTGAAGTCCTGAAAATCCCACAGGTGATCTAGGTTGAAAACCATACATAAGCATAAAAGGACTAAAACTTGTACTCGTATGCTTAGTACTATTATATGCAAATTCTAGCATAAGAAGATAATCCTCCCATGAACTTTGTCTTTTGGAGACATATGCACGAAGCATATTCTCCAAAATCTGATTCACTCTTTCAGTCTGGCCATCAGATTGAGGATGATCTGAGGAACTCAAATTCAAAGTTGTTTCCAACTTCTCAAAAACAAGCCTCCAAAAGTCACTTGTAAACTTAAAGTCCCTATCTCACTGACTGTCCTGCAGTAACCCTATAGTCTAAACAATTGCTCGATAAACTATCTTGCTAATTGCATAGCTGTAATGGTCTTCCGTGTCAGTAAAAATCTAGCCATTTTTGTCAAGTGATCCACCACAACCCAAATAGAATCGTGGCCTTGATGTGTTCTTGGCAATCCAGTAATAAAATCCATGGAAATACTTTCCCATTTATTACCCGGGATAAGGATGCAACATCCCAGCCTATTTAAAGCGTTCGGCTTTATTTGCTTGACAAACCTGACGCTTGAGGACATAATCTTCTACATACCCTTTCATCCTTGGCCAATAAAAAGTGTGTTTCACTAAAGCTAATGTCATGTGTACCCCAAGGTGTCCAGCAAAAGGGGCATCATGACACTCCTTAAGAATCTTGGACCTAATGTCCGGGATCTGTGATACACAAATTTTGTCATTACGAAATAGTAAACCATTCCGAATCATCCACTGGCCTCCCGCAGCGCCTGCATGGTAGGCTGCTCAGTCACTGAGTCCTGGTCGATCAATGAGCTCCCGTCTTGGATCTTATGCCAATATGGACCAAAATAACTATCAGTCCTGCAATGCCCTCTCAATGACTGAAATAAGTCAGTAGAAATCTCGGTGAACGACAAAGTATTCACCTCTCTAATCCAACTAAGCGCATCTGCGATACTATTCATGGACCCCTCTCGATAACGGATCTCAAAATCAAAATCTTGCATTAACTCAACCCATCGAGCTTTCCTTCCTCTCAAATCATCTGCATCACACACATACTTGATCGACTGATGATCAGTCAATGCCTCCAAACCTTGAGAGCGTGAATTACAGCATAAAGTTCCTTCTCAAGGGTTGGCCAACGAGATTGACTGTCGTCCAGCTTTCTACTCTCGAAAGCAACAGGTCTGCCATCTTGAAATAGAGCAGCCCCGATTGCATAGTCACTGGCATCAATCTCAAGAACATAAGGCCTACTAGGATCGGGTAGTGCTAAGATAGGTGCTTCCTTGACTTTATCTTTCAAAAGTCTGAAGGCCATATCCAGATCGTTATTCCAAGTGATAGGCTGATTCGACTTACATCCACGACCTTTCAACAAGTCGGTCATCGGTAGTGTGAGCTGAGAGTACTCCCATACATATTTACAAAGAAAAACAACAAAACCGAGAAAAGAACGAAGTTCTCACAATCTGCAGTATAGGCCAGGCCAAAACCTTTTGAACTCGGTCATAGTCAATGCTCAACCCGTCTCTTGTGATCTTGTGTCTCAAGTAAATGATTTCTGTCATAAAAAACTCACATTTACTTAATTTAGCATACAGTCAATTCTGTCTTAAAATAGTTAAGACAATTGTGAGGTGTCTAACGTGATCCTCAAGAGTACGACTATATATTAAAATATCATCCAGGAACACAACCACAAATTTTTCCAAATGTTGACGAAAAAGATCGTTCATCATTTGCTAGAAATTGGCTGGAGCATTGGTTAACCCAAAAGGTAATACGAGAAACTTGTAATGGCCATACCTAGTCCGAAAGGCAGTTCTTTCAACGTGCCTTTCATAAATACGTATCTAGTGATAGCCAGTACATAAATCTATCTTTGTGAAATACTTCGCTCCGGCTAAACAGTCAATCACGTCATCTAATCTAGGGAGAGAATAACGAATTCTTGATTGTCAGTTTGTTCAATCTCTTGTAATCTATACACATTCTCCAAGTGTTGTCCTTCTTTATCCTGAGTAACACAGACGCACCCCAAGGTGATTTACTTGGACGGATCTAGCCCATCCTCAAATAATCTTGGAGTTGTTTAGCCAACTCATCTTCCTCAGCCTGGCTGATCGTGTAAGGTGGAATGCTAACAGGTTGAGAACCAGGGACCAGATCAATTCGATGATCTACTGCTCTTTCGGGTGATAAGCCAGATGGCAGTTCCTTAGGAAATACATCTTGAAACAAATCAAGTATCTTCTTTAATTCTTTGCTTTCAAACACACTTAATTCATTGACATCCATAGTAGGGATGAGAAATGAAAAAAGTGGAATCAAGACATAGTGGAAAGCATTATACAAAGAAGAATCCATTATATTTTCAAAATCAACGTTATTTACAAGAGGTCCCTGAGAGGGATGTATACAATCACCTAAGATACAATACTGGGTGTTCCTATGTTCAAAAGAAAAAATATGACTAGACCAATCTATCTGGACCTGAAGGGTCTTAAACCACTCAATCCCTAATAACAAGTCTACATACTCTAGATGCATAATATAGCACTCCAAAATATCTTCTTAGTCCTGAATGCGGATCGGTAGTTTCTCCACCTTTCAATCCCATACTCGCCGACCCGTAGGTAGGCGTACCTCGTAGATATGATCGCTAGGTGTTGTGTCCAGACCCAATTTCTGCACAAGTTTGTAATTAACAAAGTTGTGTGAGCTGCCAGGGTCCAGAAGAATATGGATTCTATGGCCATTCACTTCTCCATAAACTCGGAGAAGATCATGCAAGCCAAAAACTTTAGTGTTGAACATACAATCAGAACATGAACTAGAGCGAGAAAGTACAGTGACTAAAGTACTTGTTAAAGACAACTGGTTGGCTGGCTTCGGCTTGGGTCCTGTGTTGGTCTTTGCACCCTTCTTCTTCAGGCACTCGTTATGCATATGTCCTTTTTCTTCGGAGATGAAGCAACGTCCCTCCTTCTTGAGCTTCAAAGCCTTGAGGAGACGGTTTTTCTTTGCTAGGGTCGAAGTAGAATTCTTCGAAGGTTGGTCTAAAGACTTTCCTTCTGTCGTGCTAGCCATCGGTGCGGAGAACTTCCTTTTGTGCTTGTTCCCCTGCTCGGTCACGGGTTTAGATTTGGAAGAGACCATTGTATCGTCATAAATATGAGTAGAATAAATGGCCTTGTCCAAAGTTTTGCATTTGTTATTTTTAACCTGTACACTGTACGAGTCCAGTAAACCAGCTACGAAGAAACCCAAAAGAGTAGTGGAATCCATCTTCGTAGCTTTCATCTGCAGTCTCTAAATTTCTAGAGGTAGACCTCATAAGTGAGGTTCTGTGAGGTCATGGTCAACAAACTGGCAAACTGAGCAACGATATCAAAGTCATCCTTCTTCTTGAGGAATTCTTTCTTGAAGACTTCTTCAAACTGTGCCCAGGTTGTTGGTTTAGGTTTGAGTTCTTTCCATCAAAGCAAAGCTTCGCCTGATAGGAAACCCATTGCTAACTGAATCTTTTTGCCATCGTCATATGGATGAAACTAGAAATGGACCTGCCACTTATGTAGCCATGTGTCCACAATCTCCTTAGTACGCTACTTTTGCTCGCCCCCAAATTGTTCCGGAGTAATGTTGGAGCCTAAAGCAAATACCGAGGTATCCATACCCGAGAGAGTAGACAGGGTAGTGGTCAATAAAGAGATGGAATTCTGTAAAGCCTGCATCTGCGCGGCGACTTGTGCCTGGCATTCTAAGAAAGAAGCTTCGAAAGCAACTTTAAACTCCTGAAAATCAGATTTGGATACAAAATCGTTGAAAAGATCACCATCAGTGGCCTCAGTAGTAGCCAGCAGGTCTTCACGTTCGGGAATGGGTTCCATCTCGAATTCTTGGGTCGACATCTTGAAGAGGGCAAGATGAGAGAAAATCTTGGCTTCGAACAAGGAAGAGTGCTAGAGAGTATAAGGAGATATGTGGCAAGAAGCCCACTTTAGGCGTATTTTATAGGCCTCCCCAAAAAGCATGTGTTTTTATGTGTTGCTTTTGTGTGTTTTTTTTTTAATTTAAAAAAAAAACCATGCTTGAGGGCTTTTATAAAAGCCACACATAAGCTTATAAAACCACACTTAAAAAAAACATAGGCCACACATAAAACTCACGACTTACATTTTAAAACAGCCACGCTTTGCTTTTATAAAAAAACATACGACTTACGTTTTAAAACGTAAGGTTCTTTTTTTTTTAAAGCAAAAAAAAACGAAAGCATGGAAAAAAAAACAGAAGCTAAAAAAAACGCCTGTATCTCTACCCTCCACCTATAGGCTACTGCACGAAGCTTTCCGCCAACACTCACGAACAGCCGCAGTCGCCCTTGTCAGTCGCCCGACGGCACACCAATCAGCCTGTTGGCTGCCGGTTGCTCACGTACAGCCGCCTTGACACAATAAATAAATAAATAACGTTGGCCGCCAACCTAAGTCACACAGCCGACTTGATCCATGTTTTCTCTTTCACTCGCTGAATCACAGCAGTCTCTTACTTCTCAACTTTCCAATCTCCTCATAGAATGCTCTTGGTACAAGACTCGAAACCTACAAAACAAAGCCAAGCAACGTGAAGGGGGAGAATGCCTGACTCACCTCCCAACCTTGACAGCCGTGGGTACAACCCACAAGTCTTGGTTGTCCCCATCGAGCCACGAGTTGAGCTAACTAGCAAGACGTACCGACCAGTCTCTACCCCGCGACGTCCCATACCGCCACGGAGCTGCCCTCGCGGGCCTCAAGGCTGCCGGTCTCGGCTACATAAAGCAGTTGCACGTCTGCACTAGATCCAGGCTCCTGACCATAGAGCTCACACAAAGACACGAGAGACTCTATGAACTATTGACTAATCTTGGTCACCCTTTTATAGGCTCTTGGCCGGTCACCGAGCGTCCACACTTGGGTGCCCGCCCATTAGTCTATCCCTAACCCAGCTCGCCAATCAGCCTGCCTAGCTCCAAGCTTCCCCAAGCCTCGAAGCTAGTCTTGTGTGCGTGTAGCACACGGTAGATACACTCTGTGCACATGATAACAAGTGCATCCAATGAATGCCTGCCTGGCGTCTACTAACCTTTGAAGACATGATGGAGACCACTTTTAGGACGAGCTACAAGGTTTTCCATCGATCCCCCCCACATCCCAAGTCGCGGCTCGACTTCATCCGCACTTACTCCATCTACTACCGCTAAGCACTCTCGCTAGCTCCGAGGACAGATCTGAATTAGGGAGGAGGTATGTTAACCACACTAGTTAACATCATTTTTCAAGCGTGGTTGCGCTTCTTGTAATTCATTGTTATGTAACCACGCTAAGCGATTAATGAAAAAGATATATGGGATGTCCGAGCTTACGACTTGTGTAATGCTGGTCCCAGGAATGAGCCTATATGTACATAGAGCTAGGAGGTTAGTTTTGGACCCTCCGATCGTAAATGGGTGGCGAGCCATTGTAAAAAGAGAGCTCATGTATATAAGTGATTTATGAAATATGAAAAGGGACAATCCCATTATCACAATTCGGTCTTGCCTTCTCTCTCTCTATTCCCTTGTGGCTATGGTGGTAAGCTTGTATTAGGGAATGCTTGCTTGCTTGATTGTGGTGTGTGCATGGAGTGGATGATCCTTGTCTTGTCTTCTCTTCTCTTCTCCCTCTTCTTGTCTCCTTCTCAAGATCCATCTCGCATACACATTGGCATTGAGTTGAGGTAGAGCTCTCCATAGCTCCCTTTCTCTTTGCTCACTACCTAGCTTGTGAGGCTCCATTTGAGTGACACAAGTGGAGGTGGAGTGAGCCCCTAGCGGCCTCACATCAAGGAGTTAACTCTCATTAGGGTTGGCTAAGTGTTGGTCTCCGAACCGATCCCTCCATGGCATCTTTCTCTTCTTCTCTCCCTCTCTTGTGCAAGGTAGTATGTTGACATGGTTAACATACTGAGCCACTAAGCACAGTGGCCCAAGAAGGTGTACAGATCCATCGAGAGAATGCAGCCAAGGTAGCAAATAGAGTGGTCTACAATAGGCGAAGCTCCAGGAAAGCATTCTCTAGGAGTATGTACTCAGAACTAGTACATTAATTAGCTCTCAGATCAGTTCCAAGGGTCTAGAAACAGGCATGATCACTTCCGGCAAGTGACTTGCCATTGTGTAACGTGTGGAGGGAAAGGGATAGCAAGCATGGGGACAGCAGTGGAACAAATGCTCAGTTCTTGATCAAGACTTGAAGTGGAGTTCAAAAGTGGACAGTATTCAGCCAGAGTGTCAAAGTCTAGCAATCAAAGTCAATAGTCCATGGAGGAAGGATAACAGTGTCCACCTTGATTGAGAATGCACAAGCGGAAGCATAAACAAGACAAGAGAGAGTAGAGAGAGAGCTTGTGGACAAGATCACCTTTTATATTAGCTTGAAGCTTTACAATGGCAATAGGCCAGAAAAAGAATATTGAACTTGTGCAAGGGAATGGATGGAATAGTGAATAATGGGGGAACTCCATATATAGTTCATGTGGAAGCTGGCCGACTGCCTCTAGGGCTGGTCAACTGACACAAGACAAATAAATAGGAGAAAAATATATAAAATACCCTAAAATAGGTACAACCCCAAAACACTGAGAGCATAAATTCTAACACCCCCTCTGCAGCTCATAGTGTGCAAGAGTCGGAAGAAGATAAGCTGATGAAGATGCAACCATGGACCCTCCAGCACCACGAATACTGGAATCACCTCGGAGAGAGCATCCACCAGCCCGTTTCCTCGAAACAAAATGCCACCCTCCACGAACAGCAATGAACTTTGCTTGGCCATGAATTCCCACACAAGTGTGCAGTGAACTCGAAGAATAGATTATGAGTTACTAGACACACCGTGCCCATAATCCCCAATAATGGACGGAACACATCACGTCCCAAAAGCCTCGAACAATGAACTCGGAATAGATCCAGTTCATATGAAATCTCTGCTATACAAAATATAACTGTGTCCTGCCAGATGTCTAATGCTCGGAACTCTGAATCACGGTTCCCATGCACCAGTAAGTGGAGCTGTAATCAGCCCCCTCTCCCGCCCACAAGCCTCCTCTGGCTGGAAGCACATGGAGGAGAACTGCATGTGTACTAAAGAATTACACCATCTAGGTTCTCCTGAGCCGGAAGCGCCCAGGGAGCCCTAGAGGTGGTACTAGAATCTGTATCACTATCCTGTGCCGTGTCTTTGCCTTTTCTTTGAGATGAAGCCTTGCCCTTGGTCTTGTCCTTCTTTTTGGACAAACAATCCTTGGACAGATGTCCTCTCTTCCCACAAGAGAAGCAGCGACTCCGACCTTTCTTTTGGTCAGACCTGGATATAGAAAGGGTACAAACTTCTTTAATGTCCGACAACAAACCCCTACCCACTTCTATTGGAATTTAGCAATTTGTCCATTGAAGTTTTGGGAATGTAAAGAGATTGGTAGAATACATTATTAAGCATCAAAAGTTACCTGATGACAGATTGCCATGGTTAGCCTAGAAAGCAAGTTGTAGAAGATAAAATACTTGTGGGAGTAAGATACTAATCTCGGCTTGGATGACAACAACAAACAATGGTTTGCTTGATGGCAACAAATGATGATTTGCTCGATGGGATGCCTTACACCTTAGTGATGCGTCTAATTATCCACTTGTCAATGAGGCTTTCCTTCAGCGACAACGCCTTACCAAATGGGAAACAGAAGGTGGTTACAGATATGCCCACCATATGTCAATAATTGATCCTACCCACAAGCTTACTTTCATTCGACAACACCTTACCAAATGGGAAACAGAAGGTGGTTACAGATATGCCCACCATATGTCAAAATTGATCCTACCTACAAGTTTACTTTCATTTTAGAGAGAGGTTGTAGGACATCCCCACATGTGCAAGAGCTAGTACCACAATATGCTATCCGTAGCTTTGCTACCTTTTGACTCAAATCGCACAACTATTGATGTAAAACTAGATGATAAAGTGAGGGGTAACAGTCCCAACGAACACGCACACATTGTTCTCTTGATGTATGGGAGACACAGCAACATGCTCTCTTGGAATGCCCATCATCATACACTACCATTTACACACTTTTTCCTCACTTATTTAAGGAAGAACAGAAAATTCACACCTTCCTCTCACAGAGGGGGGAAAAGCGTTGCTTTGTGTGCCTTTCTTGCAGAGATAATTTGCCACTGAGAGACACTTTCTCACTGAATCCCCTTTGAATATGCATGACATGCATTTATATAGGTCTTATAAACCTTATTGACCTCATTAGACGGTAACATGATATATCTATTTATCAGCAAAGCCGCATGGGTCAGACCATAAAGTCACAATGCAATTCCATGTGGCCATATGAAGAACGTCTATGGTCTCATGGACCTCGACCTACCATGCAGGGTGCTTCTCCGTAATGATGACCTTACTGTCTCAATAAACGGCCCATTTACCTGCCTTCCATGCTTTTATGGCCTGCATCATTCCAATCTTCCTTTGCTCGACCTGCAAAGGAGTGAGGTCATCCCTATGTAGATCTTGGTGGCATTTCAAGGCAACCCACCTTGCCATAAAGGCCTAGCAAGAAAGGGCGTCCTTGAATTTGAGGAGGAGAGGCCTTTCCCTACTCATATCGTTATCGTCGCTCCATGGGTGATCCCTCCATACCATTTTATCGAAATAGCTATGCTCCATCTTCTCTAAGAGTGCGGGAAGCTCTGTGATGCACACATTAAGTGCTCTGTCCTGCCTATGCTTCTCTTCCTCAAGCGTAGTAGTCACGATGGCACATGTGGGTTCGAAGGAGTTTTCTATTTCTTGACCACCTCCACCCATTGGGACGTAGCCTCTATTAGAAGTCATCTCCTATCTATTTTTATACACCAAGGCCTTTGTTGTGGGTGTGCCCGCCCTTATGAGGTGTTTTCTCATTTTTCAACCCTCTCCGTATTTTTCCCCCATTTTTTCCCTATTTTTCTATGGCATGGGAGGCAGTCTCGTAGTGGCAGGAGGACCTTGAATCTGGCCGACTACATCTGTAGAAACTCTGGAAGTGGCCGACTGCATTGCATGAGTCGTGGACTTCCCTTATGCTGGTCGACCCCCTTTGCTGCTGGCAGACTGTGGATTTTTCAGTCGTGGGGGTGTTTTTGTGTCCTGTCGGCTGCCCTACAGCAGGCCGACTGCTGCTGATGGGGAGCCATATAAAATGGCCCCCAGCCCCTTGTATCATTCTCGGGATCTTCTTGTGTATATAGAGCAGAGTCGCATACCTCTATCTCTCTCTCTCTTGTGCTGTGATTTTCTGCACTGCGTTTTGCTCTCGTGTTCCCAAATCTGGTCATCATCTCCACTACGTATTCTGACATGGTATCAGAGCCTAGGCTCTAGATAGTTCTTGGGATTTGTGTGAGCAAGAGGGGGACTGTTGTGTTGCTGATTGGTGGACTGTACGGGACTGTTCGGGAAGAGGAGAAGCAAGAGGACGGCGGGCTGATTTGCTGGACAGCCACTTGCAGGTGTTAGTTCTTCTTTGTTCCCGCCGACCCACCCTTTTTCAGAGTACATCCCCACAATGGCAGAACTGTTTGAGATGGCCGAGAGGCATGTGAAGATCCCGACACTCCCCACGTTCCCGGTGGACCGTCAGTTGGACAGGAACAACTACGGCGTATGGAAGGTTATGATGGAATCTGTTCTGGAGTCTTACGACCTCGCTGATTTCGTCGTTGTTGGGGTTCCACGGCCGGAAGTAGAGGAAGGGGAGTTACCGTCGATCCGAAAGGACCGGGAGGCTCAGACACAGATGTGGGATCGTGTCAACGCCAGGGTCCGTTCGTTTATCTTTCTCAACTGCACACCGCAGGTAATCAATCATGTAAAGCATATGACGCTGGCCAGAGGTATATGGCAGCATTTGGCTTCTCTTTACAACAGGGTATCACCCATGAAGAGGATTTACTTGGAAGTACAAATGCGGGTTATGAGCCCTGCAAAGTCGTTGCGAGAGCATATTAACAAGTTGCAGGCTCTTCAGCAGGAAGTTCTTCAAGCTAGGAAGGAGATATCGTCAGAGGACATGGCCATAACGTTGCTGTCACACTTGCCCTCTCAATTCTTAACATTTTACTCGTCTTTGATTACCAGTGGTAGGCTCAGCACCATCACGTGGGAGGAGTTTGTGCCCATGGTCTTGGACCAAGAGGAACGATTCACAAACCCTCCTCAAGGTGGAGGTTCGGAGGCCTTAACTGGCAACAAACGGTCGAAAGGCCGTAACACGGGCAAAGGGAAGGCTTCGTCGGAGAAGTCTTCTGAGAAGAAGTCCGTTACTGACCGCAAGAAACTAAAGGCAGAGAGACCTGTAATGATTGTGGCGAGAAAGACCACTATTAGAGGCAGTGTCCCAAGCGGAAGATCGAGAAGGGTGAAGATTCCTCAGCAGCAATCATGAAGACTCCGGCTTTTGTGCACCTGGAGGTGGGACACCGATCTTTCATTTTCTTCAGGCAGGGAGGAGACTGGAGGACTCTCCGCAACGGATACTCAGGAGTGGATTCTATATAGTGGTGCTTCCAGGCACATGACTCCTTCCCGTTCCGGTTTACAAGATCTTTGCAGGTTTTCTGGTCACATTCTTATTGGGGATACATCCACTATCCCAGTTCACAGTGAGGGCAGGATAGAGATAGTTCCCGATGGCAGAGGGGGGAAGCATTCCTCCCAGGTGTTGTATGTTCCGTCACTTGGTTTTCATCTGTTGTCAGTGCATCAAGTTTGCAAGACTGGCGTACGGGTGGAGTTTGATGAGCACTTTGTTGCTCTCCAGGACAAAGCAACAGGCTAGGTAGTTTGGGAAGGCAGAGTGGAGAATGGAGTTTACAAGCTTTCAGCACTCTCTCTCCCAGGTCCTCAGGTTTGTGATGAGTGGCAGTCTGGTAATGGCCACTTAAGTGTGGATACGCTGCAGGTGCAAGCTTTCCGGGACCATAGCTTGCCAGTAGATCGCAGCAGTTGGCAGGAACTCTCCAGTATTGATGTTGGTAGTTCTTGTGTTCGTCAATCAGAGGAAACTGAACAGGTAACTTATGCTTTGATGTCTCGTAGTATTCGGGACAAAGAACCTCCTGTAGATGACCTTTCGGAAAGCCAAGCAGGTGGCAGTTGATTACTTGCAGAAGGAGTTGCATACTCCAGGCTTTGTGGTTCCGGATTCAGAGGGGGTGGTTGACAGGTTTCAGAAGGCCTTGTGTGGTCTTCATCAGGTCTCCGGGACGTGGTTTTGCACCGTAACAGGTGTTGATCCTTGTGAGCAGTGTGATGCCTTTTTGACTCAGAAGCAGAATGGTTCATTGATCTCGTTAATGGACACCAGTTTGGACGGGAGCTTCCTGATGAGGCAGTTGAGCTCATGGTTGCGGATGACTCTTTGGGAGGCAGGATTGCGTTTCCTGTGGTTTTTGCGGCATGCGAAGGATCATGGACTCTTGTACACAGCAGGGGGATTGATTGATGGAGTCCGACTCCACGGTTGGAGTGACTCAGTTTGGGGAGGAGATCCGGACACGAGGAGATCTACTTCAAGCCCAGGAGCAGTTTTTTGGAGCAGTAAGAGACAGTCATCTTTTGCCTTGTCGAGAACAGAGGCAGAGTACCGGGCTGCTTGTGATGCTGCTTATGAGGTGGTGAGGTTGCATTGCAGGATTGGGCTTCCACTAGAGGAACCCATGGTCATCTAGAGGCACTTTGTTCGTGAACAAATCGTTGCTGATGACATCTTGCTAAAGTTTTGTTCGACGGAGGACAGTACGATGGACCTCTTCATCACGAAGTCGCTGTCTCAGGATTTGCTCAGGCGGCACCCCAGCTCCCTGTGGTTGGTTTCACAGCCAGGAGCTGGGAGGGGGTGTTAGAAGTCATCTCCTGTCTATTTTTATACACCAGGGCCTTTGTTGTGGGTGTGCCCGCCCTTATGAGGTGTTTTCTCATTTTTCCCCACTCTTCGTATTTTTCCCCCATTTTTTCCCTATTTTTCTATGGCATGGGAGGCAGTCTCGTAGTGGCAGGAGGACCTTGAACCTGGCCGACTACATCTGTAGAGACTCTGGAAGTGGCCGACTGCATTGCATCAGTCGTGGACTTCCCTTATGCTGGCCGACCCCCTTTGCTGCTGGCCAACTGTGGATTTTTCAGTCGTGGGGGTGTTTTTGTGTCCTGTCGACTGCCCTATAGCAGGCCAACTGCTAATGGGGGGCCATATAAAATGGCCCCCAGCCCCCTTGTCATTTTTGTATCATTCTCGGGATCTTCTTGTGTATATAGAGCAGAGTTACACGCCTCTATCTCTCTCTCTCTCGTGCTGTGATTTTCTGCACTGCGTTTTGCTCTTGTGTTCCCAGATCCAGTCATCATCTCCGCCGCGTATTCTGACAGCCTCAATGTCTTTGCATAAGCCCACTGTGGTGGCCTAGATATTTTCCTTGAAGTTGGCATTCACCTCTTTGATCTGATTTATCTCCAATGAGAGAGTTGCCTAATGTGATTCCTCGTCCTCATTCTTATCCTTGTTTGACTTATGTTCAGCTATTTCAGCCCTTAGTGATGCCACGTCTCATTCATGTTCTTTCAGCTTTGCAAGCTCTTGGTCACCAGCATCCTTCAACCTTGTCATGCTCTCCCTCTTGGACCATCAAAATATTTTGGAGCATAATGAAGTCCTCCTGTGCTTAGGATATTGTCAAACGCCCAGGCTAACAGACCTTGCGATTAAGTATAAACAAAAAGGATAACACACAGACTCAGGCATCTAGCTCACCACCCAACCATAGAACCATTCAAGCTCACCCCAGAGCACAAGGGGATAGTAGCATCTGAGATATGGCTGCACGTGCAAAATCCCTGGCATCCCCATACCACTAGTACATAGCCATCGGATGTTAGCATGGAGTAGTCTTAAGGCCTCGAGTTTAGTTCTAAGGAGCTCTCCATCTAACTAACTCATAAAATCACTTATATAGGCCTTCAATAAACTAGCAGCCAAAGACAACACATGTCTCATGAAAGCTACTAACCCCCACTTAGATGCCTAAACCTTGGGTTATGTGGTTGACCTAACCTCAAGTTCTTAACCTTAATTAGCCTTGTTGATGTAACATACCCCCTTAAGAACCATCGATGTCCTCATCAATGAATCTGGGGAATAGACTCTTCAGACTACATAGTGACTCCATGTCGAGACTATCTAGTACATTGATCCAGAACCAACGGGCTCCATAGGAATATTCATAGTCATGTCCTCGAGGTTAGGGATCTCCTCCATTGGCACAAACCTCATCACCTTCACCCACCAGTCGTTCTTTCAAACAACTGATGTGAAATACATGGTGAATCTTGATTCTAGAAGGTAGCGTTAACTAGTAAGCCACATCACTAATCTTCTTTGTGATCCAGTAAGGACCATAACATCGAGAAGATAACTTGTAATAATGTCAATCCCCATCATCTTAAGAGTCTTTTGGGACTTAATGATACACCCACATGCCCTCTTGTAAAACTCTTGGGGTCCGTCGTTGGTTAGCGTAATACTAAGCGTAATCTTGAGAACTCTTTATGCTTTCCCTTGCAACTTTCAGCATATCCTAAATAGCTTGCAAGAAATCCGTTGTTGATTGCAACTTGACCCCCTGTAGTCCTACAACAATGGGTGATTTCGGCTAATAACCATACATAAGCATAAATGCGCTAAATTGAGTAGTTCCATGCTTACTATTGTTTATAAGCAAACTCAATCTGTAGAAGATACTTTCTCCCTCAGATTGTCTCTAGGAGACATATGCTCGTAGCATATCCTCCAAAGTCTGGAGACATACACCCATAGTATATCCTCCAAAGACTAATTTGTCCTCTCCATCTGACCATACGACTCCAGATGATCCAAAGATGACATGCTCAAGCACGTTTCCAATTTGGAAAACACTCATTGCTAGATTTGTGCAGTGAATTTTAGAATCCCGATCACTGACAATCTTCTCAGCCTCTG
This sequence comes from Cibotium barometz, assembly GCF_041138505.1. Lineage (NCBI taxonomy): Eukaryota > Viridiplantae > Streptophyta > Polypodiopsida > Cyatheales > Cibotiaceae > Cibotium > Cibotium barometz. The sequence continues at coordinate 2,757,277 of NC_141085.1, forward strand.
TCCATAGAGCTTATACAATTGCTCTACAAAGAGTTTAGCCAACGACTTGACCGATGACTTGGTGGAGAATTTGCAAAGGATGTAATAACCCTCCAACTCTAAGCCTTTCACCTTTATTATGCTAACACTAGGTACACTTTCGCACATAATCCTCAACAAAGGATTTCATGCATGGCCAATAGAAATGCCGGCCAACCAAGGCCAAGATTCTATGTATGCTCGGATGCCCTACACCACACATGTCATGGCACTCATGTAATATCAAAGCTTAAGAGTCCAAAGCGCTGGGCACCAAACCTTGCCATCCTTGAATAGTAATCCACCTCTAATGGAATAATTTTCCAATATCTTTCTCTCAGCAGCACTCATCAAAGTGTTTAGAACACTCAAATCTCGTGGGTTGCAACCAACCTAGACCAATTGCCAGATTTGACCAAAATGGGAATCATGTTTGGCAATGCCCTTTGAGAGAGAGGTAGAAGTTAGTCATTATATCTTAGCAAAAAAGATAGCATAGACCTCAAGGATCCTACTACGAGGATCAACAAACCAATTGGTTGCCTCCTTACAGTAACAAAACTCAAAGTCAAACTCCTGCAGGAGGTCACCCCATTTGGCCTTTCGGCCCTTCAGATCGGGTTGATCACAAATAAACTTCAACGAGTGGTGATCCATCTAGACACCAAATCGAGACTCGTACAATTACTGTCTAGATTTTCAACGCATGGAGAACGGCCACAAGCTCCTTTTGCTAGGTAGGATACCTCATCTATGTCTTTGAAAGCTTCTTGCTTTCAAAGGCGATGAGTCTCCCATCTTCGAATATGGCAACACGTTTCAACCACAAAAGGTTTACTAGGATCCACGATTTGCAACTTAGGCGGCAAGGTGACTAGCTTCTTTTCGCACAAACGGACGCATGGTTATATAGAATTTAGCACTTAAATCACAAAATTACCATCCTTTGATCACTGCCTTATCCCACATACACAGCCATACATCTTGTCAAAAGCATGGCAATGATTATACAATTTGCAAACACTAAAAAGAAATGACAAAGCACTAGGGACCAGAAGATGGGCTGCCCCCCCCCCTCCTTTTGAAGGATTTGTATTGCCTTAAGGGAGTAAGAATTTCACAAGTACATAAAACGAGTTGCCTCACCCCGTCATACGCCACTATCTCTTCCAAAATAACTCAGCATGAAAACAATTCACAAATTCTATACTTGCCCACAAGTAGCCCAGCTACAAGCTAGCAATATGGTGCCCAACAATCCCGAAGAGAATGGAAGCCCAACTTTCTGCAAATGTAGCTTAGCTTCAATAAGATCAAAGAAATGACAAAGCACTAGGGACCAGAAGATGGGCTGCCCCCCCCCCCCCCCCTCCTTTTGAAGGATTTGTATTGCCTTAAGGGAGTAAGAATTTCACAAGTACATAAAACGAGTTGCCTCACCCCCTCATACGCCACTATCTCTTCCAAAATAACTCAGCATGAAAACAATTCACAAATTCTATACTTGCCCACAAGTAGCCCAGCTACAAGCTAGCAATATGGTGCCCAGCAATCCCGAAGAGAATGGAAACCCAACTTTTTGCAAATGTAGCTTAGCTTCAATAAGATCAACCACCCAGTGGCTGAAAATCAGTCTTAGGAAAATGCCTAGCACTTCCCAAGGGTTCTCCCGTGTAAAAGTAGTAGCAACCGCAACCAAAATGATTCTTCCACAGCTTCAATCTTTGGGAAAAGTCTTCTCCTTTTGTAAGCTTGACTGGAGAATTTCAATTCTGAAAATCAGAATTCAACCAACTTCTTACAGTTTTTGGACAGAGAAAACACTATAATATAGCTGGAAATATACTCTACAATAGGTGCACTAAGTAGAGCAACGCACAAAGGCCAAAATAGTGTGCTGAAATGGGGCTGAAAATCAGAATTTATAAAGCTGAAATCAGCCTAGAAAGAGGCGCCTAGAGGAAGATAAAGGATGGAGGGTGTTACTCATGAAAAATTGTGGTAGAGAGTGATTTGTACATGACTTTTGGATCAACAAGAGTGGCTACAAGCAAAAGAGCAACTCAGGTAGATAAAAAGCATGGAAAGGCTTACTTTACATACTTTTCTTTTGAGTTAACTAATTTGCATGACTTCCTTTGGAGAAAAGTGAGCTTGCATGATTTACTTTTAAAAAAAGCAAGCTTGCATGCCATATTTTTAGGTGCATGAAAGGATAAAGCATTGCATGTTGCATGCATGTAGCCAGAAAAGCTTGCATGTCGCATGCATCGGGGTTTTTGGCTTTGCATGTCGCATGCATGGGAGTTTCTAGCCATGCATGGGGGTTTCTAACTATGCATGTCGCATGCATGGGGGTTTCTCATCATGGAGAAGAAGATCATCAACCATAAATAACTGAACTGCCATGCATGCATGGAGATAGAAAACCTGCATAAGAGTGGGCTGCCTTCAAATATCAACTATTCCTGTACAAATCCATCAATACAAGTTAACTGAAGACAGATTATGCAGCATACTAGCCCATGGGTGCAATCTAGGCATCCCTAGATCCATAAACTTCTCATGCAATGAAATCCAGGCATTGTCCAAGCAAACAAAACAATAGACATAAATAAAAATAAGCCATGTACTCAAATGTATGCATTTAAACACATATTTTGGAAGAAACCCCATCTATTTACATGTACTTGAAATTTACAAAGGCTATGGCATTTCACTCTCCAACATCCATCGAATGTCCATGGCCTTATGTATTGCATTTGGTTCTCCAAGATCCCCATCAAATGCCCAACATGCTTCTTTGCAACCAGGATCTCGTAGATAAAGTTGGCATACAAATAAATGGGCAGCTCAACCATAAACATACCATGGCTACATGTAGTGTCCAACACCCATGTCCATGGATAATAGAGAATTAAGAATATGAATCCCGAGAAATTAGGGAGTAGTTACACCTTCAGTTCTCTAAAACCCTGATCCAATTTGTCACTCCAAACCATTGGAGGAATTAACTTGCCCTTCTTGCTTCTCACCCCCTTCAAAAGCTGTCATAAGCCATAGCCGTGAAAAAGAATATAAGTAAAAAGAATCAAGAGTGTAAACCAAAAGTGTATCTTCTAGCTGAAAATGTACATGTAGGGGAAATGTGTGAGTGTGCATGTGCGTGCGTGCGTGTGTGTGTGTGAGAGAGAGAGAGAGAGAGAATGGATAGTAATACAATGCAATGTTAATGGTGATATTTTTGAGTTTGCATCAATCTATGCCTCCCAGACCTCTGCCATGAGGGCTTCTTTGTGGGATTCTTTATGCAGATATCCATGGAGATCCAATGCAGTCATCTGTGGGGATTTTAATAATTCCCCTCTGCCTAGAGATAATACCACTTCACGATCTCATATGCTATCATTGGAAAGGCACAAATGGGATGACATGCTTCTTTCTGTGCAGGCTGAAGATTTATGGGTACTTCTCCAAGGGTCAGTCTCTGGATATACTTTTCATCATAATGCACTTACTACGTATTGGGCAAGGCTTGACAGATGGTATCTGTTTTATCCACAACAATTTGCAGATTTTAGCCCTCATCTCCTTATAGATTTCTCATTGGGCTTGTCAAATCATGCTCCATTGTGGATGAATTTGCAGCTTGGCATGCCTCTGGATGATTTGCCATTTCTCTCTAGTAGATTATTGCATGTTAATCGGGCTTATTTTCAACATCACAACTTTCAGCAAATGATCAGATTGGCCATTCATCCTTTGCAAGTTCATGCCCAGGAGGACATGAATTATGCTTGGGACAGCTTCGTCTCTCGTATTCAAAATGTCATTAGGGAATATGGCAAATGGCATATGACAAAATGGAGGAATGAGGTTAAATGGGCAAAAAGGACAGCACAACATTTGACTGAATTTTCTCAGTTGAGGCCACTCTCTAATTCAGAAAAGGATTCCCTTTCACATGCACAATTTAAACCTACTGTTAATGATCAGAGAAAATTGCACAAATGGCAGATTAGGGCAAGAATGAAGCCCCTCATGGATAAGGGCTGCTCTTCAAAATCCTTTTTCCAGGGATTGCATGCTACTCGAAATAAAAATTCATGTCTAAGGGTTAGGAAACTGGATGGCTCTTGGACACACTCTTTCTCTGATCTCCAAGACGAATGCCACAATTATTTCCAGAAATTGTTTTCTGCTCCTGGTTCCCCATCAAATCAAGTGACTGATGCCAGGACTGAATTTCTTCAATATGTTTCTGGAATAGTTGAAATGGATGATGCTCTTACCTTGGAAAGGCCTTTTACTGACACAGAACTTGATAATGCGTTGTTCCACCTCAACAAATACAAGTCCCCTGGCTAGGATGGCCTTACAGTGGAATTTTATATTTCTTTTTGGGATGATTTGAAAGAGGTCCTTTTGCAAATGATCAATGTGGCCTAGGAAGAAAATCAGTTGCTGCACTCTTGGAAGCATGGTATAGTCAAGCTTGTCCCCAAAAAACATCTGTGTGATCATATATCAGATTGGAGGCCTATTACTTTGATGCCTGTACTTTACAAACTTATTGCCAAAATGATTGTACATAGGCTTCACAGGATACTGCATGCAGGACTTCATCCTCATCAGTATGGTTTTGTGCCGCGAAGACAAATCCATGACAATATATCCAATGCCTTGACTGCAATTGAATATGCTAAGTATTCGCATCAAGATGTGCGTATATTGCAGGTGGATATTGCTAAGGCATTTGACAATGTTCAATGGGATTTCATCTCTCAGATCATGACAAAGTTGGGGTTTGGTCCCAAGATGGCAAATGCTGTTTACTGGCTTTATTCTGGCTCTACTGCTCAGTGCATTCTTGGGCGCCATCTGTCTCGGTCATGGATATTGGGTCGATCGGTTAGACAGGGCTGCCCTCTCAGTGCTCTCTTCTATGCCATTGCGACCCATCCTCTTTTGATGTATCTTGATCATCTTACAAACACAGGACAGATGACTGGTCTCAAAATCCCAGGGGCTACATCTTTTTTGGCACAAGCATATGCTGATGATTCCTTCTTCATGCCACAGAATTCTCCTCAGGAACTTCGCATGCTTATGGCCACTCTTTCTTTATATGGGTTGGCAGCGGGATTGCATGTCAATTTTGACAAATCTAAATTACTCCCCCTGAAACAACGTGACTGGCATTCTATTCTTTGGCCGGGTCAGGTGGTGCATTCCACAGATATTGTCAGGCATTTGGGATATCCCATAGGATGGCATATCACCAGAAAGCAACAATTAAAATGGATTTTCCAGACTTCAACATAAACTGGAATACTGGAAGATTTCGACTTGGCCTCTTCATGTCAGGCTCAGAATAGTACAATCCATTGTGATGTCTTATGTCCAGTTCTAGTTGCCCTTGCTGCATTGGTCCTCCAGGGATATTTCAGCTTTTATGTCTCAAGCTATGGAGATATTATGGAAGACAAAAACTGCTGTGAAAGCATTGAGACTGATGAAGATGGAAATGGTGTGCTCCCCAAGGATGCATGGTGGACTTAATGTCCTCAATATAAAATATCATGTACTTGCAAGGAAGGCTACAATGTTGCATACTTTTTACCGTCAACAGCAGCCATGGACTTGTATGTTAGCATCCATGTGTGTCAACATGAGGACTTCTGCTTATGGTCATTGGATTACGGATCATTGGGAGGTTGTGATTGGGAGATTTATAGGGAGGATACCTGGTTGTCCTTTCTCTACTTCCCTTATACTTGACTGGAAACAAGTTCTCTCTAAGGTCAAATGGGCTCCTGATAATTGCTTGTAGACAAACTCGATGAGGAAAGAAAGTATTCATTGGAGTGCCATCTTTTACACTCCACTGGCTTTACAGGAACCTGTTCGGGCATACAATCTTATGAAATTGGGAATTAGGTACAAACATGATGTGGTAGATGATCGGGGATATGTCTTATCCTTTCCCCAGGCCACTGCTTCCTATCCATTGGAATGCATCATAGATTGATATGGAAGAAAATTGCTGATTTATTGCATCCCTTTTTACCTATTCCACCTGTGGTGGCTGACACAGACAGGCTTCTGGATTGGCAATTACAACCATCTACTACATGCATTCATCCTATTCCCCTTCCTGCCTTAACCTCCATCAAAGCCTATAGGCTTCTTCAGCCTGCCCCATGGATTCATCAACATGCTAATTCTCTGTGGCATATAAGGAAGCCCCTCTCATGGTGGTGGAAGAATCTCCGGATGTTGTGGAAGTGTAAAATGCGATTGAAACAAAGACTTTTTCTTTGGAGATGTTTGACAGGCACATTGTCAATGGGGGTCATACTTGCTAAACGTCACATTGCACCTTCCACATGTCTAAGATGTCAGGCTCCCTCAGAGATGAAAAGATGCAGGGGAGAAGAGAGCTTGAGCTCTTGCAAGCACACACACACACTCACAAAACCCTAATAGAGAACACACAAGGTGAGAGGCTGAAAATCTTCTTCTTCTCTACTCAACACTCAACACACCATATACAAGATAAGAGTACTCATAATATGAAAGGTACTCAACCAATACATACACGGGTTCTCTATAGTGTGGACCCGACTAAATGAGCTGGCGCTATAACTATGCCAGTCTCTAGAATGGCTGTCACACAGCCTGTCATCCCACTGGCCGCATATCATTCAAGATCTCACCAACCATGCCAGTGGTGTAAGTGTGGGGCCTATCCCCCAGGCGGGTCATCAGTGGCCACCGCCTCACTAGAGGAGCTCGATATCTCAACACTCCCCCTCGAGCTCAACTCCATCTCATGTACACCAAGTGAAGCCCTGAATCTGCGGAGCTTCTCTGTACCCAATGCTTTGGTGAAGATGTCAGCTACCTGATCCTCTGTGCTGACATAAACAAGGTCAAGATCTCCTGCCAAGACCTTCTCTCTAACGAAGTGGTAGTGGACCTCTATGTGCTTCGTACGAGCATGAAATACTGGGTTCCTGGCCAACTGTATACTGCTAATGTTGTCACAGAAAATGACAACTTGTCCATCCACTGATAGACCCAAATCTGCAAGTAGCTTTCTCAACCAAGCTACCTCACATGCTACCATAGCAGCTCCTCTGTACTCGGCCTCTGTACTCGATAGAGCAACCGTAGGCTGCTTCTTGCTGCTCCAAGTCACAGCAGCACTCCCCAAAGAAAACATGAATCCACTGGTAGATCTTCTATCTGAGATACTACCAGCCCAATCAGCATCTGTGTACCCATGTACACATATCTCTGTCCCAATCTCATAGAATAGTCCACAATGCAAAGTAGACTTCACATACCTCAGTATGCGTCTCACTGCATCCAAATGCGGTTTCCGTGGAACCTGCATAAACTGACTCACCAACCCAACAGCATAGCTCAAATCTGGTCTGGTGATCGTCATGTATATCAAACTTCCTACTATGCTCCTGTACATAGTAGGATCCTCCAAGATCTCTCCTGAATCTGCACTCAACTTGCCATTCTGATCCAATGGCACAGAAATAGGCTTACAGCCTGTCATACCATACTTGGACAACATGTCCAAGCCATACTGTCTCTGCAGTAATCCAATACCATGTGGTGACCTAATCACCTCAATGCCCAAGAAATATCTGAGCTCCCCCAGATCCTTCATCTCAAACTTCTGTCTAAGCAAGATCTTTACATCAAAGATCTCTGCATCATGGTCCCCCGTAATGATCAAGTCATCTACATAGATGAGAACAAGCACAACTCCTCTATCACCATGTCTCACATACAATGAGAAATCTGCATTGGCTACATGAAAGCCAATAGTGACAAGATATTAAGAAATCTTATCAGACCATGCTCTTGGTGCTTGCTTTAAGCCATACAAGGCTTTCTTCAACCTGCAAACATGCTCGGGGTGACTCACATCCTCATAACCAGGTGGCTGCAACATATACACCTCTTCTTGCAAATCCCCATGCAAGAATGCATTCTTTACATCCATCTGATGTAAAGACCATTGCTTTGACGCAGCCACTGCTATTACAACTCTCACCGTAGCCATCTTGGCAACTGGACTGAAAGTTTCCTCATAATCAATCCCATATGTCTGCGCATATCCTTTGGCTACCAATCTAGCCTTGTACCTGTTTATGCTTCCATCACTGTTATGTTTAACTTTGTACACCCACTTGCATCCAATGGCTTTCTTGCCTTCAGGCAATTGCACTAAATCCCAAGTTTCATTTCCATATAGTGCATCCATCTCCTCATCCATAGCTTTCTCCCAACACACATTTCCAATAGCCTCATCAATGCATGTGGGCTCAACAACCTGCACAACCTTTGCCATATATGCATAGTGATGTGCCACATAACCATCATAGGTAAATCTCTGCACAGGATTTCTCACTCTCCCATATCTTCGCAGCTTCTCATTCATAGCTTCCATAGCCTTCTTTACACCAGGTGTTCTCATAGCTGGGATCCCAAGCTCCTCATCAAGGCTCATATCTGAGCCACTAGACTCTCCATCAACATGAGAATGCCCTGCAGAAATGTCAGGCATACCAAGGGACTCAACCACTTTCTCTTTTCCTTTACGTGATGTACTAATCACATTTGCAGGGCTGGTATTATGACGCAGCCTGCCACTCCATGGTCTATCAACAGACCCACTAGATGAGGACTCTCCTGGTCCACTCAAAGACTGTGATTGCTGACCTGCATTCTGTGCAACCACACTTCCATTCACATCAGCCCCAACAGCTTCTTTTTCAGCAGCATACCAGCTGCTCATCTCATCAAAGACATCCCTGCTTACCCTCAACTCACGTGTAGCAGGGTTATAACCCCTGTATCCCTTTTGCTCAAGGGAATATCCAATAAACACACATTTTTCAACCTTCGGATCCAGCTTGGTTCTCAGCTCATCTGGCACATGCACATATGCAATGCATCCAAAGACTTTCAGATGAGACAAATCTGGTTTTCTGCCAGTAAACCTCTCCTCTGGAGTTACATCATGTATGGCTGCAGTTGGAGTCCTGTTCATGATGTATACTGCTGTAGAAACAGCCTTAGCCCAATAGCAATGCGGCATATTCTTCTCTTCCATCAATGCTCGCGCAATCTCAGCAATGTGCCTGTTTTTCCACTTAGCAACTCCATTTTGCTGCGGAGTGTATCTGCATGTAAACTGTCTCCGAATACCATTCTTTTTCAAAAATTCAGAGAACTCATTGGAGAAGTATTCTCCCCCGCCATCTGACCTTAGGCACTTGACATATTTCCCTGTTTGCTTTTCAACCAAAACTTTGAAATTCTGAAAGTGAGTGAACACCTCACTCTTCTCTTTCATGAAATATACCCACACTTTCCTTGTGTGGTCATCGATGAAAGTCACATAATACCTGCAGCCTCCCATAGATATGGTCTTCGTAGGATCCCATACATCTGAATGCACAACATCTAGTGCATTTCTGCTCACATATCTGTTACGTGGAAAAACATGCTTTGTTTGCTTCCCAAATTGGCATGCTTCACATATTTTCTGCATACCTTCCACTTTAAATTTTGGCAACCCTGTCACAATTCCTTTTGTCTGCATAGACTTCAATCTCTGCACATTTACATGTCCAATTCTTTTATGCCATATGTCTGTGTCTGCAACAACTCCTGAACCATTTGCAAACATCGCAGCACTCATTTCAGGCATGTCTACATTCAATGTAAACATTCTGCCCACTCTCTTGCCTTTTGCAACCAACTTGCACTTGTCTTTGAAATCTTCAACATAACACCCATCAGGGTTAAACCGAACCTGCAAACCCTGCTCAATCATCTGGCCAACTGAAACCAGATTCTTTGTTATGTTCGGTACATGAAGTACATCTGCAAGGTACTTCACTTTGCCATCCTGCATAGACAATGGCACATCTCCAATGTGGGCAATTGGATGAGCAGTGTCATCCCCTGTTTCCACAAAACCTGGTCTTTCCGGGTTTTTCATCTCCTTGAACCACTCCCCATGACTCGTCATGTGGTTCGAAGCGCCTGAATCCACATACCATATATTATCTTTTTGTGCTGCATTAACATTTTCAGACATGGCATTCACGACATGCTGCATAACAAACAACCTTTCATTATCCTCATTATTTCTGCTTGAGGATGCATAGTTGTTTTGCTGCACTTTCCCATTTTGCATGTCAGCCTGCTTCTTATAACATTCTGCCTGCACATGTCCAGGCTTACCACAATAATAGCATTCACGTGCATCATTGTATTGCCTTTGCCAATTTCCACGGCCTCTTTGACTCCCCCTGCCTCTGAATTTGCCTCTTCCACCTGCGTGTTGTTGTTGTTGTTGATTCTGGGACTGTTGTTGCTGCTGCTGCTGCTGGCCATAATTCTGATTACCTGTTCGGCCACCTCCTTGACCGCGTCCACGGCCTCCTCTACCTCGTCCTCTTCCTGAACTCGTTTAGAAGGCCTGTTGCTCTGAACTGTTTTTGCTTTGTGAAGACTGTTGGTCTTCACCCAAGTTCTTCTCTTCGATAATCAGCATAGACACCAAATCTGTAAAGTTGGGAATGTTTTCCCGAGTCTGAATAGACGTCTTGAACGCCTTGTATTGTGGCCCGAGACCACGTAGACAGACTTCCACCTTGTCATCATCATCTACTGACACACCAATAGATGCAAGGGATTCCACAATACCCTTTATCTTCAGCGCAGTCATTCACAGACATGCTCTTTTTCTCCACAGTATGAAGTTCATTCTTCAACTGTATCTTACGTGCCTTGGTATTTGTTTCATAGAGCTTTACCAAGGTGTCCCACGCCTCCTTGGGAGACTTGGCATCCTGAATATGCCCAATCATGGTGTCCTGTATACTAATGGATAGCCAATACATAACCTTCCTGGCTCCTTGGTTCCAGTCTTTAAACTCTTTCACATCTGCAGCAGTCGGATTTATATCCGGTATCTCCGGTGCCTATTCATGCTCACCTTCTATGTAATCCCAATAGCCTTTTCCCATCAGGAAGTTCGTCAACCTGAACCTCCAAGCATGGAAGTTATTCTTATCCAGCTTCTCAGCCACAATCTGTGTTATGCCATCATTAGACATCTTGCCAAACACACAATTTCACCAGAAACTGCACTCTGGTTTTTCTGCACAAACTGCTGTATTTTCTGCACAGCGGTACTGTAGTACTCTCAAATGTCACCAACAGTGACTTCAATGTGCATACATACACCCAATGGCAACTGTAGACCTCTTTGCAGCACCCACAATGTCTGCACAATCAATCTGTCTTCCTGCAGTTCTTAAAACAGAGTTCTGCAGAGAATCGATGACTTACCCGCAGTGCTCGAAATCACCTGCTTTCTGAAAAACGAAGGTCCAGACGCGCCCGAAACGCGTTTTCGGTCCGAAAATTACAGTCCGAAGGACTACATAGTTGCCCTGTAGCTTTACTCCCGCGAAGAAAGCTCCTCAATCAGAGACCGTTTGCCGGTGCCTCCCGTAGAGCTCCCGACAAGGGTGTAGTCACCAACACAAATAGGGAAGAGTAGTTGCAGCTCTTACCCTCGTACCGCTTCCTGTGGTTCTCTTGCTTGCAGCTCAGCCCTTAGCATGAACCAGGCTCTGATACCATGAAAAGATGCAGGGGGGAAGAGAGCTTGAGCTCTTGCAAGCACACACACACACTCACAAAACCCTAATAGAGAACACACAAGGTGAGAGGCTGAAAATCTTCTTCTTCTCTACTCAACACTCAACACATCATATACAAGATAAGAGTACTCATAATATGAAAGGTACTCAACCAATACATACACGGGTTCTCTATAGTGTGGATCCGACTAAATGAGCTGGCGCTATAACTATGCCAGTCTCTAGAATGGCTGTCACACAGCCTGTCATCCCACTGGCCGCATATCATTCAAGATCTCACCAACCATGCCAGTGGTGTAAGTGTGGGGCCTATCCCCCAGGCGGGTCATCAGTGGCCACCGCCTCACTAGATGAGCTCGATATCTCAACAAGAGACTGTTCTTCATCTGCTCTGGCATTGTCCTTGTTCCAGGATCCTCCTCAGGAGAATTTCAGATTTTCTTCGGCTGCGTTTCCCTAGTCACAGATTTGGGAAACATTTCTAGCTTTTTGGCAGATATATGCGGTCTTTGTCCCAATACTCACTATTTCTCTCTTGGGTGAGATATTGGGCTCTTTGGACAATTTGGAGTGAGCATAATTTGGCATACTTGGGTCGGCAGAATCACCAGTCATATGAATCCTTCAGAGCCTCATTGCGGCAATCCTTATATGATGCCTGCCATGAGGGTGATATGGATGCTTCTTGTTTAGAGCTTTTCTCTTTATGTTTCTGACATTTGGGATATTCTCCGCTTCGGAGACTTCCCATCTTGTAAATTTATGAGCATATAAATATACTGCACTGGATATTACCAAAAAAAAGTGTGTGTGTGTGTGTGTGTGTGTGTGTGTGAGAGAGAGAGAGAGAGAGAGAGAGAGAGAGAGAGAGAATAAGAGGAGTAAAAGAGTGGTGTAGAGCTCCATTAATGTGTGAAGGTGCTACAAGAGGGTTAGGGTGCTCCATGGAAACATTTAGGCATTGCACGGCACATACCATGTATGAGGGAATCATCAATAAGCATACATTGCCTCAAAGGATTCTTTGATCAAAAGCTCTATGAGATGTGTGTGTTGAAGGTATCCGACATGCCCTATGAAAATGAGTCAGTAAGGTCATGGTACATGGGGTGACAAAGGAGTGTAGAAAGACCAACACAACCCACATGACACAGGTGACATAAATGCACAAGGCACACCTGCCTCCATCTAACAACCAATCTCTTCCAGCTCACCACATATCTCTTCATTCTCAAGGAGCAATTTATCAGTTCTAGAAAACCCATATGCTTTACCAATGTCCTCAGGACTACCTTCTGGATGCCTCTTGAGACCCTTGTCCTTCATAACTTTCCTTACCTTTGCTGCCTCTTCCCATTTACCAGTGGAAGCATAGATGTTCGATAGCAACACATATGGTGTCGGATACTCTGGTTCCAACTCAAAAACACGGCTCGCAGCAAATTTCCCTCGCTCTTCATCACAATGCATTCTGCAAGCACCAAGCAATGTCATCCAAGTTGCAGCTGTGGCTGGCATCGGCATGCTATTGATCAGCTTTACACACTCTTCCAACATCCCAGCTCGTCCTAGAAGGTCAAGCATGCGGTTGAAATGTTGCACTGTTGGTTGGATGCCATAATCTCGGCCCATGGATGCAAAGTAGCGACGTCCCTCATCTACCAGACCGGCATAGCTACATGCAGATAAAACGCTGGAGAAGGTGACCTCATCTGGAACACCACCTACTGCACGCATTCGTTGGAAGAGTTGCAAAACAACTTTGGCTTTCCCATGTTGTGAATGTGCCCCAATCAAGGCACTCCATGAGATGGTATTTTTCTCACACATCCTTTCAAAGACCTTCTGTGCATTCTCCAAGTCACCACACTTTCCATACATGTTAATGAGAGCATTCCCTATAATGACACCCGATCCAAGCCCAAAGTCCCTCAAGCAAGTATGTATCTTCTTACCTTGGACAAGGGCTGCCTGATTGGCACATGCGTCAAGTCCGCTAACAAAAGTGACTTCGTTTGGCACCACTCCTTCTTGCTCCATCATTTCAAAAAGATGAAGAGCTTCCTTGCCCCGCCCCTGCTGAGCATATGCTGCAATCATGGATGTCCACATGACCACATCACGATTTGGCATACCATCAAACACATCATGTGCCTCCTCTAGACTGTCACATTTACCATACATATTGACAAGGGCAGTTGCCACCGCGATATCCAACTGAAAACCACAGGTTTTTAGGTAGGCATGCATCCACTTACCTTGTGCTAAAGCTACCTGGCTGGCACAAGCATGCAGACTGCATACAAAGGTGACTTTACTTGGTTCAATGCCTTCATGCAGCATACGTTGAAAAAGATGAAGGGCCTCTTTGCCATTCCCATGCTGAGCATAAGTTGCAATCATGGCATTCCAGCAAACCACATTCCGCTCAAGCATTTTGTCAAACATCTCCCGTGCATCTTTCAAGCTCCCAAACTTCCCGTACATGTTGATGAGCTCAGTGCCCACTACAACATCTGACTCAAGTTTTCTGTTCGCAATAACAGTATGCACCTGCTTTGCTGCAGCAAGGGTAGTTTGGCGGGCACATACAGGAAGAATGCTGAGGAATGTTACTCGATTCGGCTTCACCCCAGCCAACTGCATTTGTTGGAAAAGGAGGAGGGCTTCCTTGCCTTGCCCATGGTTGCTATATGCTGCAATAATTGAAGTCCACGACACCACGTCATGCTGAATGATCCTATCAAACACGCCCCTCGCATCCTCAAAGCGACCACATTTTCCATACATTTGGACCAAGCGGTTTGCCACAGGTATGTCGACGTCACAACCGCTTATGATGATGTGGGCATGCACTAGCATGCCCTCTAACAAGGCATTTGCATTCCTGCAAAGCCGTAAAATAGAAGCATATGTGATGGGGTTGGTGTCGACCCCAGGGGCACCCAGCCGTTTCAGGGCCTCCTTCCATTGCCCAAGCTTCTGTTTCTCCCTAACAATTTCGGGTTTGTAGTTCAGGGCAGGTTTAAGGATTCTTATATATGGTGTTTTATGCAAGAACTTGTCTTTCTCATGCTTAAACACGGGTGGGCTCTCGTGTGGGGTCCAATCATTAGCTTCCCTGTAAGCTAGACTTGCAAAAGAGAAATGTTGGGTTGTATGAGGATTACTTGACTTCAAAAGGATTGATATGAGATGCCTTTGCTGACTAACCCTTATGGAGATGAAAGACATGGACCGTCGGATGTATCTGTTAATGCCGCTTTTCTTTGAAAACACTCTTCTGGCTACTAAACCACGATGAAACCAAGACATACCGGTTATTAATCAGTGATCTGCCATGAAAAAGAAGCTCCGAGTCGTAAGGTGATTTTCCTTCTGCACGAGTATAATGTATGAATCCTTGAGATCGTAATGGTACCATTTTTTTTTTAATGATTGGCCCCAGGACTTTAGCGGTGCGCCGGTGCACGGCGTTCTCACGTCACCAACCCACCACAACGGCGAGCCTGTACAAGATTTATGGGGTTGGCCAGGCAAGATCCTTGATCTTCACGCTTAGAGCTATCATCAGTGAAGGCTGGGTTGGCAACAAGGTATGACGCTGGTGGGAAACATATATAGCACCATTGGGATCAAACAATGTTGCCCACTATCCCCTGGGTTATTGATGGGATCTCTTACTTCATTAACAGATTAGGAGGCACAATTAGTTCTGTTCAGGCAATGGTGAGTATCCTCTCATAGTAGATGACAAGTCCTCATATCAAATTCTATAGAGGGCTTGTAGTTGATGCACTTCAACACTTTATTATGAGGGACCTCACAATGAATATTGGCAAGACCAAAATTATGCTCTTTAACTCTTCACATTAGTTTATTTTCCCCCTAGGGTTTGATCAATGTTAAACATAACCTTTTCAATACAATTACAATAGTCCATATATTTTCCATGATGTATTATTGTATACCATTGTAGCAACACAAAGGCCCAACCTTGGCTAGATGCTTCGGATCATGTAAAGTGATATTATTAGTCCTCATACAACCACTCAAAATGGTTTGGCTACTATAGCTTATGCTACAACATCAACCCTTTGAGCACCAATTCACTTGTTGGCCACTAGTTGTCCAAGGTATTCATGTACTCCTAAGGTCACATTTCTAATAAAGATCTACGTGCACGCGCACACACACACACACAGAGGGTTATATTAACATATGCAAGGGGACCAAATGTTAGAATATTGTGTATGCATTGAGATAGGTTGCATAATATGGGGAGGGGAGGGGAGTTATAATCCTAATTGATATTTTAGGGGAGGCAAGGGTTCTATCGAAGTGTGTATTTGTGTATGGCTCATCATAAAGGTTAATTTTAAGAGTGTGGTAAAGGGGATGTGGATGTGGCATTTATGGGTCACATGTTATGTGTATGACACATGGATATAGGACACATTTACACCTCACTTACACATGTATTTTATACATCTTGTGTGGATCTAGAAGGCTCCATAGGTCATATTATAAGGATGTATCTATTCTATTCTATTTCTTCTATCTTTTACTGTCTTACGTGTGTATATGGAATGTGCCTTTGTGGTATGGGACACTTAGAGTCATTTCTTCACATATGTTCATTTGATTGGTTCATTGCATATTTGCATTACGTATATATATATATACCTAGATGAATCCAAGAACATGCCCAAATTCACCTTTTAGGAATGTGCATGTTATATACTCATGGTAGTCAACCCACAAGACTATATAACTATCAACTCCATTATGCATAGTATGGACTAGATACTACAACATCCCCATTAATGTCATCAGTGCCCAATAGTGGGTGTAGAACTCTGTATCAAGATATGCTCTCACACACGTACTCCGTACACACACACACACACACTCATAAGAGCATATATTCACACAAAGCCCTTCATACTGAGTTTCTGTCAAACCTCCGAAAATGCAGGGCAGACTCAGCCATAATGAGGCCCAGTACTAAGGGATTATGTGTTGATCTACTTTTCCACACCAATCCTGAAGCCATCCTCTTATAGATTTATGCAACTGAGGACAGTTGCAACCCAAGCAAGAAGGAATGTTATGAGAATTACTCTTGTTTATTGGGAATTATATTTTTTTATTTTATATCGGCATCACCCGTGTGTGTCGTGCCTGTTTTGGTACATGTAATTTGATTTATGTTTGCCTATATTCTCATGATGACATTGGGATTAATTGATGTGTTTAATTAATAATTTAACTAACGTGGATTATGTCTATGAGTATAGGTACCGAGATGTGCAAGGGTACTGATTTAGGTGTCGCACTATATGAGAGTATCGATTGAGGTGTCGTATGCCATGAGATGTCGATTGAGGCTTGTGTTGTTTTACAACACTTATTATGTTCTCTCTCTTATGTAATGGAGAGATGCTAGGTTAACCTCAAAATGGGGTTAACATCCCCCCTACCAAGCATCATTAAACTGGAAAGAAGAATACATTGAGCGCCATGACCCATCGGTCGAGGTGCAGCCTTCCTCTCCTACACTCTTCCCATAACCGTACGGGATGGTCACCCATCACACGGCTCTCCAACTTGAGTTACCCTCTGTATTTTTTGTAGTTGTTGTTGTTGTGGTGTTGGAGATTCTATCCTCAGAATCTATTGCTATATGGACTATTAGCCTATATATTCTTTATAGTAGCTCTTTTTGGTCTAGATGATGTAAAGAGTTTGGCAAAGAAATAAGATGTGATGAGACTAAACACCAGGGGTAGGTGTTGTCCTCTTCTTCTTGCCTATCTCTATCCCCATCATTGAAAGATGGTGGTGGTTTTTTAGTTATAAAGAAATCATGGAGTGCATGGAGGTTTTATTCCTCACGGAATGAGGAATGAGGGGTATTCTATGTGCACTTTCTCAAAATGATGTTAATAAAGTATGGAGATGAGCACAAATGATATCAAAAAGTTTTAGGATGCCATAAGGATTATAAGTTTTACTATTATCAAAAAGTTTTAGGATGCCATAAGGATGATAAGTTTTACTTGCTCAAAATCATATATTAATGATGTAAATAAAGTACTTGTTACTTGATCAAAATCATATATAACTTGATCAAAATCATATATTACTTGATCAAAATCATATATTACTTGATCAAAATCATATATTAATGATGGTAGTAAAGTATGGAGATGAGTACAAATGATATCAAAAAGTTTTAGAATGCCATAAGGACGATAAGTTTTACTATTATGACAAGTCTTCTTCCTAAGGGAATGAGGGGTATTCTATGTGCACTTGCTCAAAATCATATGCTAATAATGTTAAAAAAGTATAGAGATGAGCACAAATGACATCAAGAAGTTCTCGGATGCTATAAGCGTGATAAGTTTTACTATTATGGAGGAGAATGTGATGGTGTGTATCCCAGGATTCTACCCCACCCATGTTGGAGCATCTAGTTAAGGCTTTGTTGTATTTTAGGGAGGGGAGCAATTAAAAGAATTAATGTTAGCGGTGGGTTTCATAAGCTCTAGGAGATCTTCATTCTCATTAAAGCTAGTTGAATGTATGAGCAATCTACACCAAGATCAAAAGTTAAGTGCAATCGGGTGTAGGGGATAGATGTATGTATGTATATACATACATACATATATATATATATATATATATATATATATATACACATACATATATATATACATACATACATACATACATACATACATACATACATACATACATATATATATATATGTATGTATGTATGTATGTATGTATGTATATAGGGTCACCGAAGGAGGTGTCGTGCGGGTTTTGTCATGTGCATGGGCATTTACATCGCCTCGACATTTATGAGTTATACTTCATTATTTTTGGTTAGCCGTGTGCCATTTATTTATACTCGAATATTCATGCACCTCGATGTGCATGGGTGTAGTGCGTGTGAACTAGAGGTTCACTATTATTTTTGGTACACACTAGATGTGTGTGAACATCCTCTAGAAGGTTGATTATTTTTGTAAAAGAGCCCTATTTTTGGCTAAAGCTTCACGATTGGCTCAAGGGCTATTTTTGGGAATACATGATTAAATACTCATGTCGTGCAAGGAGCCAACACGCATGAGGGGGAGATTTAACCCAATCCTTATTGATTAATGGTGATGTTTATTTTGTGCACAATTTTCAAGTCTATGGTTTATATTTCATGTTTATTTCCATGTCTATGTTTAATATGCTTGAATCTGTTATTTGTTTGGAGTTGAATATTTATTTATGATTATTGTGTGTAATTTTGGTACTTTGATTCTCTTTTATGTGGCAAGTTCCTATATATCTATATGTCTATTTCCATGTCTATGTTTAATATGCTTGAATCTGTTATTTGTTTGGAGTTGAATATTTATTTATGATTATTGTGTGCAATTTTGGTACTTTGATTCTCTTTTGTGTGGCAAGTTCTTATATATATATATATATATATACATATATATATATACATATATATATATATATACATATATATATATATATATACATATATATATACATATATATATATATATACATATATATATATATATACATATATATATATATATATATATAGCATGTCTCTCCTTTAGCTCGAGAGATCTCCTGTAAATACAACCATTATGACTATGGGATCATCATAGCTTGTAGTATTCTATAATATTAGTGCCAGATCCCCTTGGGCTAGTTCCTCACTGATATTATACTGATAGAGAGAGTGTGTTATGAAAGCAAAGAACAAGGTAAGGTCTTTGTTGTTGCAGGAGTTCAAAGTAAACATTTGTGCAAGGGCCAAGGAACCACTAGAAGGTCAGCTAGAGGAGCTTGCCTTTCTACTTGCTTACTAAAAGGATCATTGTTGGCCCTTGCATAGAGGGGCTTGCCTTTCTACTAGCTTACTGAAAGGATCATTGTTTTGTTGGCCCTCGATCGGTTCCCTGTACTGGTAGAGTTGTTGATAGACAATTGTTTGGGTTAGTTCCTCTCATCACTAAGATTAATGTTATACTAAGAGAGAGAGTGTGTTAGTGAAGCAAATTACAAGGTAAAGGTCTATGTAGAGGCCCAAGGAACCACTGGGTGGAAGGTCAGCCAGAGGTGCTGACCTTCAGCCTCTACCAGTTCCCTATGCTAGCAGGGTTGTTGTTGGCTATTACCTAAGCTTCTTGGTCAACTAAGGCTTTGGCCACCTCCATTTCCCTTTGTTGGGCAGGCTTTAGTTAGTTGGAGGTTTTGAGTGATGAGGCCATCTCTTTCCTTTGTGAGCAGACCACCACTTTGGCTTGTAGTCTTGCTGTTACTATGTGGGCATCAAAAATTTACTCATTCAAATGTGAACTCACCTGCTGATGGCTTTGTAGCATGGTTACCTTTTTTGTTTGCAAGCCCTGCAGGGATTCTTTGAGATCTTTTGCTTGGATTTCATAATTTTCACAGCTTGTCTCATATATTTCCTTGGCATGTGCTAGTTGACCTTCCAAGGCTACCATTTGCAATTTTAAGCCTGTTTTAGTAGCTTGTACCTCCTTCTTCTTTTATTCCAATCTTTTTTCAAGGGCACCAGTGGCTCTCATCCTCATTGGTTAGCTTGGCCTATGTGTCAGCATTTGGGTATGTGCCTTGGCTTGCAAGTCAGTGACTTTGAGCTTGTGTTGTTTGGTGATGCTCTCCACCTCGATTTGCATGCTTTCTCTAACTTGGATTCTTGAGGGTAGAGAATTCAGCACCGTTGTTGTTAACCTTGTTGATTGGGAAAATATTCGAGAAATCTAGCTTCCTTGAGAAGGGTGTGGGCTTAGTATGAAAGGGTAAGGGAAATGAGCTTTTTGATAATCAAGATTACCTTCTTTGACCCATCTATACCAATATTGTACCTCTTTTGGATCCCCATTGGTAAGAGGCCAATAATTTTATGAAGACTTGGTATTCACCTTACATTGTATTGCCTCTGCCAGACTTCTGAGCCCTATTTTTGGTTAAGCTTCTCCTTGACCTCCTCCACGCCATTCTTCACTAGTTGTATACATCGGGGAGAATGGTACAAAAGATAGACCTTTTTATTCTCCATTATCTTGATATAGCTGAGTATGGTGCCTTGGCACTGATCCATGAGAGGTCCAAGGTAGCTAGTCTTCTAGTGGACCGGTTTTACTGCTTTCCCCTTGGCCCTCTTCTTGGGGTGTTCTATCATCTCCTTTTAAGGATAGTGGGGTGACCCCAAGTCTTCATACAATGGGTTGGGATTCACGTCCTTGGCTGCCATGATACTGAAACATAGAAAGCTTTAGGAGCACCATTTTCCCTTGTTAGAGTTTTTTTTCCTTAGAATTTTGTTCAGGATACTAAAGGATGAATTGTAGCTCACGGCCATGATTCAGTAGACTACATATTCACGATTTAACAACCTCATGGTTTTTAACCTATTGGGCAACATAACACTGGAGAAGTATTAAGAATTAAGTATTGGGTTTGTATATGATGGATAATTTTTTGTGATTGTGTAGTCACACGATTGGTGTCTTGGTAGTCACGGGCATGATTATGCTGGCAGATTGTAGAATCATGGTGACAAATATAATTTATTGGGCTTCAACGAGGGCCATTGGCACCGCGAATGGCAATAAAAAAGGGGTAATTTTGTGTTGGTATAGTTTTGGGGGACCGTGATTATGTAGTCGGGTGATTGAGGACCGTGATTGTGCAGACTGCATAACCATAGTTGTGTACAAGAGATATCGAAATTGAAGGCCTGGAAAGAGTAACAATAGGCACATGCATAAATGCTTGGAAGATGAAGCTTGAAAAACTCAAAAATGGGAAAGATAATGGAAAAAGAAAGCCAGTGGGATCAGGATGGCTGTGAGATTAATGTATATGACATGTGGTAACATCTCATTGGTTTTGGAATGTGGCCATGATCACACCTACCATTGTCATGATCACATCAAAACAATGGTCGTGATCACATCGGTGAATCATGGTGCCACATCAAGTGAGATGCATCAAAATATTATAATTCAAACATAGGCAATCACAAACAAATCCTAAGAGCATAATATAATTCACTTTTGGTTCATTTTACGTGGTGTGATTCTGGAGAGTTCAGAATCACGGCCTATTCGGAATCACAGTGAAGGAATGTAAATTTATAGGCGTGTGAGGTTCTAGAGTGAAAGATGATGCATGGTGGGAGTCATATATGGTGTCCAAGATGAGTTTGGGCAAATGTGGTGTGACGTGATTTTGGGGATTAGAAATCATGACTGTGATTCTGCATAATCACGCTGGTAAATCTGATTAGATTGTGAGTGAAGTGATTTCCATAAATGTTAGAACATAATTAGCAAGGTAGTTCACTGGAGCTTGTTTTACATGATTGTCATTTCATTTATTGTATTGGTTAAACCCAAGTATATTTTGGTGAAGCCCTTGATGTAGAAGGGTTTAGTTAATATAGCACTTGTAGTTCTTCCGTGGTACACAACAACTCTTGCTTCATCCATTGAATCAACAAGTCCATAGAATCTTAAAGAAGTTCTTATGTGAACATGTCTTATTTGGACATGTGTCCTTGTGTGTCTGCAACAAAAGCTTTGCCCTTGGGGGTAAGGAATTGAGCAATTCACCTATTTAAACCTTGTTTGATTGGCATCTTGTGTGACGTTGAGTTAGGAATGTTCTTGTGGTTTTTGTTTAGGTTCTTGTGGCTTCTTACTCACATATTTAGTGGGCACCGATTTGCATCACCATTCCCACCTTATCTTGACCTCACGACCATAATTAGTGAGATCATGTTTTCGACTTGGTTTCTTTTTGGGCACCCACACCTTCTTAGTTACTTGGCTTGGGAGGATTGATTTTCTAATAGGCAGCCATCCTTGCCCTCTTTGTCCTTTCCAAGTCATTTTAGATTGTAGTTTGGGCAATTAGCTCGATGGGCAAGTTTTTTGCATAGATGGACTTACTTCATTATTTCGTTGTTTGGGTACCCATACCTTTCTATTCCCTTCATAGTATCCGCGTGCCCTTAGTAGTCATGTAGGAACCCAACATTGATGGACATGAGGCCTCTGGATCTTAAAGGTTTGCTATATGAGGTGGGACTCTTGCCTTTACACTTGACACACTAGCCTCCTTTCTTTGGGGTACTTATGGTGTTTCTAGATCAGGGAAACATAATAACATCCTAGGTGGCTTTGGCTATTCAAACTTTAGATTGTTGCTCAAGTCTAGGGTACTCCACAATGGCAATATATATCTAGATCTCCTAGATAATAAGTGTGTCGTCCTTTTCTCCCAATCCACTTCACAACTCATAGTTGAGATCCAACTTCATCCAAGCAACATGTCCTCTTCCAAGGCACATACAGGCATTATAAAAACCTTACAACATAGCCAATGGTTATTCTCGGTGGACGTATTAACTTTTAAACTTCCCAAGGCCCCTAATGTTCCTGCATACACACTTAACTTAGCTGATGTTAACTCTAACTCTGATTTCTTCACCTTCACCCATATTTCATATGAGAGTAAGTTGTGAATTGCGCTTGAGTCAATCATCACAAGAAGATTTATTATTCTTCTCTCCATAGAGAGTTTTAACATTGAGGTGACGAGCAAGCTCTATCTTAAGGTTGTGTGCCATGTTTATTTGTAATGTTATTTTATTTTGCTTTAGCTTTGGCTACCCTTGCCTTGGCCTCTTCTTGTGCCTCTTTCCTGAGCCTCTCTTGTTTCAGCTTTTCTTGTTTCTTTTTGTACAATTGTTCCAACATGTCTTAGGTTAAGGGCCCATAGTATTTTTTTGAGTTTGCTACCATTTACGTAGCCTTGGATCTTGACTCCATCAATGGTTTCAATGTAAGCTGCACCTTGGGAGGTGTGCTTTGTAACTCTAAATGGCCCTAGCTCTCGATATTTCAGTTTGTTCCTCCATTTTCAGTTTTTTTCTCTTGGAGGAACCAACTCCGTACATAAGTACCAAGTCTGCTTCTTGCAACTCTTTAGACTTCAGGTTTTGATCAAACCAATATTGTTTGCATACCTGAGTTTCTCTACTATCATCCCAAGGAGAGAAATCACTCTAGTTTCATCGAGCTTTTCTAACTTAATCAACCGCTCAGCTAGGGCATTTTCCTAAGATGTTCTTTTACTGCTATCCTCAAGTTAGGCCTCAAGCTAGGCACTAAATATTCTATAGGCATCACTGTCTCAATCTCGTAGGTGAGCCGAATTAACTTATGCTCCCAATACCACAAACGACTTTATTAGTACTTTCTACTTGCCCATTGGCTTGAGGATAGTATGGTGATGACTTTTGATGCACCACTAAAATCGAGTCAACAGATGTTCAATGACCTCATTAATAAAATGGGAACCCTTAACCAGTCTAGGGATACCCAAACCTTGATATGACATGCTCGTATTAGAATTTGGCAATTATACGAGCATGCACCTTTCGTGTGGCTTTCACTTCTACCTAGTTAGTTAAATAGTCTATGGAAATATTTATATACCAAGCGTGTGTTTGACGTACAACTGGACTAATAGGTCCAACGAAGTCTATTTCCCATTTTTTAAAAGGTTGTTGCATAATGATTGGGAACCAAAGGCATTCTCACTTATCCATGAGGAATATTAAAGCGTTAGCATTCATCATAATGTTTTTGATGAATTCCATGGCATTGGTAAACATAATTGGCCACCATAACCCTACTTGTAAGATCTTTCAACGAGAGTAGTTACTTTGCTTGCCACTAATGATCCCATTTTGAGCTTCTTCCAAAATAGTCCTCCCTATCACACCTTCTAAGCACATGATCTTTGCCTAGCTTATACAATTGACCAACTATCCAGTGGTAAGGTGCTGCCAATTTAATAAGCTATCGCATCTTATCTCCTTGTTCATCAATGGCTTATCCTATGGAAATCCATAAGCAAGATATTTAGAGATTTATTCACTCCATGGAAATAAGCTATCGCATCTTATCTCCTTGTTCATCAATGGCTTGTCCTATGGAAATCCATAAGCAAGATATTCAAAGATTTATTCACTCCATTCTGGTGCCAGAACTAGTTTGAATCGCGCAACATTTGGTACTTTATTATCAACACCAGTGGTAGGTTCTCCATTAGGTATTCTTGACATGTGATTTGCTACATGTTGTGAACCTTTTCTCACTGTAACAGTAAAGTTGAACTCCATCAATAGCACAACCAATGGGTAATTCGCCCAATCACACAAGGTTTATTGATAAGATATAGCAAATCTTGATGGTCCTTTGGGAGTTGCTACAAAAGGTCACCACAATTGCATAACTAGCCACTGTTGTGGTAAGGGTTGTTGAGATCCTACTAGATGAGGCCTTATGGTTGCTATTTTAAAGCTCTTGTAAATTTGCAAAGTTGTAGAGGATGGCCAACCAACAGAGCTACAATGTTGCTTCTCTTCCTCTCTCTGTCTCTCAATAGCAATGGAGATTTTTAGTTTAATTGAACCACTAAAGAGAAAGAAGGAGGAGAGAGAGACTTGACAATCTAAATCTCCTCGCAAAGAAAACCCCAATCTCTAAATTTCATCAAGATAATAAGACTACTAATCTTCTTATTGGAACCAACCCTAGAGGCTCTAATATCAAGTTAGAATTGCTAAGCTAGAGAGGGTCATAGTATGGAGTCAAAATGGAGTCAAAATGGCCATATTTGATTAAGAAGTATAATTAGCATTAATAGAATTGCTAAGCTAGAGAGGGTCATAGTATGGAGTCAAAATGGCCATATTTGATTAAGAAGTATAATTAGCATTAATAGAGATTACAAAACACACAAAATTATAATGAACAAGATTCTAACTCTCATTGGAAAACCACACAAATGAGTGTTTGAGTACACAACTTTATAGCTCTCATGGTGGAACTCATGGTGTGTGAGCTCCGATGGAGATTACAAAACACACAAAACAATCATGAACAAGAGTCTAATTCTCTTTGGAAAACCACACAAATGAGTGTGTGAGTACATCACTTTATAGCTCTCATGGTGGAACTCATGGTGTGTGAGCTCCCATGGACATTACAAAACACACAAAACAATCATGAACAAGAGTCTAATTCTCATTGGAAAACCACACAAATGAGTGTGTGAATACATCGTGCACCCTTGTGCCATCCATGTGTCAATAAATGCTTACACTCCATGTGCTACCTCGTGCTTTCCATATGCTACTTTTTTGACCATTGCCTTCACTTTTTACAAGTAACCATGCAAATCAACCTTTGAATTAGGATCCTTAGACTTTCTTCTTCCTTTCTAATGTGCATGCTCTCCCCCTTGCTCTACCCTTTTGAGTTAGGATCCTTAGTCTTTCTTCTTCCTTTCTAATGTGCATGCTCTCCCCCTTGCTCTACTCATGTTGTACCCTTACACATTGCTATTTCTACAATTGTGCCTCTTTCATGCACTGACTGTGAGACAGTGAGATAGCTAGCCTTCTTAAGCATCATGGTGAGTGACATGCCAGAGGAGCAAAGGAGGGAGCGGATCAACTAGAAAACAGAGGTTGCATCTTAGGGCTTGGATTCATATGAGTAATTGGTAAGTTTGCCATGACAGCTACAATTCTATTCTAGCTTGGGCTGGGGTAGGAAAAGTAATAATGTCATATGTTTTGCTTCTAAATTAATTGCCAAATGACGTGCTAGCTATCTTCTTGCTACATGGACTTGATTATAACATCTTCTTCTTCATTGTTGTTTGTTAGTAATTAAGAAGAGGGCTAAACTCTACTATTGTGCATTAGTGAGCAGTTATCATTGCTCTATCTATGCGTTGTTTATCAGAGCTAAATAGAAATCTATTTTATAGTAAAGCATATATCTTCTCTCCAACCTATGCTATTGAAATTCACCTCTCTCTCTCTCTCTCTCTCTCTCTCTCTCTCTCTCTCTCTCTCTCTCTCTCTCTCTCTCTCTAGTAAGGAAAATAATGAGGAGATGGATTATCAACCATAAATTCTAATCTAGCATTTCTAGTCATTTTTAAAATATTCATTTTCCTAACGCATTGGAAATCAAGAGTTAGGGATGATTAAAGCAAATGATAAAGTTCATTATTGTAAGATTAGGACATAAAGATCTTGATTACAATAAGCTTAACACAATGGCACAATAATTAAGACAAACATCCATACTGAGTCTCATTGATCCAAAATCCAAAATACATCATTATGGCTTGCAGTCATGGGAAAACCAATGATAAAATCCATAGAAATATGTTCCCAACAAGGAGCATTAGGAATAGGAAGAGACATAAGCAAACCAAGTTTCTTACCTTTGTAACTTTTCATTTTTTGACAAACACCACATTCAGAGACAAATCTAGCTATATCATATTTCATTTTAGGCCAATAAAAATCACTAGAGATAGTCCAGAATGTAGATGAAACACCTCGATGCCCCGCATAAGGTGGCTAATGTAATTTCTCTAGAATAGAATAGAATGTCTAAAGGTTCGAGTAATGCATAATCTTTTCTAGAAGAAAAGATATCCATCATCATAGTAGGAATACTCGCAACAAAAGGGTTCCAATGATTTTCTCTCAATCTAGATCAAATGTCACTAAAGTTAGGGTCTTGGTCATAAGTCTCACGTATAAAGTCAAAAGATGTATTCTCAATCACAGATATATGGAAGGTCTTCTATTCGAAGCGCCCAAGCCAGGGAAACCCAGAAGAACTCCAACTCAGCCATCTACCTCTGTCCAGAGTAACCTCAGAACTCCCTCAGGTCGGGGCCATGACGTAATAGTTTCTATTTTCTTGGGATCAACATGGATACCCTTAGCAAAAACTATATGTCCCAAATACTCAATCTCACTCTAAAAGAAACTACTCTTTTCAGGATTATGGTAAAGTTCATTTTCCTTGAGCAAATTAAACACAATTTCCAAGTGCTTTTCATGCTCCTCTTTAGATTTACTAAAATTAAGATATCATCGAAAAAGACAACCACAAAGTTTTGATGGCCAAGAAAGATCATATTCATCATACGACTAAAAGTTGCATGAGCATTAGTAAGACCAAATGGCATCACTAAAAAACTAAAAGTGACCAGTCTGAGTTCTAAAAGCAGTTTTATAGATATCTTACTCGGTTATTCTTACTTGATGATATCCGGATTTTAGGTCAATTTTGCTAAAGACGCTGGCTCCCCTTAATTTATCAAGTAGATCATCAACTCTAGGAATTGGAAATCTATTCTTGATAATGTTCTTGTTGAGAGCCGTGTAGTCTACACACATACGATAAGTACCATTTTTCTTCTTTACAAGAAGGACCGGCGCTCCATATGGTGAACTACTTGGTCTAATAAGTTATCGAGAAAGCAAATCCTTGATTTCAGTTTTAATTTCTCTTTGCTCAAGGCGGTGCACTTCCAGGAATAATGTCTATGTGATGATCCTCTCACTACGTGCACTAGGGAGTTTAGGAGGTAACTCATTGAGGAAATAATCAGAGAATTTAGAAAGGAAAGAGTCATGGAATGTATCCCTGGGAGATGGTTCTTCACCACTAAGCTGGTTAACCAAAATCAAGAAAGTTTTCTCCCTCTTCCTCAAAGCCCTCTTGGCCTGATTATGGCTCAAAAGTAGTTGATCCTTACCTTCAAAAATTCCTTGTAAAACAAACATTCTTACCATGATGCATAAAAAACATTATGCGCTTAGCATAATCAATATGTGGTGTGTACTGATGTCAAAAAGGCATTCCCAAAATCATGTCAATAATGTGCAAAGGTGCTACTAAGAAAGTACGTTCATCAAAAAATTGTGCAATAGACAAAGCAAGATTCTTCACTTTCTTAGTGTAATTATACTTTTGATTTTGAAAAGTAGCCTTTACTTTAAAACGAGAAGGAATCATGTCAAGATGAAGAGCATGTGCACAAGACGTTTAGAAATAAAATCATGTGTACTACCATCATCATGCAAGATTGTGATTTCTTTATCTTGAATTTTTCTTTTCATTTTAAGCAAAGTGTGTGGTGAAAAGGAATGAGAATCAAGGTTAGAAGTGCCTTCTTGATCAGATTTACCGTTGAACTTGTTACCAGCAGCAGTAAACTCTGGGTCATAGTCATCACTGTAAGCATCATCATCGTCTCTAGTGCCAGCGTCTTCATCTCCATCCACCATGTTAAGCCGAGCAATTGGCTTCTTGTTATTGTTGCTGTAGTCACTTGGACGCTTATTAGCATAATGCCCCCTTTGATGGCAAATGTAACATCGGATATTCTTCACTTTTTCATCTTGAGTGGCTGAATCTAGAACCTATGTCTTCTTTGGATCTTGGGGAGACACATCACTTACTATTCAAAGGGATTAAAATATAAACTTCAACTATTACCACACGAGCAAGATAGCATAAAAGCATAAATAAAATTTAAAAAAAATACTTCTTCTTGTACTAAATATTTTCCACCTTCTCTCCCCCCAAAACTCTGATACCACTGACAAGAAAAAGGATCTTGGGGAGACACATCACTTACTATTCAAGGGGATTAAAATATAAACTTCAACTATTACCACACAAGCAAGATAGCATAAAAGCATAAATAAAATAAACACATGAGAGAGTGTTGGGTGCAATCTAGCCCCCCTCAAGAAGTGTCGACCTTCTTCCACCTCTTGAGTATTTATGCTTTATTAATAAAAATAGCCCATAAGCCAAAAATAGATGCACGCTTATGCATGGACTTGCCCTTTACAAAAATGGGGGTTGCTTTTAACACAAGCTTAGGTAAAATGTTCCTATCTAACCACTAAAGGAGAATTATAAAAAGAACCCCAAGGGCTAATTCACGTGCAAAATAAATAAATCCACGCCCAAGTATAACAAAAGTGGGCAGCTCAATAGGTCCACGTCCAAGTACATCAAAATGGGGCGGCCAGCAAGAACATAAAATCTCGTAGTAGATACTACGTCAAAAATACCAAAGTGAGAACCATCTCTGTAATAGCTCACACCATATCGCCACCATCACATCCCAGCCATTCTGGCTTATGAGCACAAAGCACGTCAATCTCACCAACCTACACCAGGTTGTCCATTCAAACACATTACAAATTAACAACACATGCTAAAAGTACACAATAGCACATAAGTATTAAATCCAACACCTAGTTCCAACCATCCCTAATTTCATATGTCCCCACATGGAAAATTCAGAATCACCCAAGTGCCATGCTATGAACATAGTGGTAATTAGGCATCCCCAATTAACCACGGAAGGATGGGCAAATAAACCGTGACACCTGGTGTGGAAGTTCAGGTTCTATGGGGGGGACGGTGCGCACTCAGGTACTGGGTCAAAGGTCACAAAAACGGGCAGCGATTCTAGTTGAGCTTCGTAGTACTCTACCAGTGCTTGGGCCTCCTGAAGACGTTGCTTCTCGAGGATGGCATTTGGATATGCGGCCAGTGGTTTTTGCCGTTTGGTGAGGCTTTGGGGGGCTGCATGGGGGAGTGGTAGTTTGGCACGATCATCGCTCCCGGAGAAGGATGATGTGGTCTTTGTTAAGCTAGGGTGGTTGCTAACCCGATTGTCACCTTGGCTAATGTGCTTAGAGCATTGTTTCTTTTGGAATGTGGCCTTCTTTAGCTTGGCATGCAACCATGTGATGACATTTATGGGACAGTCAATATTTTCCCATGTTGAATGCTCAACATGTTGACGGATGGCATGCCTTCGACTACAGAGTGAGAAACTGATTGCAAAGAGAAATCCTTGAAGTAGTGGTCGATTCCACAGCCATGACATTGTGGTTGCATTGGCAGATATTTTTTTAAAGGGCATTTAACCACTCTATGGGGTCCTTGGCAAAGGAAACATAGAAGAGGTGGTTTCCCTGCGGGCGGGTGCACCTATAGTGTGCACAATTGGGTAAGGGTCCATGGGAGGCACAGGCAAAGGAAGGTGATGTGATATGGGTGCTTGAGGGATGGTGGACCACATGGGCTCCATGGGTTTGCCTCGAGAGGCAACGGTTGGAGTGGAAAGATAACACTAGTGAAGGTTGCGGTGGCGCTATGTGTGAATAGTTAGTTGGGGTGGTGCCACCAGTAAGGCTTGGTTCCCGGGAGGAGAGGAAGGTAATGTTACAAATGAGCTTTGAGTTGTCATTGTGCAATGGCTAATTGTGTGGAATAGCTTTCTTGCATGTCATCGAGAAAGATCGCCCATTGCAGGCTTGAGCAAAGGTGGAGGGGTCCTTGACCAATATGTGGTAGTCGAGTCTTGGATTGTGCAAGCCCAAGAGGAAATGGTCCATTAAGTGCTTGTCACTCAAATTTTTCCTTTCTTTGCAATACGAATCAAGGTACTTGATGTGTGCAATGTAGTCACGTAAAGTTTCCTCTAGTTTTGTTTCAATCAGAACAGTTGGAAATAGGGCTGCATTTGGGCTTGTAGGGTGCAAAGCCAAGAATGAAGGCCTCTCGTACTACTTTGAAAGCGCCTTTATGCCGAGGGTCCAAGGATTGCAACCATTGCAACACCTTGCCTTCAAGGTTGAGTCCCCAAGGAGATGGACTTTGGTTGCATCATCAAAAATTTCAAATGCCTGATAGATTTGGTTAAAGACCTCTATGTGGAATATGGGGTCTCCAACACCGTAGAATTTTGGCAGAAGTTTGAAAATTTTTGCCCACATGGGTTGTGTATGTGAGATTTGTGGGTGCAATTATTGGGACACTCCCCTTCCTAGAGCTTGTGCTTGCTAAGCTCGGAATGTCGAGTTGTGGTTCAAGGGGAGCGCCGGAGGGGGGGGAAGATCTGTGGATAGAGAAGAAGGTACATGAGTGGGCATGGGGCATCTATCCACGTCGAGGTGCATGTATGGAGGGCCCCACTAGATGAGGGCTCTTCATAAATCATTTCGTCCTCGCTCACAGCAGCCAAACATGTGTGGCGTAGCGACCACATGTGAATGTGCAATGGAGGCCGGGGTGCCACAAAATGGAATGGGGGCACTAGGGGCATGCAACCATGACTGAAAGATGTCCACATGTCAATGGTTTAACATGCTACCTCACAAACACAAGAGAGAAGAAGAAGAGAGTGCTTACAACAAGGGTTGAATCCGGTGATTTACACTTGGCCACAATTCCTTCTGACCGACATTACATAAGTCATAAGCTCGGTCATCCCTTGTCTCAATTACAATTGGCGCTTAGCGCAGTTACAAAAAAGATGGATTACAAAGGTAATGTGGTAGCCGTGTGAAAGGTCATGTTAACCAGAGCGGTTAACATATTCCCCACATGATTGCAGGTCTGTCCTCGAAATTGGTCGAAAAAAGCTATTCTATAGTAGATAGAGTATGTGCGGACGAAGTCCCATCTCAAGGTAGGAGCAGGAGGGTCTCGATGGAAGATGTGGATGTGGTGGCTCATCCAGAACATCGTCTCCATCATGTCTTCGAAAGTTTGGAGCTGCCAAGAAGGCTAGTGGTCCCATGTCGAGAAGGACTCTAGCAAAGTGATGATAAGGTTGAAAAGCAGATGGTCACTGTTGGGTCCGGGACTTGGTCGTAACGGCGGATGAAATCGTTGAAGCACCTGACCATGGTTTCTTTTGTACATGGGTTGTGCGGTGACAAGGACGCAAAACAAGGGAAGTTGAATTGCAACTTCAGGTGTGCTGTTCAGCATGGAAGGTTTTCCAGGCCCATCATCTGCGGATGGGGAGGTAATCTGGGCAGATCCTCAATCCGCGGGGTGCATTGCAAGAAATCTCCCAAATAGGGCTGTCGTCGTGACTCCTCTCCCATGAGATTGAAGGTGATGTAACAAGCAGCAGTGGGGCGGCGACAAGTGGCTAGTGGTGGCCATCGCGGGTTCGGGTGGGTGATCTCGCCTCCATGTCGTATACTTGGCATCAAGGTACGGGCAGAGGACATAGAGGTCGAGGCGGTCAGTGATGTGGGTGATGGAGTGATGTGGGTGATGGAGTGATGCTGGATCTGTTGACCAAGCAGGATGGTGATGACCTTCTTGAACTCCGTGCGATCCAAGGGATCGTGCCAATGCAAGGGGTTTGGCGAAGGGTTGACTTCCTCGTTGCTCAGATGGTGTTGGTGGTGGGATCTCCCCTTCTTCGAGTCGTGGATTGGTGGGTGGCAGAGCCGGCGAGGATGGAGGGGGTGTCGATGACGAAGATTAGGTGGTGAGGCTCGCATTGAGGAACGGTGGGGGTCTAGCAGAGGTGGAGGGGATATCCCTGAATGCTATGTGCATTCCTAAGTTAAGGGATAGTGAAGGTGGCGAGGGGGGTGTGGGTGATGGGGGTGGAGTGGGAAAGTGAAGGAGGGGAGAAGTTGGGGCACCAAAAAGTGGAAGTGTGGAGGTGCTTGAGGGGGGTGGTGGGGGTGGGGGTTGTGTGGGAGGAGATGCAGATGAGGGTCCTGATGATGGTGGAGGAGGGGGTGGCGGTGAAGAGGCTTGTGGGTTCGGAGGTGGAAAGCTACCCTGCCCTTTTGTGCCATCATCGTTGTCGTCTCAGGGCAGGACCAGCTTGTAGGCAGCATCTTGAGGATCATCGGCATAGAAGAAAGTAACTACAAGGGCAGCCTCGGCTTCGCTAAAATCCCATGAAAAAGTGATGTGTGTGTCATCAAACTGGCATATGCCAATGGCCTCCATGACCTCGATTTGGGTGAATCAACGATGGTAGAGAATGAGGAGACTGGGTGCTGAGTAGGGTGATAGAGGATCATTGAGGAGGGAGATGTGGGAGTCATGGATGAGGTGCTAGCCACCACAGCGGTGCAGAGGTAGTGCAGCACCTGGCTTGAGAGGAGGGGGAGATAAGGGTAGGGGCAGACACCATCTGGTAAGGGTAGGGGCAGACACCATCTGGTAAGGATAACTCAATGAGGTCAGATGGGGCTAAGGCAGGGAAACCATATCGAAGTAATAAGCTCCAAGCGGTTAGGGTGGCTTATAGGGGGTAGAAGGAGAGTTCAAAGAAGTCACGAGGGTGCTAGAAGGTAATCAACCCCCCTGGAAGAAAAAATGTGGGATGAGGCTTAGGCTATCAAGGGGGATCGTGGAGAGAGCATAAGTAAATTTTTGGCGGCCGAGAGAGGGAGGGACTCCTCTATATAAATATCATGTTGGAGGAGGGATACTGTAAGTGGAGGAGCCGACCTAGGGGTTTGAGGGGGGAATGCCAAAATAGGAAGCTCAGTTGCATTCTCCATAAGTGCGGCCACCTTATGAACTGGCCGACCTAGATGAAGGGGCTGATGGGGTGGTTGGCAGCTGGGCGGCTCGAGCCTCTGCCTCTCCAAGTTGCTCGTGTAAGTGATGAAGGGTGGCCTCTGTTAAGTTTTGGTGCCATGCAAAATCCGCGGTGGTGCAGGGCAAGGGCTTCCTCTGCTATTTGGGCTCGGCTCATGGCCTCTTGATGCAGTCCTTCTATGACTATAAGCTCTTTGTGGGCTGTCACCTCCGGCAGCTGCATGGGCTTGGTTAACCTGTTGGAGCTCCATAATCTTAGAAATGGCCGTGCCCAACTCATTTGTATGTTGATCAAATTTTTTCTACAGCTCATGAATTGGACGTTTATCTGGTAAACTCCTTAGACGCTACTCTCTCCTGGGCTTTGGCTAATAACATTTCTCTCTATGAAATTTGTGCCACTTCCTGCTATCGAGAGATGCAGTCTGTCATTTGTTGGATGAGCTCTTGGGCCATATTAGCAAAACCCTAGGCAAAATTGGGCACGTCTCCTCGGGCCACACATGGATGCCTTCTACATAACTTTGGCTAGAGTTGAAACTGCCTGTGCGGGTCCAATGAAGAGTGTTGACGGTATTTTGGGTGTCCATGGGGGATGAGGGCCCGACCTGATCATGAGGTGGCATGTCTGTGAACCTGTCAGGGGGTGGGGTCTCATAAAGACTTCTGTGAAGGAATTCTTACTGCTGGCGATCCTCTTCCTCTTATGCGACCTTCTTGGCAGCTTCTGCAGTTGCAGTGGCAACAATCTCTTCCTGTGTGGGCCTGGGCCTTGGGGTAGCTGTGCCTATTCTGTAGCCTATTCTGTAGGTACAGGTTCATGGTGGAGCCTCTTAGCTGGTGGGCAAATGGGAGAGGTGGATGTATGGTATAAAGAATCAACTGTGGCATTAGGTCCGCTAAAGTGTATGGCTGTTGGCAGCTCTTCCCATCCCACTGCATAATACAGAACCCTGGTAAGTAAAGTGGCGACCGCCAACTTGCCTTGGGGGTTGGAGCAGACGACATGGAGCTCCCGGAAGAGATAGTCGGCCCAATTTACCTGCTGCTGGCACTGGTGTACACGAGTCAAGGTTGTGAGACTGCACCTGCTAAACCTGTCTGTCCACCTTATCGGTCATGAGGAGAATACAGGGCACGTACTGGCATTACAAAGTCTTCCTGGGCAATGTTGCCCCACTCTATGCCATCCTTGTTGTTGGCATTTCCCTTGTACAGACCATGAGTGAGCTTAAGGGTGTTGATTGACAAGGCGAACATATGGATGTTCCACTTGTGATAGTGCTAGTGTCTCCCGCCGCGCAGAAGTCCTATGTTAAGCTGGACTAGATGGCGTCTCCCCTCAATATCCAAAATGATACCTGTGTGCTGATTTGCATCATACGTCTTTGTGAAATGTAATGTGTTGTATAACTCTGGCCCCCAAGGCTCTAGTGTAGGTAGTCGGTCTAATCCAAGTAGCTCCAACTTCTGGACCATAGTTGGGTCAGCTCAACAGCTCTATAGCATGGCCCTGTGTAGTAAAGGAGCTTGTGCTCAACTTTACGATGGTTCTTCATCAGGGAATGGACAGTGGATCCATTCACCTGCTTCATCAATGCTTCAGCTAGATGGGAGAGCTGGGCTGGGTGCTTTGTGTACTCCTCCAAGCGTCCACTGGTAGGTCTCTTTCGCCTTAAGGAAGTATGGTGGAGCACCCCCAGGGAAGAATCTGAAGCTTCAGACATCTTGAAGGCTGGTTGTGAGAGGATAAGGGTTTGTGGAAAATTTTTGCAAGAATTTTGCTAGCCTGAGAATGAAAAGTGAGAAAATGGGAGAAGGGGCCCCATATTTATAGCTCTGTGAAGAAGACATGGTGGCAAGTTTAGGGAACGGGCATGCAATTGTAAGCGTATGGGCTTGCAAGTCAAGCTACAAGCGAACAGGCGTGGCAAGATGATCGAATGGCCACAGGCTCGCGAGACTAGTTGGAACGGCCGAGGGCTTTTGAATAGAGAGTTGGCATGGCCGTGGCAGTGTGCAAGAGAGGGAACGACCGTTCCGTAATCTGTGGCAAGTCAATCTTGAGAAGGGAATGACCATGTGAAAGTTGGAACAGCCGTGGGCTTTGTTTTTGAGGAAGGAACGGTCGTGGCACTTTGATTCTTTTTTCTTTTTTCTTTTTTTGTACCCTCTCACAGGTTTTATACAAGGAGTCTATGCTGCCAACACCCCACCCATTGTGGGTTTTGTACTGACCCCGCGTGCCTACTTTGCCAAAGAAAGGAGTTTATGCCCATTAGGTAATGGCGAAGTAGGGGGTAGCACTTCCTGAAGAGATTCTGATGTTAGTGGCAAGGAAGTAGTTAGGGTTGAGGGAGTAGAAGGGAGTTTTACGGTCATGTCGAGCCTCTAAATGATAGGCAGAGAAATTGCTGACGTTGAAGGTATATCTGTAATGAAGTTTGTCAGCGGCGGCGGTCGCTCGGGGGTGCCTGTGTCACATAGGACTTTTTGCCTCCCTTTGTCTTGAGTAATTTGGGTTACAGATGTTGCCTTGGGTTCCCATTCAAGGGTCGGTGAGACTGAGGTGTGACATGAGGTAGGACCTCAGGTTAGAGAGGTTTAGGGATCCATAGGGTATGATTACCTTCATAGTAATGTTGAGCAAGTAGAAGAGATTTTGGGATCCACTCAAGGGTTGAGCACATGGGTTTAGGGTTGGGTCGAGGGTCATAGAGGACGCATAGATTTGTCTCGATGCTATACCTTGTAGGCTTGAGGTTGGCGAATGGGGGGCCTACTCTAGGGATGAGAAACTCTGGATGCCCGTTGTTGGCGAGGGGGATGGTGGGACCTTTTGGGGATCCACAATGGAGATGTTCCCTCATAGTAGCCTTGTCCTCCAAGAAGTTGCTTGGGCACCCAGTGGTGAGATATCAAACCCGGTGAAGATTCGTTAGTATGGTTAGCAGTGTTAGATTGGTTAGTATGATGTGCTGTGGCAGCTGCTTGTGATTTGGCCATGTGAGAGCGCGTTGCCACAATGCGTGGTGGTTGTGTGGGTGCGAGAGGCATTGGTGCAGATGGCATGTTGAGAGGCCTCTTTTTCGGGGGGAACGGAATGATAAGAGTGAGGTGTTGGGGTATTTGTGGGTGGTGGGAATAGGAGTTCATGGCATGGGGGGGGTAACAGGAACTGGTTCTTCATCTGTCTCATTAGGACGGTAACATGGCTAGAAGCCAATTGTAGGGTGGCCGTCCGTGCATCCCAGTCGATGTTGCATCTATTATGGCCCATCCATCCCCTACCGAGGATGATCTCTTCACTCATAGTTCCTGCAAGCATCACATAAAACTTCCCTTCTAGGGGTTTATTTCCAATGTGGAACAAAAGTGTGATTGTGCCAATGCAATGAATATGCTCTGAGGCAACCGTGGTGACAGCGGCAAGTGTTTCTTTCAATGTGGGTCCCCCAAGGGAGCGCCATATTTCATAGTTACAATACATTGTAACTAGCCCCTATATCAACAAGAGCTAATTTTTGGGCAAAGCTGGTTGATGTGGTCATTCCTAATCATAACCAAGCTGGCTTCACCTCCTAGCCTCCTTCTTTTTCTAAGTCAATTACTTGGGCCATGTTAACCATAATATGCTTTTGCCTCAACTTGGCTTGTCTCACCTTGGCCCCTCTTCTTTGCGTAGTTTTTTTCATATCCTCATGATCTTGTTTTCGTTGTTTTTTATCATGGATGCCCTTCAAAGTCGCCGCAGTGATGAGAGGGCCATAGTAGCATTTAAGTTTGCTACTGTTGAAGTATCCTGCCATCTCGACACCATTAAGGGTTTCAATGCACACAGCACCTTGTGGTGTGATTTCAGAGACTAGAAAAAGGTCCTAACCCACGGAGTTTAAGCTTTTTCTTATGTGTTTTTGTGCGGAATAAGAGGACCATGTCGCCCTCATTCATCTGTTTATGCTTGAGCTAGTCGTCGAATCACTGTTTACGCCTTAGCTTTTCAACAATCATGCTGTAGACTGCAAGGAGGCAGGTTGCATCGAGCTTTTCAAGTTCAAATAGGTGATAGCTTAAAGCATTTTCGGTGAGTTTTTCGTGCACTGCAACAGGTAGGCTTGGAACTAAGAACTCCATGCGCATGATTGCTTTAGTTCCATAGGTTAAACTAAAGGGGGTAGCGTTAGTTGTTGCCTTATATGAAGTTCTATAAGCCCAAAGTGCAGTCAGCAATTTCTGTTCCCAGTCGTTGTTGCGGGTTGGCCTCCACTATTTTGGTCAAAATGGCACACAGGATTTTGTTTGTACTTTTGGCTTGGCCATTCGTTGAGAATAGTAAGGGGAGGACTTCCTGTTGGGGGTGACGAGGAACTCTTGTAAAAGGAATTTGATTACTTCGTTTTGATGAAATGTGTTCCATTGCTGACAAGCTCGAGAGGACACCCGAAGCTGTGATTACAGACTCATAGAGAAATTTGGTCGTTGATCGAGCATCAACTTTGTTGGTTGCGCGAGCTTCTGCCCACTTGGTGCAGTAGTTCGTGGCGGTAACTACATATATGGCTTGAGTGTATTTAGCTGCCAGACTGATGGGTCCTATGAATTCTATGCCCCATTTTTCAAATAGTTGTAAAGCCACGATGGGGTTCAGGGACATGTGATCCTTGAAACGAGGGATTGATACACATTGGCATTCATCACATCATTTGACATACTCAACCATTTTTCAAATGGTTGTAAAGCCACGATGGAGTTCAGGGACATGTGATCCTTGAAACGAGGGATTGATACACATTGGCATTCATCACATCGTTTGACATACTCAGCAGCGTTAACCATTAAAGTGTGCCACCATAACCCAGCTCCTTACAAGTAGTGATGTCTACAGCAAAGTGTCTGCCCACAGACAGAGTGAGCCTATTCAAGGAGGAAGACATATTCGTCTTCCTGCATACAACGTTTTAGGATTTTGTCCTTACTCTAATTGTAAAGTTGACCCGCGATCAGTTGTACAAGGTTACTTTTTTATTAAGTGGCGAGCACAATCCTTATTGAGGAGAGGATCAACTGGTAAGCCAGTGGGCTAAAAAGTGAGCCATTTCTTCACCCCATTCAGGAATTAAGCAAAGTTGGAACAGGGCTACATCTGGTAAATCATCATCTGCTCCCACTGGCAGTTCGGCATTGGGGATCCTTGACCTATGGTCTGCTAGAACATGTTGAGAGCCTTTTCTCACCATAATAGTGAAATCGAACTCTAGCAAAATAAGCAACCACCTTGCGATTCTGCCTATCATGCATAGCTTGTTAACTTGGTATAAGAGGGCTTGATGGTTTACGAAGAAGACAAACTTGGTCACCAAAAGATAATGGTAGAACTTCTTAACCATGTAAACCATAGCTAATCCTTCTCTCTTAGTTGTGGTGTAATTCCTCTCAACTTCGTTGAGTTGGCAACTCACAAAACTAATGGGGAAGTCCATCTTGTGTTTGCTGGGTTGGGCTAGCACGTACCATATAGCAAATGCCCTCAGCATCAATATGGACATGGAAGATGAGATCCCATTTGGGGGATCTAAGGATTGGAGTGCTTGCCAAGGCTTTTTTTAGTGTAGTGTAAGCTCTATGGCATTCTTTTATCCACTCCAAAACTATAAGAAGTTCGTAAAGGGGTCTAGCAATATCAACATACATAAAAATGAATCGTCGATAATAACCGACATGCTCCACACTGGACGCCCTTAAAGGTGGTAGGTGGTGGCAGCTCGAGAATGAGCCGCACTTTGCTGTCGTTAGTTCGATAATCTGCCTGGAGACGATGTGTCCTAGGATCACTCCGTGTTGAACCCATAATTGGCATTTAAGAGAGTTCAGCGAGATGTGATATAGTCTGCATCGCTCTAACACCTTATGCAAAAATGTGAGGTGCTTCTTCCAAGAAGAATTGACACATAGGTCATCCGTAAAGACTTCTAGAAATTTTTGTAGATATTCCTTGTAAGCCGTACATATTAAGTGTTGGAAGCTTCCAAGGGCATTGGTCAACCCAAAGGGCATGACTTTGTATGCGTAAGTACCCCATTCAGTAGTAGCAAAAGCAGTTGTGTGCTAGTCTTTAGGGTCGATCAACACATTGTTGTATCCTGCTACTCTTTCTAACACGTGTTCAGTGAATGGTAAAGGATAGTGGTCCCTTATGGTGGCAACATTGCCCTTTTTGTGGTCGACGCACACCCTGACTTTTCAGTTTTTCTTGGGCACTATCACAATCGGTCATACCCATTCCGCATGTTCAATTTCATAGAGGCATCGATAAGTCTTTCAATCTCTTTGCGGACCATGTTGGAATATTTGGGGTTCATTGGGTAAGCTCGTTGCTTGACTGGCCTAGCTCCATCAACCATGGGAATGTGCTATACCACTTCTAGAGGTACACCCTTCATATCCGTGTACTTTCAAGCGAAGCAATCCTGGAATTCAGTTAAGAGAGCAATGAGCGTTGTTTCTTCTTCATTTGAATGGTCTTCTGCAACAAATACGGGCCTCGGGTCTTTACCCGAGCTTGTCAAGTTCACTTTCTTAACCTTGGCTGGGACCGTCATATGAGGTCCCAGGCTACCCACTATTATACCTTTGAGCCGAATCATATTGAACAAAGTAGTCGGCCATTTGGAAGGTCTTAAAGTGCTTGGGCACCTACCATGTTTCTTCAGCTTTAGCACTTTCCTCGTCAATTAGGCTTTTGGTTTCTTTTTTTGTAAGTTCTAACTTTATGTGCCTTGCGTGCAGAGCGGCAAAGCTTTTTAGGGACTGGTTCTAATTGAGTGGGTTCAATCGGTTGTGGGACAATAGTGTGGACCAGAAGAGAGTTGTTTGTAAAATCTATTTGCCATACTTCATTGAAATGCTCATGGGCTTCCACAACTCCCACATATTTCAACCAATGGGTTTCAGAGTTTCCTGGGAAGATGACCACTTTGGCCCAAGAATTCCTTCGAGCCTCTGAGTTTTATGTGAGCATGTACTCCTTGATTGCTTAGCTCGAACAACCCGATCCAACTCTTGTGTGGCTATATTGGGCAGATATGCTGAACTAAGCATATATAACAATGTAAGCTCTGGCCCATCCATCGTGGCAAATCTTGTACGAGTTTTTCTAGGCAAGATGTCCAGTGTAGCGAGGGGATGCATTCAGTTCTCATATTCTTTCGGCTCTGGGAGTGGTGCACATTCCTCACTCTCCTTTTCATCTTCTTGTGTTTTATGGCATTTCTTGCATAGATGGACTTCAGTTGTTTATGTAGTTGTGATTCCTCTACAAACGGTCTGCCACTCATGGGGTGTGCTTTCCATGTGGGTAGATTGATCTTGAAGGTAAGATATTTTCTCCGAATGTAGATATGGTTAGTATCCCAATCATGGTTCATCTTGGATTCTCGCATAAAGAGACACCAAGGATGTGGTCATATGAAATTGGCTGACGTCCAAAATTCATCACCACAAAGGTGTGGCGGTAGGTGGTTCCCAAAATCTTAATTTTAAGATCCTTTAATAGACCAATGGGTCTAGCGGTGGCTCCATCAATGAATTTAACTAACAATCAGGTGTTGTCCAAGCCAGGTGCTCTCCATTTTTCCCATCATTGTTTGGTCACAATGCTCACTCCAGCTCCTCCATCCAAGATTGTAGTAACTTGGTGGCCGTTTGAAAGTTATCGGCAAGGCCGCATTAAGTTGATCGCCTTCAAAGTATTGTCCGAGCTTATTCACTCAAATGGTAGGAGTCCCTTTTACCTTAAGAGGTATGTGGAATTCTTCTCCCTCAGATTCATTAGAGCTATCAAGCTCCATGGTTTCATTCATGCCTGCCCTAAGACGTCCTTCTATCTAGTCTTTCAAGTCGTTCTATACGCTTGGGCTACCTTGGAGCAAGGTGCTGATAGGGATTTGGACCTGAGAAGAGAGGAACAAAGAGAGACCTGCAATGTCTCTTGGATCAAAGGCACTCCTGTAGGAAGGTCAAGTCTACTTTGCCTCAAGCTTTTTGAGGTGTAAGGAATGGGAATAGGGATTTCTGCGTTAGTTCCCTTATCATGTTCATCTCCCAAGTCTCTAAGATATTCTACCATCCTACCCTTCAGTTGGGGGGTGGATTCTTCTTCTATTAACTCTTGCAGGAGTGGTTGATCTAGAAGCTCGCAAGGGTAAACCTTAGCATCATGTGCAGGTCTGATTTGAGACTGACAAGCATGGTTCAAGGTAGGCAGTAGGAGGATCAGCTTCCATCTGAGCTTGGCACTCATGAACTAACTCTTGGGCTACTCTAGGAGCCTCTCTTTTTCCTCAAAAGGATTTGGATATTCCTTGAGCTTTTTAGATAGTTGATGGGGGTCAATGGGTTCTTGGACGCGGGTGACTGTGCTCAGCATATCTTCTTCTTCAGATGAAGAAGTCGGAGGATGAGTTATTGTGCTTTAGTCAAAACCGCTTTTGATAATCACTTGGCTTTCTCCCTTCCCAACCTTGGTGGCTTTCTTTCGTGAGCGCTGAGTTATTCGGGCTTGTTCAGAGGCTCTTGCTTGGTCCTGGTTTTGTTAGGTTGAGGCCTCTGCAACAACATGCACTGCAGCCCTTTGCCTGTTCTGCAGCCTAGTTACTGCGTTGAGGGGGGCTGCTCGAATGAAACCATCTCTAACACTCAACAGGTTAAGGCTGGTGTTAGGATTATCTTCATGAGTCTTTCCAATTGTTCATGGTCTTAGTGGGTTGTCTTTGTACATATGGTTAATACCACATCCAATACACAGTGGTGTCAAGTCTGGAGCAGCTGTTGGGGCACTCGCCGCCCTATTCCTGTTGGGACACTCCGCCACTCGGTGAGGTCCACCACAATCATAACACTGTATGGGTGGTCTTTTTGTTGTTCAATTCATATCCCTAGCTCACGATATCGGGGCTGAAAGGTACATATGATACATTTAATCACCCTCCATAACATAGTGACTAAGAATTTGTGAGGGCGGATTCATGGGATCTTGGGTTTCATAAGTGGAAGTCTCCAGGATTCTGCCTCATTCCTATCCTCGAAGAGTTCTGTCAGGGTTATTTGACGAACTGGTGCGACTCTATGTGATGGGGGCTGTGGTGGGAGAATTGGGGATGGTAGGGGCATCTCAGGGACCCTAAGGATTCCTCTTTGGGCCACATCTTGGCCAGATTGGGGACCGTTGTGATGTACAGGGGCTGGCAAAGCCAGTAGTTGCCTAGGGTTTGCAGAGGTAGTACCTAAGGCATAGCTCAAGCCAAGGCAACCTTGTGATGGTAGTAGTTAGAGATCTCGTGATTACCCCATTTTACACAGTAGGTACAATAGAGGCTTGGGTGGGGTCTCAGATGAGGACATTTGGTTCCGGTATGGTTTTCTCAATGGGTCGGGCACCATACAAGTTCCCTTCTAGGATAAAGATGTGGATGGCTCCCTCGATCCCGACCTTGGTTAATTCTCCATTGTTGGGTCATTTGTTGCATTAGGGCGGCATCTAATTGCTCTACACTTTGTCCAGACTGTGACTCCTTACCCTTTTCATGAGGTTTTGTGTTGGTGGTCTTGAAGGAGGCTTCTGATTCACCTTTATGGAGTTGTCTGGAACGTGTTCCCTTGAAGTTATCCTCAAACTTCAAAGCACTCTTATAGCATTGTTCAAAGGAGGTGTGACCCAAAGCAAATAAGTAGTTGTGCAAGGGAATATCTTCGAGTCCCTCTAGAAATCTCCCAATTAGTCTCTCATCAGAGAACATGTCTGTAGTATTACAATGTGAGTGGAGATATTTGACTCTATTTATGTAATCTCTAATGGTTAATCTCTGATGGTTTTGACTTCATTCTATTTGACATTATTGAGCTGTTCAACAAGACTCCATTGGGTACCTTGACGAGACTACCCTACCTTGAAAGCTTCTTTTAGAGCCTCGAAGGAAGCTTTATCTTCCGCTTTCAAAGATCTGAACCATTGGCCAGCTTTACTATCCAAGGTGAGGCCAAAGGCGCTCATCTTGGTCTGATCATCTATATGGCCAAATGCTTTGCATATCTGATTAAACATCTCCAGGTGAGTAATGGGATCACTCATCCCATCAAACTTCGTGATCAACTTCAAGATGTTTACTTGTTTGGTTCGTTCCTGCCTGGGTTGAACTGATGCAGGGGGATTTATGTGAGCGACTACCCCCCTCCATATTACCATGGCAATCCTTAACATTTCAAGTGTTAGCCTTGGAAGGTGCAAGTTGGGGAATAGGTTGTGGAGGAGATGGAAGACAAGTGGGGGTCCTTGCTCCCTGGGAGGACCAGGTTGTGGCCCATGGGGTC
This sequence comes from Cibotium barometz, assembly GCF_041138505.1. Lineage (NCBI taxonomy): Eukaryota > Viridiplantae > Streptophyta > Polypodiopsida > Cyatheales > Cibotiaceae > Cibotium > Cibotium barometz. The sequence goes on from NC_141085.1 coordinate 2,801,723, forward strand.
CTGCTTGGTACATTGAGTGTATCCCTTGAGATGGGTGCTACTGATAGGCTAGAGGGCCCTATTGTGGTGATGGGCCTAGGTAAACCCATTCTCTTTGGTATGATGTCTTAGACCTATGGGAAGATGGACCTAGTTCTTCGTTTGGCAAGGTTTCCGGAGCTATGAATGAGTTTGCCGCCCTCAAGACATGTATAGCTCTCCAGTCTGGTAGTTGGATCTGGGTTTGATGGCTCCTGCCTTGGCTGTCTTCCACTCTAGGGTCTAGAGGTGGCATGGGCCCACTTTCTTGAGGTTGATCCATATTCCTTACCCTGGGTTGCGGTCCTACAGACTGTGTGTTTCCCAGGATAAAATTGCGAAGCCTTGATGCATGGCTTTATTGAGAATGAGTTGGAGAGATAGGAGTAAGTTCCTAGACAGATGGTATGTCCATGCATTGTGGTTCAGGCTCTGTCACCTCTAGGTCTGGGGTCCCTCGTCCACTATTGGGGAGGTCCTCACTTTCGCTAGTACTATCAAAGAGACAAGCACCATTTGACTCCCCGTAGTATTGACTCCACACGGTATTTAGCAATGGGTCCGATCTGATTTGCAAAAAGGGCCGTCTAAAGAGCTCATTTCGTCAAAGAGAGGGTTATTTCTCACCAACCTACCCGAGCATAGATGCATGGGAATATAGACTTACTGCTCTGAACCCCCTGAAAAAATATGATTTTTTTGTAAGGAACGGCCATATGCTTGTGAGCGAACGGGCGTATGCTTGTGAGCGAACGGGCGTATGCTCCTCAATGGGATAAGGAATGGATGTTTGCTTCTCAACTGGCATAGTGTGCGCTTCGAGGACTTTGAAATGGAATGGGCGTTCACTACTGGTGAGAGAAGGAACGGGCATTCGAGATGAGATTGCAAATGGGAACGGGCATTTGCTTCAGGGTCAAGAAGGAACGAGCATTCGGGAATCAATTGAAACAGGCGTGGCAAGCTGGTGCCACAATCATTCATTTCAAGGTTGGCACAGGCGTTCGCTTCTAACTCAGGAAAGAACAAGCGGGCGAGTTTATGAGCCGATTAGAAAACAAACGTGGCAAGGTAAAAAAGGGAACTCAAACAGGCGTTCGCTTCTGGTGAGGGAAGGAACGGGCGTTCGGGAGGCTTAGAACGCTCGTGCGAAAGTTAGAACGGACGTGCGCTTGTGGGCGAATGGTCATGGCACTCTCAGACATTGATTTTTCAAATTTGATTGGCCTACTCTACAGGTCTAACATCCAGTCTAATAGTATAAAATTCTCCTTATTTAATTGCACTTCAATGCACATGAGGCCTAATTAAATGCAATTAAACTAATTTTAATCCTCCTGCCAAATTTAGACAACAAATCTACCAGATTTGGGTTACAGGCAAAAGGAACGGGCATGGCAAAGTTGGAAGAATGGGCATTCCCTGAACTTGCCACCACGGATGTTCGACTCTCAGAGATGCTTGGCATAATGGAATTTCTCCTAGGAACCTCTCCAATTAGCAGCTGATTCAGACACCTTTCGAGGGTCTTTAATGTTTTTTGTTTTTACAAGAAGCTAGAGCTAATGGATTGAGATTAATTGAACGATTAATCAAAGATGCAAACATGATGAAAAACACAGAAATTGAAAATTGCTTGAATGTTGAGGGCAATTAGGGGCAATTACTTGCTTGAATGTTGAGGACAATTAGGGGTACTTACTTGAATGTTGAGAGAAATTAGGGACACTTACTTGCTTCTTCCCTACTCTCAGGGTGAAGACTCGAATGCTCAATCAACGATGCAGCCTCCAGGTAATCTCCAACAAAACACAAAACAAACAATGTTAATCAACCAACCAGTGGATTTGCATCCCAATCGGGGAAAATCAAGCTCTAGCTAATGAATCAAGTAGAGGACCCTAAGTTTAACATGCTACCTCACAAACACAAGAGAGAAGAAGAAGAGAGTGCTTGCAAGGATTGAATTCGATAATTTGCACTTCACCAACCTTATGAGGGTTAACTCCTTGATGTGAGACCGCTAGGGGCTCACTCTACACTCTCTTTGTGTCACCCAAAGAGAGATCCAAGTAAGCTAGGTAGGAGCAAGAGGGAAGGAGCTATGGAGGGCTTAACCTCTACCTCATGCCAATTGTATGCAAACAAGACAAGGTGGAGAGCAATGAGAAGTGAGAGAAGGAGAGAAGGGAGAGCAACACCATTCCTATTCACATACACCAACAATCATAAGCATGCAAGCATCACGAGCAAGCAAACTACCATAAGTTCAAGAGAATGTGTGTGTGAGAGAGAGAAGACAAAACTCAATTGAGACAAATGGGATTGTCCCTTTTCATATTCCATAAAATGTCTTATATACATAAGCTCACTTTTTACAATGGCTAGCCGCCCAATTACAAATGGGGGCCCAAAACTAGTCTTCATAGTTTAACTAGCTCTATGTACATCAATTCCTTAATGACCGGCATTACACGTCGTAAGCTCGGTTATCCCTTGTCTCATTTACAATTGGCGCTTAGCGCAATTACAAAAAAGATGAATTACAAAGGTAATATGGTAGCCGCGTGAAAGATCATGTTAACCAAAGTGGTTAACACCATGGTGTGCGGGGAAGCTTAGAAAAGCTTCGACGGTGCGCGCACGAGCCCGAAATAGGAGTTTTGGCTCACTTTTGCCTTGTGCGTAAATGTACCAATAAGGTTAAAAATGGACTTTTGAGGGGTTTTATGCATGTAAAAATAACTTTAGTGGGTCAGGGAGGTAGACCAAAAGCACCTCTAAAGATTTGGAAATTATGAAAATTTTGGTTTTTGTTTTTTATTTTTTTGAATTTTTTTGTGGAAGGTATGCTCGTACACTTAGGAAGGTACAAACATACGCTTTAGGTTGGTACGACTGTGCGCTTAGAAAGATACGACCATGGCAAATTGTTTCTTTAAAAAAAAAGATTTTTTCAGGATAGTACGTCCATACGCTTGGGCCGGTATGGTCGTACACTTTAGGTTGGTACAACCATATGCTTAGGAAGGTACGACTGTGGCAAACTTTTTTAATTAATTTTTATTATTTTAAAAAAGTTTATTTTTTGGGACGGCACGTCTGTATGCTTAGGAAGGTACGACCATACGCTTAAAAAGGTACAGTTGTGGGTTTTTTTTTGAAAAAAGTTATGTTAGGACAGTACATTCGTATGCTTAAAAAGGTACGACCTTGTTAAATTTTTTTCGGGATGGTACGTCCGTACGCTTAGAAGCGTATGCCCGTACACTTTAGGTTGGTAGAGCCGTACGCTTAGGAAGGTATGACCATGGCAAATAATAATTTTAAAAAAAATTGGGGACGGTACGTCCATACACTTACAAGCGTACATCCGTGGCCTTAGGTGTGAATGGCCGTGGCAAGTTTGAAATTTGAATTTGAATTTGGAATTGCAATTCCAAATTTGGAGGGAAGTGAGTGCGAGACAAGTAAGATCTCCTCATTAATGCAAGGTAGGTGGGAAAAGGCTAAAATTAGAGGCTACCTCTAAATTAGTGATTTTGACTAATGTAAAGACACTCTAACTTAACTAATGATTAATTCTTTTTAATCCCATTATTAATCACCTTTTAACCCTCTTCTTTGCTCTCTAATTACTCCCAAATGGTGAGGAGTTTAAGGATGGGGATACGCTAAGCCAATGATGTGATCACACCCCTGATTAATGTCTTTTATTATGTCTCTAATTAACCCACTCAAAAGAGGAAAAATTAGGCAAATGAAACCTAATTAGTGCTAATTATTGCTAATTAAGGCCTAATGGGAGTGGATTAAACATGCATTTGGGTCAAGGCAAGTGTTTAGAACACTAATGCCACTCCAATGAGACCTAATTAGTGCTAATTCTTGCTAATTAAGGCCTAATGGGAGTGGACCAAACATGCATTTGGGTCAAGGCATGTGTTTAAAACACCAATGCCACTCCAATTAGTCTAATTACAAGCAATTAGATTCAATTTTTTAATTTTTTACTCTCTTGTTCACTAATCACACTAACCAATAGATTAGTGGTAATTAGTGATAATTTATAGTTTTTTTGGATTTTTGATGGATTAGGGTAGGGTTCTATCTAACATTTCTAACCTACCTATGCAAAGTAATTAAGAAAAAGAAACAATATTAAGCTAAAAATTAAGAAAAATAGTTTAGATTTAATAAAACCCCTCTTGATTGGGCGCTCTAATCACCCAAATCTCAAGTTTTTTCACTCAAACATGTAGTAATCCTACTATAAACACAAAGCTATGAATAAATCACAACAAAAACAACTATACAAAATATAAAAAATCGTATGCCAAAGATCTTACCTGGCACCGAGCTATGGAGACTCCGTTGGATTCGAA